>NC_024326.1:14457692-14458934 GCF_000523025.1 Cynoglossus semilaevis
TGTTTATGTGCAATACCATTCATAGGCACCAGGGGCTTAACAAAAACCAGGGAGAATGGGTGGAGTTTCTGGTTCCTGATCAACACATGACAACTCTGCTTTAAACCCATCACCAACGCCCTCTGGTGTTCTTCAGATTAGCCGCAGATTAGCTACAGAAAACATGACATGTTTCTTTCAACCACGTCGCTCCACAAACACCACGATCTACGCATGAACCCGTCAACCATTCTGACCGCACACCACCGCTGACTTGTCGAACCGCACTCACGTACTTTTCTGCCACTCCCAACACTGTAACCGTGCCTTTAACAGACACCAATGAAAGGCCTGGATCGCGCAAAGAATAAATCGGTGTCATATTTGCGTTACAATAATTTTACCCTAATTTTATTTTATTTTTTTATATTTATCATATCTGTGCATTTGTTGAAACCGATAGCGTTATCTTCCAGTTGTAAAAGCTTTGGTTTCCCTCTTAAATCAAGGTTATGTTTTGATGTCAAACTGCTATAAATCACATCCTTTATGAGAGAATAAAAAATAAAAAATAAAAATAAATAAATAAAAAAGCCAATCCAATCAGAGCACCCCCCAGTGGAGGTGACACATTAGTGAGAACAAGTTGTTTTGGAAACAGCTCATTATACCAAACAAACCAGTTTCCCTTATAAGGTCATTAGGCCTAAGTAATGCATTAATTACAAATCTAAAGCCTTGGAATATAAATATTAATGCCTTGATATATTAGGATTAATTCATAATTTAAGGCATCGTGGGAGTGTGGCAGCGCCGGGTAAAATTGGTTTCCCCTCATTAATATGCAAAATAATGCAGCAAGGTGCTGTAAAAATCTAATCAGATCGTCTCTGTGGAGCCGCGGTGGGAAGTTTCACCTCAGACGCCGTCGTCGTCGTCGTCGGTGTGTGAGGAGTTCATGAAAATGCATGGCCACTCACACATATATGACATCACGGTGGCAGAGACAAACAAACAAACATGCTGGAATGAGGGCGATCCGTCGTGTCAGTTGTTTCGCAGCATTTCAACGGTCAGTAATCGATGACGGTTTCATTCAGAGCCACGGACGCCGGGGGAAACGGAGAGGCATGAATTACCTCCACGCTGCACAATCACTTCCAGCACAAATGAAATGGAATGGAGCAGACACTTAAGAATGCTATATCTTTCTGGGGGGGGGGGGGCGGGGGGGGGGCAAATTAAGTATAAAAAAAACACTTG
>NC_024326.1:14460464-14461648 GCF_000523025.1 Cynoglossus semilaevis
GGCTTCTCTCCCTCTGCACACACTGGAGCAGGAGTTCGCTAATTTGGTGAGCTAGCTAAGCTGCTGCTGATGCTACACTGCTGCTGATGCTACAGTACTGATTTAATGCTGCTTTAATTTGAACGACTCATGTGGTTTTTCTAATATTTTCTGTAATTTTCCTGCCAGCGGAGACGTTACACTCCTCAAACCTTAAGTGAAAATTCTCTCTTTTAAAAAAAAAAAAATAGATTTAATTGGAAGTGAAGTGGTTCAGTTGACTGAGGAGGAGGTGCAGGTGGAGACAAAGGACAGAGGAGGTGGAAATGAGACGCAGGAGACGTGAGCCGAGCTCAGAGGGATTTATAAAAAAAAAAAAAAAAAGGGTTTAGAAATCTACACGGTGTCAAAGACCGAGAGGGAAGAAACAACCGTGTGATTAATCGTGATCATTAATGATTAATCCTGATTCATCACTATAAATGAACTGAACTTAATGTGACAGAAAGATGTTCATACACTTCAGGCCACGTCTGGTATAAACTGGTGTGTGTGTGTGTTTGTACCTTAGGGATGCGGGCGATGATGTCAGGGTATTTGCTGGTGTTGTCTTCCTGGTTGCGGCTGAAAATTCGCACCTCTCCGTTCTCCAGGATGTGGATCTAAAGAGGAGGGAGACACGAAAACACAACCGTGAATTTAGAAAGAAATTAAAATGTGTTCAAATGAAATCAAATGTATTTATGAAATAAGAAAAAAAAAAGTTCAGTTCAAATAAACAGTCTTCATCATCAGGGACTCTATTTCTGATTGATCTGATTTCAGTGCGTTGACGACGACCGTCAGAAACAACAACAACATCAGTTCAGGTTTTGTGTTTGAACCCCCTCAGTCTCGTCCACTGCTCCACCGCTCCACCACAGGAGGCAGAAACAGGTCATTGTCTGAAGTGATGATGTAAAAAACTGACGTTTTTCTGCCACTTCACCAGACACTGATATTTCCAATATAAAACACACACATATACACACACACACACACAAAGGGAAGGGGCGGGGGTTTGAGTCACTGATGTAACATGAGTCCCCCTGCTGGCCGTTTGAGGAAAGGGTGCACTGCAGTGGGACCAGAGAGTAAAGAACGTCATGTTTGTCTCTCTCTCTTTGTCTACGTCTCTGTCTCTTCATCTTCAGACCCCCCCCCTC
>NC_024326.1:14461915-14462798 GCF_000523025.1 Cynoglossus semilaevis
TCGTCCTCCTGCCACAGTGACAGAGGTATCTTTCTCCACCTTGCAGGCCCAGGGCAACGCAGCGGTGCTATTAATCTTGAAAAGAATAAGCACAAACATCATTCAGAGACGCCGCGCATTCATGCATATACACACACACACACACACAGGCGAACACACACACGGTGAGTCACACACAGCAGCAATACCTCACGCTCAAGGAACACAGCCGTCAGGTACAGGCATATGTTCACCGCCAAAAAAAAAAAACACGTGAGGGAAAAACAAACAGTCCCAGTTCGCTGTCACCCTTCACAAGCCCCACCCCCCCCACACACACTGACACACACACACTGACACACACACCTGTGCGCGCTCGCCGTCGTACTTGTACTCGCACGTGAACGCCGCCTCGTCAAACTTCTTCAGCACCTCGCCCACGCCCTTTGTGGGGTGAGCCAGCATGGGTCTGAGGGGGACTCCTGGTGGAGGGAGGGAAAAATAAGAAGAATTATTAATAAAAAAAAAAACAAAAAAAAAATTTTAAAAAAGTTGTTTAAACAGGAACTAAAAGTATAAAAAAAATAAAGACGTGTAAAAAAAAATTAAATATCGCAAAACTTTGTTTTTTTTACAATGCTGTATTGATATTCTACAGCACTGTATCGGGGTTTTTTTTTGTATATTAAAAAAGCTACAACTGCTAATAACCATAAAGCTAAGTGTAAGCATCAGCATCAGCATCATCATCATCAGCAGCATCAGCGGTGGTGTTGTTGTGGCCTCCAGGTGAGGGTGGAGACGCAGATCTCGGAGGAAACCCTGAGGCTGTGAAATTAGCTTCGATGACACGTTACCTCAACCTCGGCAGCTTCACGCCCACAGACGTCTGTGTGACACGGAG
>NC_024326.1:14463724-14466339 GCF_000523025.1 Cynoglossus semilaevis
CATATATGCACATACATACATATACGCATATATGCACATACATACATATACACATGTTTGCATACACACATGCATATACACATATACAGATATATGCATATACATACATATAAACATATATGCATATACATACATACATATATGCATATGCATACACATATACATATATGCACATACACATATATACATATATGCATATACACATACATACACATACAGTATATGCATATACATAAACATACAGTATATGCATATACATACATATACTCATATATGCACATACATACATATACGCATATATGCACATACATACATGCATATATGCACATACATACATATACGCATATATGCACATACATACATATACACATATTTGCATACACATATGCATATACACATATATACAGATATATGCATATGCATATACATACATATACATGCATATACATACATACACATACATATATACATGCATATATATACATGCATATACATACATACATACATACCACTATGCATGCATATACATACATACACATACATATATACATGCATATATATATACATACATATATACATGCATATGCATATACATACATATATACATGCATATACATACATATACACATATATATTTGTTTGTTTCCTCAGCCTTTTTTTTCTTTTTTTTTTTCATCCTGTTTCACTCCGTTCTCACAGATGGACTGAAAGTAAATGTACTTTTTTTTTCTGCTGTCCTTGTACAATGACAAGTGAGATGATTCTGAGTCTGAAAATAATCAATTTGACCCAATCTGAATCCGAGCAGGATGAGTGAGGAAGAACGACAGGGGCGGGGCTTAAAGAAAGCGAGCAGAGGTGTCAGTTACCAATAGGTCTGTTTGAGGATCAGACTCTTCTCTTCGATCCAGGCCCGTCTGCTCTCGGCGCTCATTCCCTTCCCTGCATCAATCACTTCTGGAGGGAAACCTGTAATGAAGGAGGCACAAAGAAGACGCTTCAGGAATACAAAAGAGTGATGATCCTGTTTAGTTGAACACCACCCTTCTATTTAATACAAGAAAGACCAGGAGCTTCTTCAGTTTTTTTTTTTGTTTTTTATAGCCATCTGCTGCCACCTAGTGAAAGGTATTTTAAGATATATTTGGACAATTATCCACAGGAAATGTTTACCTACAGATTATCGGTACTTCACTATTACAAACAACGTTTTCTTACAGCGCCCCCACGCACATTAAATAATGATTTAATAAATAAATAACTCCACAGAAATGTAAAAAAAAAAGCTAATAAAAACATTTCCAGAGCAGACCACAGATCAATGCAAATTTCCCCACCGAGCCTGCGCTCTAATTGACTCCTATTAAAGCACACCTCCAGTCCAGAGCCAGGCATGAATACTAACGAGTCTGGGATGAATTTACTTCGTCTGGCGTCGGTGTCGGAGCCGAGAGCAGCTGCCGAGAGGCGAGAATGTGAAAAGTCTGATCGTCCTGAATTAGACAAATGTTAATTTGGTATAATTAATGCTTCATGTACGAGAGTGGAGAAAAAAAAAAAACCCCGAAACTGCCTGACTCGGGGTTAAACCCCCGTCGAACCCCCCCCCCACTATCATCATCATCATCTTCCTGTGCTTTGATGAGATCTTCCTTCAGACCACAGAGCAGCTGAATCTCATTAATACGCTCACAGAAGTCTGGAGTTGATTTTTAATCAGGCTCTGGTCGAGTGCCAATTTCTTAAAGAAGTGGAGTCTGATTTGAGCAAAAAAAAAAAAAAAAGAAAATTTCAGCACATTTGAGTTGGTGCAGTACTTTTATATCCGCGTTGTCGTACTGGTTGAGGACCACAGACCGAGGTTTGGAGACTAATTTGATAAAAAAAAAAAACAGTTCTGGGATCAGTCATTAATCCAGTTGGTCCCATTAAAAACAGGCTTCTCCAGCAGTGAGGCTGAAGTCCCGTCTTCACACTCAACTTCATCTTTTTCTCTTTATATATAAATCGACGAGCGCGCGCTCATTTGCTCAGACGCTCGGCTCACTCCATCTGTTTCTTCCCACGAGACTTTTCTCCGTTAATTTTGTCACTTAATCATGTCACGCCTGATGGGAGTTAATACACTTGGACGTTTCTGCAACTTTTTAAAACTTGATTTAAGTCACTGCAAGATGTCGGTTACAGCACGGACTCTGGAGGGTTTGTTTGTTTGTTTTTTGTTTTTTTGCTGCACAGACGTTAATGTTCTATTAACAGCAAACAGTTATTTTTGAAGCCTTAAAAAATTTTTGTTGGTCGGAAACAAAAAGACATCGAGTTTGTTGTCACAGAGAAACATCGCATTTAAGAAGCTGGATATTTTTGGAGATTTCACTGCACAGTGTTCTGTGTTTAACTGTGTATGTGGCAAATAAAACTCTTGTATTTTTTTTTTTTTTTTTTTTTTAAACACATCTCAAACGGCGCTCTACCTTGTCCCGGTGGTGTCAGACACACGGCCATAGTCAGCGCCGACAGGACGCTCTGCTCAGCCAGGCCGATCCTCAGCTTCCCGGCCAGAGACCTGTCCGTCACAACCACAAGAACAAACACTTAAGACTTTGTCATTATTA
>NC_024326.1:14466524-14468274 GCF_000523025.1 Cynoglossus semilaevis
GGGGAGAAAATTGAGATTCACAGAAGTAGAGCGAGGAGAGACAGAGGGAATGTAAAAAGGCTGAGGTCAACAGAGAGTACAAACTCCCGTGTTCCAATCAGAGAACTTGAAAAAAAAATAAAGAAAGAAAGAAAAACTCAGACGCAGCAGCAACAACGAGGAGGAGGGAGAAACTAATTGCTTGACAGATTGCAGCCATATGCACGGAGAAATTACTACGCTTCCCCATCTGAAGTAGACAAATTAACCAATAATTCCATGATCAATACATCATCACGTTAACATTTCTTTTTAAACACAATGAGACTAATAGAGTAAAAACGTTGATTTTTTTTTCTCCCCTAATGAAAACGTCATTCCGCTGCTCACCGAGTTTCCACTCATGCTCGCAATCTCCTTCAGTTTTTTGAACACGCCCCCTGCTGTCAGACTGGCCGGCTGGAACATCATGCGCTGGTTGCTACGGGAACTCTCGGCCACCAGACCCAAGTCTCCTTTCTCCTGAGCCTCGGCTTTGATTTTGTCCAACTGTCGCCCTGGAAACAAGAGCCGGGCGGTAAATAGAAACGGACGGAGGACGAGCAGAGGACGAGGACGACATCTGCATCTCAGTTTGGACAAAAGAAAAATACTGTCTAGGTCTGTGTGTGTGTGGGTGTGTGTGTGTGTGTGTGTGTGTAATACCAGTGGCCTGAGCGACGGCTTTCATCAGGACCGTCTCGCCGACACCGAGCTCCATCCCCATGTAGGCAGGACCGAGTTGGTTCAAACACAGGTACACGCAGCACAGCAGGTCGTCTGGAACCAGGGCATGAATAAAAGATGTGAACACACACACACGGACACACACAGAGACAAAATAACAGAAGCTAAAACGCACAACAAAATAGAGCGACAAACAGCAAAAACAATGTTTCTCAAAAGGTGGGGCTGGGTCCAAAAAGTGGGTCACAGGGTTAAAGTGGACTGTACGTTGTATGTCACAAAAGAATGTGTATTTTTTATATAATTTTTTATTTTATTTTTTACTTCAGATGTTTAGCATCTTTTGAAACATTAGCATGTAGCAACGGTTAGCGACTAGCTGTCAGTTCAAATTGTTTCCTGATGCATTTCAAGGACAACAGGCCATTTTTTCAAGACTTAAAAAAAAAAAAAAAACCCAGAATGTTCCAGGCTGGACCAGTCCTTGAATCCCAGGTCTGTGATTATTTCACTTTTTCAACACTTTACTTTTTCGTCCGTTTGTCCATGATGGAGATTTTTCCCATGAATCTCTGCTGGTACAGAACCAGCCAAACAAAGAATGAAACACCAACCATGTGTTTGTTTGTAGAATAGATGGAAAACAACTGAGGCTCAGATACAAAAAAAAATAGATCACACATCAACAGAAATATCAAACTCCACACACGGAGAGAGCGGAATGAAGTGACTCATCCTCCCACTTTTATGAGCGACCTGGATTCATCACGGCCTCCTTGATGGAGTGGCTGGCGGCCAGCGGCCTGTGTAGCTACATCAGCATGCATTATGGGAGAGATAAAACACCACTTTACCTGGAGAGAGCAGCAGCACGGAGCGGAGCAGGTTCGACAGCGTCTCGATGTTCCTCAGTCTGGAGGAGGAGGAGGGAAAAAAAAAAAAAAAAAAGAAAAACAAAACAGAAAATTAAAGAGGTTAAAGAGGAGGTGAGAGATGTGGAGGCCTGTGGAGGCGGCCGGGCATTGACCTGGAGGGGAAACGTCGT
>NC_024326.1:14468673-14472742 GCF_000523025.1 Cynoglossus semilaevis
GAGCGGGGGGGGGGGGGGGGGGGGTGCAGAGGGAGGGGAGAAAATTGAGATTCACAGAAGTAGAGCGAGGAGAGACAGAGGGAATGTAAAAAGGCTGAGGTCAACAGAGAGTACAAACTCCCGTGTTCCAATCAGAGAACTTGAAAAAAAAATAAAGAAAGAAAGAAAAACTCAGACGCAGCAGCAACAACGAGGAGGAGGGAGAAACTAATTGCTTGACAGATTGCAGCCATATGCACGGAGAAATTACTACGCTTCCCCATCTGAAGTAGACAAATTAACCAATAATTCCATGATCAATACATCATCACGTTAACATTTCTTTTTAAACACAATGAGACTAATAGAGTAAAAACGTTGATTTTTTTTTCTCCCCTAATGAAAACGTCATTCCGCTGCTCACCGAGTTTCCACTCATGCTCGCAATCTCCTTCAGTTTTTTGAACACGCCCCCTGCTGTCAGACTGGCCGGCTGGAACATCATGCGCTGGTTGCTACGGGAACTCTCGGCCACCAGACCCAAGTCTCCTTTCTCCTGAGCCTCGGCTTTGATTTTGTCCAACTGTCGCCCTGGAAACAAGAGCCGGGCGGTAAATAGAAACGGACGGAGGACGAGCAGAGGACGAGGACGACATCTGCATCTCAGTTTGGACAAAAGAAAAATACTGTCTAGGTCTGTGTGTGTGTGTGGGTGTGTGTGTGTGTGTGTAATACCAGTGGCCTGAGCGACGGCTTTCATCAGGACCGTCTCTCCGACACCGAGCTCCATCCCCATGTAGGCGGGACCGAGTTGGTTCAAACACAGGTACACGCAGCACAGCAGGTCGTCTGGAAGCAGGGCATGAATAAAAGATGTGAACACACACACACGGACACACACAGACACAAAATAACAGAAGCTAAAACACACAACAAAATAGAGCGACAAACAGCAAAAACAATGTTTCTCAAAAGGTGGGGCTGGGTCCAAAAAGTGGGTCACAGGGTTAAAGTGGACTGTACGTTGTATGTCACAAAACAGTGTATTTTTATATAATTTTTTATTTTATTTTTTTTACTTCAGATGTTTAGCATCATTTGAAACATTAGCATGTAGCAACGGTTAGCGACTAGCTGTCAGTTCAAATTGTTTCCTGATGCATTTCACGGACAAAGGCCATTTTTTCAAGACTTAAAAAAAAAAAAAAAAAAACAGAATGTTCCAGGCTGGACCAGTCCTTGAATCCCAGGTCTGTGATTATTTCACTTTTTCAACACTTTACTTTTTCGTCCGTTTGTCCATGATGGAGATTTTTCCCATGAATCTCTGCTGGTACAGAACCAGCCAAACAAAGAATGAAACACCAACCATGTGTTTGTTTGTAGAATAGATGGAAAACAACTGAGGCTCAGATACAAAAAAAAATAGATCACACATCAACAGAAATATCAAACTCCACACACGGAGAGAGCGGAATGAAGTGACTCATCCTCCCACTTTTATGAGCGACCTGGATTCATCACGGCCTCCTTGATGGAGTGGCTGGCGGCCAGCGGCCTGTGTAGCTACATCAGCATGCATTATGGGAGAGATAAAACACCACTTTACCTGGAGAGAGCAGCAGCACGGAGCGGAGCAGGTTCGACAGCGTCTCGATGTTCCTCAGTCTGGAGGAGGAGGAGGAGGGAAAAAAAAAAAAACCCAGGGCAGGGATTAAGTGGAGGAAGGAAGAAGAAGGATATAAATGAATTTTAAAGCCATTTGGTAAATACTGGGAGGCAGCAAATGAGATTTGTCTGGCTGGCTGGAGGTGTTTCTTCTTCTTTTTTTTAATCACAAAAGGAGAAGTTCAGGCGGGAGATGAACTGTTCATCACTTTAAGCAGGTGGAGAAAAAAGAAAATACAGTGGAGTCGTTTTAATATCTCCTGGAGTTTAAAAAAAAAACACAAAAAAAAAAACCCTGCAGGATGTGTTGTCACCATCTTTTATTTATTTACCTCCAGGGTTTAAAAATAAGTCAACCGTCAAGGAAGAGAAGGAAATATGAAATATAAAACTCAAGACAATTGGATTTCAACTCTCTCTGAAAACGACCCAGTTTTTTTCCCCGACTTTTCTGACTTCCTCTAATCATCCTTCATTTGAATTCCCAACAAAACGCCACAGGCAGCAACTTGAAAAAAATAAAAAATAAAAAAGAAATCACAATATATGTGAAATTAAAGGAAAATTATTATATATTTTTATATATTTATTATAGATAAATATTTTGGTTCCTTGATCTCAGCTGGATTCATCAACAGTTTAACTGCACCTTTAACTTTTAAAGATAATGTGCTCCGCCCACATCTTCCACTAGGGGTAGACGTAGAGACGGGTCAGATAACCATGGCAACCGCAGAGCAGCGACAGCGCATTTAGCGAACAGCGGTGATTAGATTTTGGGTTGGACACGACAGAGGTCAAAGGTCATGTAGGATTTTTTTTTTTTAGACACTGTATCGACAAGCGGAGGCTAGCTTTGAATAAGTTGTCCTCCAGGTGGAGCTCTTACCTCCCAGAGTCCTCCTCGATCTTCTCAAAGGTCCGAGCCACGGCCAGGTACGGTACCCTGGAGAGGAACAGAAGGTCAGAAGGTCAGGGGGTCAGAAGGTCAGGGGGTCAATCAGAAGTGACGATGAGGAGGTGAAGGGTCAGAGGTCGGTGAGGATTAATTATCCATCAGCCGACTGTCATTAAAGATTAACTTGTCATAATTATGCTGTGAACCTTATCAAAATTTGAAGATTATTTTTCCCCCCAACTCCCCCTGGTGGACATCATGAAAAGAGACATGGATGAAACATTAATATCTGTGTTTGGACCTGGCCCAGAGAGAATGATGGGAGTTTTTTTTTAAATACTTTTATGATTCGTCAGCTTCATAATCAGACCATGAAAAAAGTGTCTCTTGGTTTAACCAGTATTTGTTGTACATTGTAAAAAATGTTACTTTTAGTTATAAAGTAAAATCATCCTGACCCAGGCCGGGGCCTCCGACCAGAGGTTGAAGCACCCACAAACACATACAGGCAGTTGGTGGATCGATGGACTTACTTTTGCCCTTGTTTCCAGCAGGCGTGGTCGACGGGGTGATAGTTGGGTCTGGACGGATCGTACTCTGTCTGTCCTGAAGTTGACTCACTGGGGGAGGGAGGGGGGAGGGAGGAGAGGGGAGAGAGGGGGGAGGAGAGAAGACAGCTCAGCACCATGATAATGAGAGTCAGTGAAACGCCACCTCCCAGTGAAAACACACAGAACTGCAGCGGGGCAACAGGGCAGTTGTGATGTTGTCTCATCAGCAACATTAACTGTACGTTTCATTAGCATTAACGACCCCCCCTCCCTCACCCCCTCCCTCACCCTCTCCCTCACCCTCTCCCCCGAGCATTTCACTCTCTTTTTTTCAAACCCAATTGTTTCTCCTCAAACAAAGGACAAAGAAGTCAGTCGGAGGAGCTGCAACTTTTTTCTTTTTTTTACCGCCCATCCTTTTCCACACTGTCGCACACAAGGCAGTGATAAAATAATAAGTAGTTAGAGCCAGGATGAAAAATGTGTTTCCTCGCTTCTGTGGCTAAAAAAAGAGTTTCTAGAGAATCAACAAGTTGGTTTGTGGATCCAGTGACCTCAAAACGACAAAGAAATAAGATATTAATGCTGCTGCGGCTGCTGCTTTACTCACTTTGTCACCGTCACGGATAAACATCGTAATTAACTAAAAACTGAAACGTGATAAACATATGAGTCGTGTTGGTTTTTGTCAAAAAGGCGTTCACTTAGCGCTGTGGGACAGAATGAATGAGCAGAGCGTTGTCTGTGAGCAGGCGCGAAGGCATTAAAAGCCGCCTCAAGTGGAATAGTTCGTCGGACCAAGACTGTTTTTTTTAACGTTGTTTCCAACTGTCAGTGCAGACGAGGCGTCCGTCGTCATGACGACACAGGATGATTAATAAAGACATTAAGAAAGTGTCCTCCAGAGGTCAGGGAGGTCAGGAGAAGACCAGTGTCCAGAGTCCACAAGGAGCAGTGAATTATTCAGTGCAGC
>NC_024326.1:14473049-14473835 GCF_000523025.1 Cynoglossus semilaevis
CCCCCCCCCCCCCCCAGCCCCCCCCCCCCTCCCCTGACACCCTCTTCCTGCCATACACTGACTCTCTGACTGAAGGTTGGACAGGTGGCGCTGCTGAGCATGGAACGGTGATGTCATTTATATTGTGTTACTTTTTTTTATATGAGGAAGGACGAAAACTATGACAGGACACGACCAGAGAGGCAGCAGTGAGTCAAAAACTAAGACAAACACCCACTTCGTTGACCTCTGTCTGTCGAGGTCAAAGCCCGGCGTCGGCCCGTTCTTTCTTTTATCGTTACCTTTTGGTGTCTTTACTCTCCTCCCCGGAGCTCCTCCTCCCGCCGCTCTCCTTTTTCTCGCCCTCGTTCTTCTCCATCTTCACTGCAGATTTTCTGGGGGCTGTTTGAATCATGTAAATACAGTGAATAAGAAAAGGTGAGAGAGGGGAGGGGGAGAGGGGGGAGGATGTTCACAGACATGTTTTAATGGACACACACACACACACACGCTCAGGAATATGAAAATTCCCAGCTCACCAAAGAAAGTGCTGATGGGAGTTTTCTTGGCCGCCTCCTTATCTCCCTGCTCTTTGGCCACTTGACTTTTCGGGCTCCTCTCTCCCTCTTCCTCTCCCTCTTCCTCTCCCTCCCCCTCTCCCTCCTCCCTGTCCTTTTCAACCATCTTCTTCTCCTTCTTGGCAGCCGCGGCTCCTTTCTTCACTTCATTTTTCTTTTCCGCCCCCTCAGCTTTCTTTTCCTCCTCATCGGCGCTCGCCGCCCGCCTCCCTTCCTTGGTATTCTCCGC
>NC_024326.1:14476157-14476481 GCF_000523025.1 Cynoglossus semilaevis
CTTTTCACCCATCTTCTTCTCCTTCTTGGCAGCCGCGGCTCCTTTCTTCACTTCATTTTTCTTTTCCGCCCCCTCAGTTTTCTTTTCCTCCTCATCGGCGCTCGCCGCCCGCCTCCCTTCCTTGGCATTCTCCGCTTCCTCCTCTTCATCTGGGCTGTTAACCTGGGTCACCGGCGTCTCTTCCACTTCCATCTTTGCTCCTTCCTCCACGGGGTCGGCGGGGCTGCCTGCACAGAGGAGTGGAGTCATTGAAGTGGTAAATACCAGAGAGCTGTGTGAGGCAGAGCCCGTGTTTGAAGACGGCCCCGGGAGTCACCGACTCCT
>NC_024326.1:14476489-14478702 GCF_000523025.1 Cynoglossus semilaevis
CCTCCGATGAACCGCTGCCGGTTGTGTTTCTGAAGCTGCAGAGAATCAGGTTCAGACCGAGGACTGTTGACAAACTGGTAGGAGACGAGGCCCGGGTCAGGACACAGACCCAGAGGTCAGGAGTCCACACGGTCGGTGTGTGTGTGGGTGTGTTTAAGAAAATCATCTTAGAAAAACAGAGCGAGGCCCAGGTCTTCAGTTAAAAATAGATACAAATTCACAATTGTTTGAATTAAAAATCTGGGAAAAAAAAAAAAAAATTGAGACTCATAGCATATCTAGTTGACTGTATCGTTATTTCCTGATTGACTAATAAACAGGAGGTGATTGCGGACGTAGAAATACAACGTTAAAAATATAAAATTAAATAATAATCAATATTTTACTTTAAAGATATTCGACAAAGTTTTCAAAAACAATATCAACATTTCCAGAGGTTTGTGACAAACGGACTCTACAGCGA
Organism: Cynoglossus semilaevis; assembly: GCF_000523025.1. Lineage (NCBI taxonomy): Eukaryota > Metazoa > Chordata > Actinopteri > Pleuronectiformes > Cynoglossidae > Cynoglossus > Cynoglossus semilaevis. Next base: position 14,476,953 of record NC_024326.1, read on the forward strand.
CACACAGTGGTGAGAGTCGTACCTGGACTGTCATCGACGACCTCCACCCGGGGTCGTTTACTTTCCTGACCCTGCTGCTCCTTGACCTCCGACTCCTCCTTCTGACTCTCGCTGCTGCTCCTGCTCTGGTCCAGCTTCCTCTTCGGTAACATCTTCCTGGCTGCACATGGACGGGGAGAGGGAGACGGGGGGGGGGTCACGTTTGATCATGAGGACAAGACACCGAGGGTTAAAATGAATACGTGATCAGAAACAAACCAGTCTTGCGTTTAACGATTCCTGACGGGGAGATGGAGCTGGGGGTGGTGGGGGTTCCTGGGGAGGCTGAGGAGGCCGGGGTGGCCGGAGTCACAGGGGTGGATGGAGCTGGTGGAGGAGACAGAGGTGTGGGCACCGCCTTGAAGACTCCATCCTTCTGGAGAAAAGAAAAAAAAAAAAGATTTTTTTTTTAAAAAAAATGTTTCCTTCAATGTTTTCATGGATTCTCATTATTGATTTTTTTTTTTTCCCATTTAAAAAAAATCAATAACCATTATAATAAGATTGATTTCCAATCAGAACAATCGACTTCACGTCTCTGCCGTTTCACCAAGGACCAATCAGAGTCCTGCGGGCTCTGGTACTGTTTATGTTGTTACAACCACAACGACACAAACGATTGTTTTTTTTGTTTGTTTTTCTTTAATAAAACAAGTGTTTGTTTTTGCCAGCAGCTGCTGTTGGTTAATCAGTGAACGACGACTGATGAAGATCACGACGACAACAGTCAAATTCACACCTACATTCACATGGATTCTGTTTATTTCTGGTCCAGTCCAGTTGACTTTTCTATCGACTGATTTCTTTTTATTCACCTTTTCCGTTTGCCTCTGAACTCCTTTGTCTCCTTGTCTCTTGTCGCTGACCTTCTCTTTCACCACCGGGGCCTCGTCGACGTCGCTGTCATCGTCGTCGCTGTCCAAGATTTGACGACTGCGCTTGACCACTTTCTTGACGGGTGAATTGGTTTCCTGCACGCCGTTCTGCACCTTGAGTGGACTCTTTACAGGCCTGCAGCAGAGTGTACACACAGACGGTGAGGTGTGATGTGGTGAAAGACACGAGGTTGGTTTTTATTTGACCGTTTTGTGATCAGCTCAGCAGCAGGAGCTGCATTTATAATCAAGTCAGTAGAAAAATCTATTGTTAAAAAACCCAGGGGCAAAAACAGGAAATAATGAAGAGACGATTATGAGCTGACGGCCCGGTGAAAGAGTGGCTTTTCAAAGGCTTTCATTTGGAGCAGTGTGGAGACGATGAGCGCGTGGTCGCTCTTATCAGGACACGGGACAAAGGTGTCCACGCTGCACCTGTCAATGTTCTAAGACCTTTGTTTTTAGACTTTTACAGATGTTAAAACAGTCCTGTGTTTATTGAGGCTTAAAGAAAAACCTTCCTCCAGGTCAAATCTTTAAAGGTACCTTCTATATTTTTTAGCATCTTTTCCAGTAAATAGATTTTTCTCTTCAACCACATTTGATGTTCAGTAAAAGCAGATGATTCAAAAAAATATTGTTTTTGTTTTTATTCAAATAAAAAGAAAAAAACTAAAACAATTTAAAACAATTAAAGAAAAAATATTTTTACATCTAGTCATCTGCTGAATGTGGCGTGGGGGGGGGCAGAGGTTTGCCACCCAAGTTTTAAATTTAATGTACAGATAAAAAAAGATCTACTTTCACTGGGGTTTTTTTTGTTTTGTTTTTTTTTT
>NC_024326.1:14478932-14480799 GCF_000523025.1 Cynoglossus semilaevis
ATCATCCTGTGAGAAAAAACAGGAAGTTCAACTCACTTCTTCACCGGTTCAGCCGCCGTCTTCTTCTGAACCTCCTTGTCTTTGCTCTTGGGCTGAAAGAAAGATCTGGAAACAGAACAGACAGTGAGTGACGAACGGTGATGAGTTAAAGGTCTTCGTCTTCTTCTTCCTACTGCCCCCTACAGGCCACTCTACAGAAGATGATCGGACTTAACCCTTGGCTACTGTTGTCAAACCAACCACCCTGATGTTCACTAGCTTTACTCCTCAACATAGGTTATAGTTAGAAAACCCAGTTGTTGTAAGTAAAAAGTTGGGAGTTATTCCTCTATGAAACAAACAGAAAAAGAAGAAAAACTAAGTAGATAAAAAAGACGAAGAAGGAGAGTAAAGACGCGGTTTCAATTAAACGGTCAAATTGATAACAACTACTAAATCATACACTGACAAGGTGACAGAAAATTTTAAAGTTAATACCTAAACAAAAAAAAAAGAAAACAGTTATCTGTTCCTGATTCTTCTTAAAGACACGAACTAATGCTAACGCTAGTTAGCAAGCTATGCCACTGAAATAAACGGTAGCTAGCACTCATGAACACACAACACTATTAAGTTAATTCAAACATATATATATATAAAGTATATATAAAGTATATACGAATGTATATTGTCAAGTGTTAACGAAGGTTAGCTGAGGCTTAAATGTACCGAGACGTCTCCGAACCGACGCTACTTCCTACGTATCTCGGAACTTAGCTTAGCTAACGACGGTGTTTTCTCACTCACGCTATGCTGCGCTGCATGTCGTCCGAGAACCGTCACCTACACCGGCAGAAGAACTGAGACCAAAAAGAAACTGTAGGACAGCGTGTCAAACATCCACAAACGGTCCCGCGCAGCCACGCTGTGACGACGGCAGTTAGAATATTCCCCGCGAAAAGAACGTCAGCCAGAGATCGTATATAAAAAATAAGATGAGTCACTGAAGAGGGGGGGGAAACGGAGACGTCGGTGTTTCTTTTAATTTTATTTTATTTTTTTAAAGAAAGTGAGATAATTTTTTCAATGGAAATAAAATAGAAATAGATGTTTTTTGGGGTTTATATTGTTTATAATTATCTGTTTGCCTGGGATTTAAAATCCTGTAAGAGTGGTACCTCTTCTCTTTTGTAGATCTCGGCACAGACAATTTTCCCGGGGGAAACTCTGTGGCGGTACAAAGTCTGAGGGCCAGTCAAAGGCGTTACTGCCCTCCCTCGGGTCGGGGTGGAACTGTTGAGTCGCGACGGTGCAGAGAAGACAAGACAGGGCTCTCCGTCAGTGTTAATATAATAATATTAGTATAACGCGAGTGCGCGCGCACGTGTGCGTGTGCACGTGAAGGCAAGACGAACAGCGGAACAATGTAAACTGAGAGATTTAGCTTTATTAACCAAACATCAGGGACATTGACAAGTCTGATTCTCTGTTACTAGTCTCTCTCTCTCTCACACACACACACACACAATCACAGACATTAAATAAAGAACTCAATTAAAGTAAAGTCCAAAAAAACAAAAACAAAAAAGTTCAGTTTTATTTTTCCGCTCCTTCATTCCTGACGCTCCCCCACTCTCCCGCCGTCTCCATCAGCCTGGGTCTTTTTCGCTGCACCCAGCAGTGACGTGGTCGGACTGATGCGGTTCAGGTCCCACCCTGTGGGGGGCGCTCTTCGGGGGCCGGACGCCGCTGCTGCTGCTGCTGACACGATGTGCCAGGGTGAGGGATGGGAGGCAGGACTCCCTGAGGACGACCCCTGGACGTCCAGGAGCACAGAAGTGAGCGTGGAGAGCCCGGGGGGTGAGGAGGGGCTTAGGGAGGCAGCAGG
>NC_024326.1:14480812-14481238 GCF_000523025.1 Cynoglossus semilaevis
GTGAGGCAGAGGCAGAGGCAGAGGGGGGACAACTGTCAGGACGGGGGGAGGAGGAGACAGAACTGTCAGAAGGAAGATTCTGGATTGTCATCAAATGTTAATGTCACACCTGCGGGGTCCTCACCTCCGTCCATCACCGAACCCCCACACAGGGGGAGGACGCTGTCAGCAGGGAGGAGAGGGAGTGGAGGGGGGGGGTTCTGTAGCAGCTGAGAGGAAGGATGGAGGAAGAGGTGAGATGACAAAAATCAGAAGAAAATATCAGGATGTCACGGTGTTCAGTGACTGAATAACGGATTAAATAAAGTCATGTGACCTGACCCTGACCCCTGACCCCTGACCCCTGACTCTGACTCTGACCCTAACCCTGACTCTGACCCTGACTCTGACCCTGACTCTGACTCTGACTCTGACTCTGACCCTGAC
>NC_024326.1:14481280-14484487 GCF_000523025.1 Cynoglossus semilaevis
GCCCCTGCCTCTGACCCTGACCCCTGACCCTACCCCTGACCCTGACCCTAACTCTGACTCTGACACTGACCCCTGATTCTGACACTGACCCCTGACTCTGACTCTGACCCTGACTCTGACCCTGACCCTGACCCCGGACCCTAACCCTGACTCTGACCCTGATTCTGACACTGACCCTAACCCTGACCCTGACTCTGACCCTGACTCTGACTCTGACCCTGACCCTGACCCTGACTCTGACCCTGACTCCATGTGCTGTGCAACACTTTTTGGGCAGCCTTCAATCTCAGTCAGTTCCCTGACCAGCCTGCACTCTGCAGTTTGACCTTTAGATGTCACTAACTCTGACTCTCTGGACGTCTAAGCGGTGAAAGGAGGTGATGTAATGACCTGTTGTCCCAGAGATGGCGGTAGAAACCCTGGACAGTTGACCAGGATGAGTTTGCTGAAGTTGAACTTGTAGGTGAACCTCTTCCCTTTGGTTTTGTGCAGGATGTGTTTGTTGTAGTAATATCTGAAAAAGGAATTCAAGAGAGGAAAAAAAAAGTTTGGGTTATTCTCAAAACTTTTATCTCGTTAAACCTTCAGTTATTTTGTTTTTGTTTTTTTACCAACTCTAACCATTTTAGTTAAGACTTTGTTTTGATCTGACTGCAGTTTTTTTTCTAACGCTCCACTTCACACAGTTCTTCCAGCTGCTCTGGATGTAAATGTTGAATGAACTCCTGCTCCCGTTTGGTTAAAAATAAAAGACAATGAAGACGTTCCACACAGTGTTTACTGCCTCTGTGGGCACTGGAATGATTTTAAATTATTATTATGAGACAACGTTTGTTGGCAAAGACCTGAGTGTGTGTGTGTGTGTGTGTGTTAATAGAGTGGCGGCAGCCTGAAGGAGGAGCAGGAGAACGTTGTGTTTCCTCCCACTCAGTTGTTCTGGTTTCAGTCCGGCTGAAATCACCTCAGCGCTCGGCTCAGTTTGTCGTAGTTCATGTGCGGTTTGCCTTTCCTCTCCCCCCAGAGTCGGGCCAGCCTCTCGGGGTCCCTGATGACAAACTCGCCCCACTCCCCTCCCCAGCCGATGGCTCCGCCCTCGCCCCGCCCCAGCAGCTCCAACAGGAAGTGCCACAACTGGATCTGCCTGGAGCCTGGAGACCAGGCCGGCTTGTAGGCCCAGTCTGGGAACAGAACGGCTGCAGAGAGAGAAACGGAGGGACAACAGTCTGTGTCAGGTGATGTTCAACATCTGGGTCGCGGCACACCAGAGTGTCACTGGAAAAGAGCTAAAATCACGTCATTGGTCCAGGTTAATCAGGTGACACCAAGACTTTGTTGTTGTTGTTGTTGTTGTTGTTGTTGATCGTCTGCCTGCGATGAAAGGCAGAGTAAAGAAGTACTTCACTAGGTGGCAGCAGAGAGCTACCTTCAACAGTTAAACTGTCAACCAAAAAGGTCAGTGTGAGTTCAAAGTGTTAAAAAAATATATTTTATTTTGGATTTTTTTCTTTTCCCAGGGCTCTAACACCGAGGGCCTTATCAGACCTGATGTTGGGAATAAATGTCCATCAGTGACCAGTCAAACAGCTGCAGCGCTGAAGTGATGCAACAGGAAGTCAGAGCTGTGACAACAACAACAACAACAACAACAACAACAATACCCTGGATCAACCCCCAGGGGGCGACACTGAGGCACCACGTGGGCCCCCGGGGGCCTTCATGTGAACTTCCCTGTCCACAGTTTACAACCTGTCGGCCACAGACACTGACGTGTGTGTGTGTGTGTGTGTGTGTGTCTTACTTCTGCTCCAGCTCGGTGATGAGAGGCGTCCGAGAGACGAACTGCAGCTGCACCGCGTCTGAAAACACACAGAGGACTGAGATTAGATTAGATTAGATTAGATAAATTAGATTAGATTAGATTAGATTAGGTTAGATTAGATTAGATTAGGTTAGATTAGATTAGATTAGGTTAGGTTGGGTTAGGTTAGGTTAGGTTAGGTTAGATTAGGTTAGATTAGATTAGATTAGATTAGGTTAGATTAGATTAGATTAGGTTAGATTAGATTAGATTAGGTTAGATTAGATTAGATTAGATTAGGTTAGATTAGATTAGATTAGGTTAGGTTGGGTTAGGTTAGGTTAGGTTAGATTAGGTTAGATTAGATTAGATTAGGTTAGATTAGATTAGATTAGACAGTAAATATTTTTATGAATCTACAGTAATGGTCCTGAACTGCTGGGTCGTGGTCCATCAGTGGACCGTGGCTCATTTTCACACACATCAACATCAACGTCAACATTCATTATTTTTCGTTTTGTATGAACTTTTTTTTTTGTCTGATTTTCATTTCTTTCTCCCTGGATTTTTCTGAACAGATTTTTCCTCGGAGCTGCTGGCAGATAAAAAGTCCTGGGGAGTATTTCAAATATTTAGTATTCATAAAGCCTAAATCCACAAATACAGGAATGAGACAAACTGAGAGCAGTGGACGTGGACCGTTCTGTGATTGGACATAAAAACCACGGCTGAAGATTTTCAGAACGTTTCTACGAATCTCTGAAAAGTTCTAAGCACCGTCTCTGTGAACTCTGAAGTTTCTGAGAGACAAAAAAAAAAAAAAAAGAACAAAAACAACATAAAAAAAACATCAATAAGTGAAGAAGAAAAAAAAGAATCTGAAAATAAAAACAGACAAATAAAAAAATATATTTTTACAGAGAAACAACAGACAAAAACAAGGAGGTCTGTGATGATGGAGGTCTGTGATGATGTAGGTCTGTGATGTCTGTGATGATGGAGGTCTGTGATGTCTGTGATGATGGAGGTCTGTGATGTCTGTGGTGATGGAGGTCTGTGGTGATGGAGGTCTGTGGTGTCTGTGGTGATGGAGGTCTGTGGTGATGGAGGTCTGTGGTGTCTGTGATGATGGAGGTCTGTGATGTCTGTGATGATGGGGGTCTGTGGGGTCTGTGGTGTCTGTGATGATGGAGGTCTGTGATGTCTGTGGTGATGGAGGTCTGTGATGATGGCGGTCTGTGGTGTCTGTGGTGTCTGTGATCCTCTTACCTCCATGGTGAAGACGCTCCGCTGGACGTCCGACGACAGCCACCGGTCTTCACCTCGGAGAGGAGTGAAGGAAGGACGGAGCCAATCTTAAAGCCTCCGTCTCATCTCACCCCCCTCACCCAAACCACTCACACTCTCAC
>NC_024326.1:14486019-14515902 GCF_000523025.1 Cynoglossus semilaevis
CCAGTCATCCCCCTCACCCCCCCCTTCCCCTGTACTCCCACTACTCACTATGACTGTGTACTAACAACAACACCACACTGACATCATGTACCCCCCCCCCCCCCCCCCCCCTCACACACACACATACACACACTGACCAACAGTGTCCAGCAGCAGGACAACAGATGAGGGTCAGGCTCCGGGTCTTAGGGTCAAATCCTGTTAGCCGTAAGAAGGATGAAGGATGAAGGACTTAGGCCACGCCCCCTATGTTCATTATCCAGGACAGTGTGGGAAACAGCAGCTTAGACCTGGTGACACCTCTGGACACGGGTTATAAAAACAAACCCCGGCTCAGTGATGTCACACCTGCCTCTGACGTGTCCTTGAATCAGGATTTTTTTTGTTTTTTTTCTCCAGACCTCGTTTGATTTTCCCTCAGGGAAGTGAGAGAATAATGTAACCATCAACCGCCAGGCTCTATTTCCCCCCCGGGGCAGATTGGGGGGGGGGCAGTCAGCAGCGTTCACACACAAACAACTGGTGTAAACGAGGGGTAAACATAAGGCTCCTGGGCTCCATGAAGTCACATTTGAAATGATCCTATCTAAAAGAACAACCAAAAGGGGGCGCTGCAGAAGAAGAATGGTCACCACTACTCTAGATTAGTCTAAGGCTAGGCTAAACTAAGTTAAGCTAAGCTAATTTTTCTAACTTTCTTACTGTCATTTTAAAGCTAACCTTTAGCCTCTCCTTGTTACCTAGCTGTTAGCTGTATTGCTAGGAGTTAGCTGTGATGCTGCTAACACTTGTCGACCGTTGGTGGTGAGTGGCCGCCTTAGGCCTTCTCTTCCGGTCGTAGATGTCATTAACGACCTGACCTTTGACCTCTGACCGTGCTAACTGCTGTGTCTTTGTGACACGATTCATTTACGTCAGTTTTTTTGAAGAATCTTGAATGAATTCAGAGCCGATTGGTCCAGACGTGTGTGAAGTCACGCCTTTAAATAACACATTCACGAGGTTCCTGCGATTTCACCGTCGTCGCTCGGCCTGTCGGGGGAATCTCCGACGCACAGACACGACGTTTCTCCTAATGACTGGATTAGTCAAACCTCTGATTCTTCTCCAGCCTCGAGGAACTGTCACTGCTCATAAAAACCTGGTGCCGCGGAGGCACTCCAGGCTGTCGTGATGCCACGGCGGCGACGGCGGCGAGGAGATTTACAGGATATGAGATTTTTTTTCCTCCTACTCCTTCCTTCCTTCCTGCGTTATATCGTTGTCAAGTCCCAGATGACGAGAGGAGAAGCAGAGGAATATTAGTCATGAGAACGAGGACGAGGACGAGGACGGCGCCGTGAGACCTGTGTGTCAGCGTGACACGGACGGTGAAGGTGAAGGTGAAGGGAAACGAGGAGACGGTGGTGAGATCTGCTATGACGGTTTGGTTTGGAGACAGAAGGCCTGGGTTTGAGGAGAAGACTCGTGGTCCAAGACCTCAGGACGTCTCACAGCAGGTATCTGCAGTACCGTCATCGTCCTGTGGTGATGCCCTCGGACACAGGTCTGGGTTCGGTCCTGGTGTGAAGATTAAACTGACGGACGGACGAGGACGTCCAGGACCAGAAGGACAGATCACTAAGATCTGGACTGTATATGCGGACTCAGACTGTAGGGGGAGCCGGTGAGTGGACAGAACATCTTTGTTCAGATGTTTATCTCTGTAGGCGAGAAAAACATTTATTCTCCTCAAACTTCCTCCTACGACAGCGTCTGCAGCGTCAGCCCAGACACGCAGCCGCTCACTGTCCCTTAATCCCTCCATCTCTTTGTGTCTAGGAAAAAAATATATCCGCATGAAACTCAAGAAGCCGACGTGGGACGAGACGTGCCAGAAGAAGAGAGAGAGGAGGAAAAAAAAGAAAAAGGAAAAGAAAAAAGGAAAACAGGAAGAGGAGCTCGTCTGCAGTGATGAGCTGCTCATTAGAAAACAGATGAAAACTCATTTGGCTGCAGCTGAAAGAACACAGACACAAAGGCTGTGGATGGAGCAGCAGGAGCAGCAGGAGCCGCAGGCGCAGGAGGCGGAGGCGGCACGAGCAGCAGCAGGAGCAGGATGGTGATTTGTGGGGTTTTACCAGAGTTCAAAGACTGGGCGACGACTGGGATCAAAGGTTCCAGCGACTCTCACCCTGGAAAATCACCTCCCCCACAATTAAGGCTAAATGTCTGTTTTACATATATATTTATATCAAATATATATATATATATACTGTATATATTTATATATATATACATATATACATATACATTTAACACATATATGTGTAATATACAGTATAAATACATTCATTACATTAATATAAATAATATATTCATATATATATTTACATAATATATGTATATACTAATATACACATTTACACATGTAGTAATATATGTGCATATGTGAATATTTACACATACATCTCTTTATATGTTGTCACATAGACACATATTTGTCCATATATAAATATATATATTTACATAAATATATATATATTCATGTAAATATATATAAATATATATTTATATAAATATATATATATTTAAACATACACATATAGTCAAGAATTATAAATATATAAGTAGACAAAGTAAAGTTTTGTTCAGATGTATTGCGATATATATTGAGAGTACTATTTAAAACATATATTTGAAGAGACATATGGGAGATGGTGCAGTTGGATCAGACAGATTTTTTTTTTTTTTTTCTGACAGTGGACTCACAACAGCGACTCAAAACAAAGCCGTTGCTGATGTAAAGTTGAACGGATTACAGACTAAAAATAGGCCAATCAGGATGAGCGACAGCGCAGCTCCCAGTGAGAGACAAACACACACACACACACACACACACACGGCTCCTGTCTGTTCTGCACGTCATCATGTCTTTATTTGTGTGTAAACAAACTCTGAAAAGAGAGAGAGAGAGAGAGAGAGAGAGAGAGAGAGAGTCAGCCAGGCTGACGTTTTCTCCTCTTTCTTCTGACGAAACATTAACACGACTCTGCAGAAACTGCCCGTCTTCAAGCGGTCGTGTCATGTTGTGTCATGGCGGTTCTGTCCGACCACAGCGTTCGTTTTGAAACCAAGGTTTAAAAATTTGACAATGTTTTTTTTTTTTTTCTCTAAAATGACACGAGCGTTGAAGAGGGACACTTTTTGCAGCGTGCATAATAAATAACACGACCTTTCCACGACCTCAGTTCAGTGTAGCGAGCGGGGCTAACGACATCTGCTCATACTTGGTGTACGCAGTGTTTCCCACTTATGTATAAGGTGCTGAGTCTGTGTGTGTGTGTGTGTGGAATGCGATGATTCTGTTTGGTTGGAGTTGAACGTGTCGTGTTCGTGTCTCTGTCCAAAGGCTCATGAGGTTAGCAGTACGTAGGGCTGTCACTTTTTGTCCAAGTTTGACAACTTTCAAGTTGTTACTATAACGTCCAGCAGAGGGCGCCCAAGAGCTGTTTTAACTTTTTAAACCGCATTTATTGGCGGTTATAAAAAAAAAAGAAAACTAAATCACAATGTTACGTGTTATATGATGCCATCCTTAAAACATTAAAACATTACATTAAAAACAATATACATTATTATTTTCCATTTGCATGACTGACGCCTCTGTGCCTGCGCAAAGCGAACATGTGGCCTACTGTATGTAGGTAATTAGTGTTAACGATCATTTCACTGTGGTAAAATCTAAAAAAGCACAGCTCAAACTGAGAACTACTACTGTTTATGATGTTAAAAAAAAATTAGGTGACGTTAGTTTTCCTGACGCCTCTGTGCCTGTGCAACAGGAACATGTGAGGAACCCTACGACGGGTAACATTTGGTCAAAGTTGATTCTTTAAAAAGTGACAGCCCTCAGAGTGAGTTCAATTCTTACACATGAAACAGTTAAAGAGCTGCGAAAAAACAAAAAAAAAACAACAACCTTCATAAAAAAAAATAAATAAACCCACAGAACCGTCTGCAGCGTCACAGCAGTAGTGTTCAACTCAGAGTGCAACATCGTTAGCTTAGTCACCGACAACGTAGATAAACAACAAACATATTTACAATAAATCAGAATAATAAAAAAACAAAAACAGCTTCAGAGAGAGTCGTCATAAAAACAAACATCGAGAANTGCCGCGTCTGTGTGTGTGTGTGTGTGTGTGTCAGTGTGTGTGTGTGTGTGATGGGGCTAAGTGAGAAGCTAAACATTCCGTCGTCAGCTCAGAAACATCAGGACCGACCTCCGTCTTCAACGCTTCAAAAACACGACTTTTCACTGTGAACGTTGATCAAAATGATCAAACTGCAGAAGTGCGGCGGCTCGGTTCTAATCCCGCTACATCTGGAGGTTTGTCGTGTTCAGACGTATACGTTTAGTCGTCCTGAAGTCTGAAGGATTTCCATCAAAGACCAGACAAAGCCCAAAGAAGTGTTTTTCTAAGCTCACACATTTTTCTTTTTTTTTCTACTCCCAGAATTCCCCCCAGAGCCACTGCAGCGCAGCTTTTTTTTTTTCTTTTTTTTTTTTTAAATAAAAATTGTCAAGAAAGCCAAACTGAAGTTTCTTCGTGCTCACAGGGTTTGGGGCGTAAGAAAAGTTGGATATCGACGTGAGTTGTGAAGAGTTCTGTTTCACAGAACAAAGAAGGGTTGAAATAATCCAACTCTCTCAGAGATGATCGGACGGCGCCGCTCAGCTCCGATGATGATGCTGTGTTTTTGGAGCCGCTGCAGATGCAACAACGGTTGGACTCATTTGAGGTCGGTTTTCATCGGGGAACCAATCGAAACCTCAACTGGTTTTTTTTGTTTTTTTTCTCTGCTCCTCATGTTGACGGGACAAAAACTGTCGCTGTCATTTTGGGGAAGTCTGACGACTGTTTGACAATCGAACCAACGTTGGTAAAACGTGACGAGCTACGATCCCAGAACTCCAAGGTTCGACAGAACTAGAGAAATCAGTACAAGTCTCGTTTGTTTTTCTGCAATTTCTGCAAAAAAAAAATTTCATTGAAATTTGGTTAAATTTCAAAGAATCACAGCAGGAAACCAGGAGACGTTTCCAGGTCGAGAGATTCTTCCGAAGAATCTTTAAAAAACTTTTGAAGGATTTCTTTGGACAAATTTCAAGTGTATTTTAGTCCAGTTCTTAAATTTAAAAAACAAAAATCCCTTTTGTGGTCTACTGGTGCAAGCAATGGTTCCCGCTTGGATTCGAACCCTAGCCCCTCCCGCCCCCGTCTCAATCCACTCCACCACCGTGGCGTCCCTCAGTCTAAAGCGTTTGTGGTCCAGAAACGTGAGTCGACATCAGTCTGTGTCTGCGCTTTGATGAAAAGTACAAATGTAAGAAACGGTTCTAGGACTGTTTGGAACTTTTTTTTTTTCCTCCTCTTTCTCTGAACCGTGGAGAGAGAACGAGGAGCAGCTTTGAAGACGGAGGCTGGTTCTCTGAGCTGTTGCCAGTCTATAAACAGAATCAGCTTTTTGATGTGCGCTGTATGAATTCATGTAGCCCGGTCCACGTGTGTGTGTGTGTGTGTGTGTGTGTTAAATCCTTCTATCACACCTCCGTTTTCTTAAGGCTTTCGAGCTGCTTTGGATCAAAGTGTCTCCCAGGGGATAATTCATCATAAACAGAGAGTTCAGAGACATCACAGCCAACCTTCACGTTCTGCTTCACCGACTTCATCCTCTGATTCACGCCGTCGCTGCCGTCGTCTGCAGCGACCTCCGATTGTTCCGTCTTTCTTTCTTTGCGAGCGACTGACTTCATTGTGTTTCGGAAAATAATTAGCGTCTCAGTTGAAAAATAATGCTAACGCTAAAGGGAGCTGAGAGCGAGTCCGGAAAAAACTAGAGCGAGATTCACGTCTACGTCCGACCACGTTGTACTTCCCACATCCAGGCGTCTCTGCGGACACTCGCTGAACGGCACAACGGCAGCAGGAGCTCTGCGCTGGTGTCAACACACAGACTCTGTTCAGGCCAACAGCGGTACTGCAGCCAGGATTTGATCACCTGGAAACTGAACTCAGAACATCACGTTCAACGGGATCGACGGTTCAATTCCCTCAGACTTTAGTTTGGCTAAAGTCGTCACTTTGAAGTAAAAAGTCCTCGTTCTAACGTAACGACTTTTTTCATCAAGTCCAGGTGAGAACAACCAATCACGAGGACCCTTTGTTAACAAATATATCTGGATCGCGGAAAAACATGGATCGGATCTTTGCACAGACGGGATGTAGGAAGTACGGGTCAGACCTCAGAACAGCAACAGAACGGAACCCAGGTGGGGAGCAGCCCAGGTGGGCAGCAGCCCAGGTGGGGAGCAACCCAGGTGGGGAGCAGCCCAGGTGGGGTGCAGCCCAGGTGGGGAGCAACCCAGGTGGGGAGCAGCCCAGGTGGGGTACAGCCCAGGTGGGGTGCAGCCCAGGTGGGCAGCAGCCCAGGTGGGATGTGAGATGATGTAATAAAGTGTTGAATGTTAAAATGGAGCCCACACTGGCCACGAGTTTAGAACAGACCGACAGTACGTTAGGCTATATGTATCATCATCATCATCATCATCATCATCATCGTCGTCATATTTACTAGTAAATACAGAGCGGTCGCAGCCACCGCCGTCCAGTTTTAGAAACACAACTGACTAAAAGGAGAAGATCAGGAGGAGGAAAACGTTTTAAGACCAATTTAAATAAATATTCAGAGTTTTTTTTTTTCTTCAGATTTAGTTTTTTCCTCCTCCTGCCTGTCGGGTTGAGAAGGGGGTGCAGCAGAGAAGAGGAGGTGGAGGAGGAGGAGGAGGAGGAGGGGGGGGGTCTCTATGTGAAGTTCTTGAGGGGCTGACTGACCCTCATGCAGGCCCAGTAAAAGGCCCGAGCCAAGGTGACCAGAACCAGCAGCAGCAGCACGGCCCAGGAGGCGTAGATCCCCTGGTAGGTCTGAGCCTTCACCCACGTTCCCGCCTGAGGAGACATGAGACACAGAGAGAGACGGGGAGGTTTGAGGACGGAGACGGCGTCTCTGACAAACACAGCCTGAAGTCAGGACGACTAATCAACTGGCGCTAACGCTAACAAAACTGTGAAATAAAAAACAAAAAAACAGAGTGAACATCAAATGGTTCTGATTTCTAACGACTGCTGAGTGAATCAGTCAGTGAATGAAAACGACTGTTTACTGGAAGGAGGAGCAAAAACCTGAGGTCAAATCAGATGAAGAATTAAATCAGTTTGTGTTTACGATGCTGAAAGTTTTGCTACAATAAAAAAAAACAACTCAACATGTCATCGTGCCTGTCGTATCACAGTACCTCGCAATATATCGTATTGTGATACATGTCGTGTCGACAGATTCTTGACAACACACACCTCGACTGCGCAGGCACAGAGGCATTAAGTGCTGCAGTAAATATCATGTAAAACTGTGTGTGTGTGTGTCCCTTTAAAAAAAAAAAGCTTGAATCCACTCCATGCCAGTGTGTCCCTGGGCCTGGTCCCAGTCCCAAAACCGCGTTTCCTCTAACACGACGGGCCTTCAATAAGATGAGGAGGTAAAGTACTGCAGTACCTGCAGTACCTGCAGGGGCTGCAGTAACGTACGGTGACACGAGCTGCGTGAGTTTCCATCAGAGAGCTTGTTTTAACATCAAACAGTGGAGAGTCAGCTGTGAGGAGAGTCTGAAGAAAATGATCTAATGAAGATGGAAGGAGTGACTTTCACAGCATCCACGGGATCAAAAAAACAAAAAAAAATAAAACGTCCAATATGGAACTGAGAGTTGAGTTGATTTGAAAGAGTCTGAATGTAAAAGAAATGGAGAAAAAAAAAATTAAATAGAATAATATTTCAGTGATTTCAGGAGAGAGAGGAGGGAGTTCAGAAGGTGTTTTGTTTTTAGTTTTTTGTCATAAGAAACGTGGTTTTTGCAGCCACAGCAGCAGCAGTAGAGCTGGTAAAACTGGTGTTTTAGTTTGTTTTTTAATCTCATTCTTTTCATGATTTTCTTCTTAGTTTTAGTTCAGAACATTTTGGATTTTCATAAATAAACTCAGCAGCCAGAGGTTTGTTTTTTTTCCCTCCTCCATCAGACTGATTTTCATCGATTGTGTCATCGATTTCTCTCCTCCTCTGTAAAAACAACCGCCGCCGTTTATTCTCTTTGATCTTTAATTAGCCGCCGTCCTCGCCTCGTTTGACGTCTGATAGAAATCTGTCAAAAAGAAAAGAAAAAAAGAAAAAAAAAAAAAAAAACAATTCTCCACTCTGACTCCGTGTTTCTAATCGAACCCGCGTTGTTTCCACTTCGTTGTCCGCGCGACCTGATACGCACAGGTTTCCCGTTTTGTGTTCTACTTGCGCCCTCTGCTGTTCATAAAGCAGAACGACTCGACCGTGCTTTTTAAAAAATTTTTTTTTTTATATATCATCGCCTCCGAGCTTATTTTTAAACTGCTCCTCTCCTCATTTATTCCCTTTGCTCTTTGGATAAAAAAACACTATTTACAGTGTGATTGCTGAACTACTTTTATAACCATTTAATTAGAACTTTGACATAAAAGATAAAAGAAACAAGTGGATAAAAGAGTTTGTGGTTAAAGCCTGACCATCTTTTTCAGGTCACAGATATAACAGTAGCAAAAAGACCCCTGTTCCTCAGTGGGAGGGGGGGGAGGTTAAGGGGGGGGCTGTGATGTCACAGCTGACGCACGCTGACGCAAAGAATGACAAACACCCCAGAGGGCACAGCAGTCACCAGCAGGGGGAGGTGTTTGTTTCTGATCAGCTCCTGCTCCACCAGGTGACACACCTCTACCTCTGACCTCTGACCTCTGACCCATCTCTAGGAGGACCACAGTGTGGTGGCGTCAACTCACCATCAAACCGGCGGTGGAAATGCTAAACAGCAGGCAGAGTAGAAAACACCACAGGCTCCGCCTTCGAGGATACCGCTGACCAATGGAGGAGCTGCAAAACCCAAAACAAGACAGGAAGAGGAAGTGAGCCAGCGTTTGAACAGCAGCCAAAATGTAATAAATGACGAGTCAGAGCGTTGCATTAAAGTGTTCCAGTGGGGCATGAAAGTGGGACACTGAGACACAGTACACAGTACACACACACACACATACATACACACACACACACCCAGGAACATCAGTGACACCTCATTAAAGTTTCATTCAGGCCACTCTCTCATATCTGGTTCAAAACTATGCAAATGTGTCTAATGTTTTTATATATATATATATACGTATATGTGTATATACGGTATATGTGTATATATGTATGTATATATATATATACGTATATGTGTATATACGGTATATGTGTATATATGTGTGTATATATATGTGTATATGTATATATATATATACGTATATGTGTATATACGGTATATGTGTATATATGTGTGTATATATATGTGTATATATGTATATATGTAGATATATATACATATATATACACATATATATATATATATACGTATATGTGTATATACGGTATATGTGTATATATGTATATATGTAGATATATATACATATATATGTACATGTATATGTAAATATGTGTATATGTGTGTATATATATGTGTATATGTGTGTATATATATGTGTATATGTGTGTATATATATGTGTATATATATATGTATATATGTACATATATACATATATACATACACATGTATACACATATATATATACACACAGACTATATATATATATATGTGTATATATATATGTATATGTGTGTATGTATATATATATATGTATGTATATATATATATGTGTATATGTATATATATATATGTATATATATCTACATATATACATATATATGTACATGTATATGTAAATATGTGTATATGTGTATACATGTGTATGTATATATATATATACGTATATGTGTATATACGGTATATGTGTATATATGTATATATATGTGTATATATATATCTGTATATGTGTGTATATATATGTGTATATGTGTGTATATATATACGTATATGTGTATATACGGTATATGTGTATATATGTGTGTATATGTGTATATATATATCTGTATATGTGTGTATATATATGTGTATATGTGTGTATATATATATGTATATATATCTACATATATACATACATATATATATATACATATACACATATATATACACATATATATATATATATATGTACATATATAGAGTGTGTGCTGATGGTTCAAGTCAGTAGAAACTTACACTTTCCTGCAGTGTGGGCACCTGGCCAGTGTCCGGTCTGTGAACTCTGTCCACTGTAATGACAACAGACATGGGTCAGGCTCTAACGTCAGTTAAAAAAAAAAGAAAAGAAAAGAACCCACACACTCCACTGATGACTCTGGTCCTGACTCTGGTCTTTAATGAGAAGAACACAGAGAAGGTGGTGTCCGTACCAGGAAGGTGTTACTGCAGTGTCCACAGGAGACTCGTGCTCCAGCTGGCTGAGGGTCTGGACTGGCAGGACCAGGGTGAACTGGACCCAGGTTGATGATCCTCTTACTGTGGACAGACACAGGAGCAGGGAGAAGGTTAGGGTGTAGACCACAGCAGACTGACTCCAGACTGGTTGGTCTCAGCACCAACACTTCTGTCTACAGTCGGGAATTCTAGTCAAGTCTAACGGGACGACTTTGGTCTCAGTTCAATCCTTAAATCTTCATCTGCGCTGACTGATAATCTGTGCAGACTACAAGAGAACAGCGCCACCTGTGGACAGTGAAAACATGCTGAACATGGAGACGTGGTTCTCTTCATTAGGCTGCTGCTACTTCCTGCTCTGCCTGGATGAACGCCGCATGTAAAGTGGGCTGGGAGCAGAGTGTTAACTGAGGAGTGACTGCTCCTGTTTCCTCTGCCTCTGACACCCACACACACACACACACATACACACACAGATACACACATACAACTGTCTAATCCTAATCCTTGTCCTAACGTTAATCTGACATTAAAACACTTAGATTTCAACTTTATCTTGAACCTCAGAATATCCTGTTACTGACATGGACCTCAGAGAGAGGATCTCCACCAGTCCAGCTGTACCAGGAGACAGAGGGACACAGACAGAGGGACAGAGGGACAGGGACACAGACAGAGGGATGGAGACAGAGGGACAGAGGGACATGGATGGTAGGACGTCCTCACCAGTATGGCCGAGGACAGGCGATCCTCTGGGAAGTGACTTTGCAGATGAGCAGACAGTTGCAGGGACAGCGGACGTACTTCTTCCCTGCTGGGGCGTTCTTAATGGGCTGTGGAGGGAGTCACACACACACACAGTCACACACAGTCACACACACACACAGAGACAACAGTCTGATTATTGTTGACAGTCCTCTCTGAGACCCTCTCAGAGAGGACTGCTGTCCAACTGAAGCTGTATTTCGTTGGTGTCGGCATTGAGCATGTAGCTTCGTTCTTTGTCCTCTAGATGGTGCTGAGTACACATTTCTCAATCAGTTACTAATATTTATATATTTAATAATATCATGATGTGAACTGGGTCAAAACAAACAAAACAAAACAAAAATAATTATAACATTTACTCTGGTTGCTGCCTGTCAGCTGGACTGCACAACACTTAGCATGTGGCTAATTAGCATCACTAAAATGAGGCACGTTAGCTCGTGGTAACTTATTAAAGTATTAGATGTTAATTTATTGTCTTAACCAGGGCTAAGCCACGCTAACCTGGTTAACAACCTAAGACCTGTGTTTTTGGTTTTTTTTTTGAGTCTTACAAGCAAATGTCAATCTTGTGGGTTGTATTACTGCCCCCTACTGTGTCAATTTCACACCAGTAAACATTTCACCTGGAGGCCCACACACAACCAGGAATGTCTACTCCAGAGATTACGGGGCTCCTTCACTCGGAGCTCTGTGGATTACAGTGACCGAGATGGAACCGATTCCTGCAGGAACCCACCGTGGCTTCGTTGCAGACTCCACACTTCACCACGTGTTGGTGGATCTTTCCCTCCACAGAGATCAGACTCTGACACACCCTGCAGTTGATGACTGGGGCGCTGCCGCTCTCCGGGGAGGTGAGCGGCGAGTAGGGCGGAGGATCCTCCCCGAGGAGCACGGAGGGCTGAGTGGGGCTGGGGAAAGGAGGGAAGCCTGCACAGAGGTGGGGGAAGAAGGACGAATAATAAAACAGCAGCAGCAGCAGCCGTCGTCACAGATGAGGGATTGTTTAAGACGGAAACACGAGTCACAGGATTCCACTCAGTTCCCATGACATGTGAAATCGTAGGTAACGACAAACAGGCTAATACGATTTCGAGTCGAGTACAAATGAGAGGAAACTTAAGTAGAAAACTCCTCGGGAATGTTAAGATGTGTGACTGGGAGAAGGAACAGGTGAAATGTTTCTTTACAGAGAAAACTCACCTATTGTCAAAACAACATAGTGTCACTGTGGTTTTTAAATGTTGAGGCAAGAGGAAAAACAACTTTCTATACTGAAACTTTATTTATGATATCTTTGTTTTTTTTTATCATTTTTTGTCTATTTTTTGTAAAGTATTTTTTATTCAATTTATCTTTTTTTTGTAAAGTATTTTTTTTTCAATTTAGTGAATATTTTGGCTCAAACTGTAGCCATTTTAGCTAACTTAGTTCGGCTAACTTTTCTGCTCAGGCGGTGGCTTGTCAGTGAAATAGAAAAGAAAAAAAAGCTTCTATAACTGATTATGTTATCAGTGATTATCTTATCATGTGGACGGAGTAGAAAACACATCAGATACATGTCATAAACAGTAGCCAGTTGTCTGTGCAGCTCACAGACAGTGTTGCAGTGGACCACACTCAGCTCAGTGTCAGCCTTTGACACTCGGTCACTTACTGTTGATCCACCGCCAAATAAAATAACTGTCCTCACAGCAGAAACGATAAGACTGAGAATTCTTCACTGCTGCTGAGAGAACACTTCAGGCACTATATTTAAATTAACTCTCTTTTGTCTGTAGAGATGTGGAGAATCATAACTTTTTTTTTTCATCGGTTGTTTCTGCCTTTGACACATTTAATCTGCGACTGTTGTAAATCTATCAACTAATTTATAACAAATGTTGCCGTTCCTGCAGGTCTGTGACGTTAGATTATTATGTGTCATTTTAACACAGGGTTCTTTCCCATGTTCACTTTGAGAAAAGTCGTCTAGCGGCTTAGCGGAGCAGCATTAGTTCAGCTTATCACATTTATGTCATCAGTCACAATTTGTTGCAGAGCAGGAAAGACAATTCTTTTCATAGATGTTTTTTTAACCCTGTGAGGAAACAGTCACTGTAGCAAAACTAAAGGAAATAATAACGTCACCCCCCCCAAGTGGGACTCAACCCCTACTTTGGTAACCACTTGGAATTAGAGCGTGGCCCAAATATTTATTTTAAAGGCCCATTTAAACTGTCTTGGAACAATGTAGATATTGTCAGAGACATGTGGCTCTAAACATGTTACTAATAAAAACATTTTTCACTCATGACATTACGGACACTTTTTCTAAACTTAGGTTAAAGTATCTTTCTAGTCCAACCAATAATTTATACAAGTTCTGATGAAGAAGGGTGTAGTCTTTCTGTATGATACATAGAATAATAAACATTCAAATCCTTTTCTAATTTTACAAAGAAATGCAAATCAGCATCTTTACCACTTAGAGTATGAACAAAAAAAACAGCCAGTCACTGTATCAGGTTCAGTCCTGCATTAGCAGCACATGACATGAGTAAGAATTAAGGCTTTGAGCATCGACGATGAAATATCCCAGAGCAAAAAATATAATAATATAAATAATTACAACCCTAATCTCAGGTTTGTTTGTTTTTTTCTAGTTTTTATACAGACACAGTTCCTCCCTGCGTGAGCTGCCATTGGTCACAACTGTGCCGTCCATCAGCTCCAGTAATGGCTTTACAACCTGTCAGTCTCAACAGATGTTTCTCAGATGCTAAGTGATGCTAATAACACTGGCCTGAGCTGGGCTCCTGGGCAAAGTGGTTATAGTTTCTAAATATGCCGTACATTCTGAACCTAATAATGTAAAAAAAAAAAAAAATGAACGACGCTGTCAAGTTAAGCTTAGTTTAAAAGCCTACAGATGCTAAATGAGCTACATAGCTCGTTAGCACACTTTCGAGGTACGGTTGCAATATTATACATAAAGAAAAACAATTTTATCATTAAACAATGTTTGCTTAGAAAGATAATGTCACAAGCTACACGAACTCTGAGCAGACATAACGGAGCGACAGCCGCTTAACAAGAGCAGCCGCTGACTGTCATTCTGCTCTGTCAGAAAAGCTAACATCTGTTAGCGGCTAGGCTAAATAGGGCTAACAGTGGCTAACCGTGGCTAGCAGCTCCATTGACACTTACTCTGTGGTTTGTTTGGAACACCGTAAGGCGCTGCACCGGGAGACACGCCGCCGCCGCCGCCTCCTCCTCCGTTACCGCTGCCTGCATCTCCCAGGTCTGACAGCAACGGAGACCTCTCGCCATCCGCCATAACGAATCGGGAGGCGAGGCGTGAGGAAAGTGATGGGGAGGAAAGAGAAAGAAGACAGAGAGCGTGGACGCAGACCGTGGCGGTGTTGTATTGTTGTGTCGTAAATGCGAGCGTCACATGATCACGCCACCACTAACACCACTGTTCTGCTGCTGCGGTAACGGTGCTCGGGGGTGTGGCACCCACTGCACACCCAGGAATGCTCCACAGATGCCCGCTGGTGTTCACGGGGGCGACACCGGAACACGTCTGGACCCCAAATTATTGTTTTTGGTTTTTTGTGTGTGTGTGATCCCCATGGACGAATAGATGCGTCCTTAAGTTGAAACATTTCAATTAAAAACATTTCTGGTGCGCACCTGAAACTCACAGGTAAGCACCAGAAGTGTTTGCTTTTATTTCCATGTCCCTGTAGGGGCGCCGTATTAACAACATATTATGAAATAAAAATAATTTTCAATGTACTTGTGTCAACTTTACAGCCTTTATTTGAAAATAATATTTTACTTAACTATTTAATTTTCCTTTTCTGCTCGTGTTCATGTTTCTTGTGTTTCAAGAAACAAGCCCTGACATAATTAAACATGAAAGTATAAAATATATACCGGTAAACGTTTCACCCATCCCCTGCAATGCCCTTGGTTTCCACTAGAGGTCTACATACTGCAGGTTGGAAAGGACGATAGATGACCACAAGAATTAAAACAACACGTCATGTTTCTCTGTTCATATGAGTGTAACACAGTGAAGATTTTTAAAAGCAGCAATAATATTATTGAATAAAAAAACCTTTAATGTTTTGAGTCGATCATATAATACACAGAAGTATTTACTCATAAAAAACATGAAATCTGACATTAAAAACAACATAGTATTTGTTTCATAAGAGTATTTAGTATTTGACCCCTTTTTTTTTTCTTTCTTCTTCACTGCATGTTGATCAGATCCATGGGGTGTATGAGCAACAGCGTCACCTGCAGCTCCTGCTGCTCACTGAAGAGCTTGGCTCTGGCCTCATGGCTGTGGACAGGATGTGGAAGATGAAGACCCAGTTTACTGGAGAGAGAGAGAGAGAGAGAGAGAGAGAAGTGGAACAGCAATCAAGGCTCTGGTCAGGAGGTCCAGTAAGATGCTGATTTAAAGGATGGCGTTCTCTCTTTCTGAAGTGCTGAATCAGCCCTGGCTGCAGGGACGGGATCGTTTTCACAGCTTACTGTTTGGGCGTCCGCAGATCAAGGAACTTCTCTTTTACATCCAAGACCACGTCTGATGCTTTGGTGTCCGGCAGTTTGATTTTCACCTGCAGAAAAGTCAGCATTTCACTGAGAGAGTAACACGTTTCTGCACTTTAAAATACTTGAATGACGTCGGTTTCTGGAGGAGGAAGTTCTTCCCTTGTATTTTATCTCCCTTTTTATTATTATTATTATTTATGCAGTAATTTAAGCAGGATATATATATATTTTTTTAGTGGTGTAAACATCATAGATATTGTAGTCATCAGTACCAGCATGGCTTCACAGCACATGGAGGACGGATTCTTCCCACTCAAACCCAGGAACAGATCCTCCGTCCCCACACTCTGCTTCAGGATGATTTCATACCTGGACACGGACAAATAAACACATTCAATTATTTAAAAAAAAAATTTAGTAATTTTTATTATTTATTTTAGTAATTCCTAAAACAGCTCTATTTTTTGATTGTGACTAAAATGTATCAGAAAAATATTTGACAGATTTTCCCCCCATTCTAAATACATGACATGTTGTTGCAGGTGTGTGTTTGACTGTGTGTGTTTGACTGTGTGTGTTTCAGTCTCACTCAGGCTGTGGTCGGGGGTCGTTCAGGTCGTCATAGTGACAGCCCTCGGCTACTTCTTCCTTACTCCAGATATCTTTGCTGCTCTTCTTCACGTAGGAATCTTTTACTGAAAAGTAACGTGAACGGAAGTACGTGAAAATATCTGAGTACGGGGTTACAGTGATTGTTACGAAGCCAATAATGGGACATGGGGGTGAGGGGGGGTCGAAACATTGATTTATTCCCTTCCATGTCCCTTTAAGGACTTCGTAGAATGTGGTGGTTTCTACCTTCTCTATCCTTCGTGGTCGACGGGCCGATGTGACCTGGACAGAGCTGTTCTGCAGAGGACC
The DNA here is from genome assembly GCF_000523025.1 of Cynoglossus semilaevis. Taxonomy (NCBI): domain Eukaryota; kingdom Metazoa; phylum Chordata; class Actinopteri; order Pleuronectiformes; family Cynoglossidae; genus Cynoglossus; species Cynoglossus semilaevis. Next base: position 14,502,741 of record NC_024326.1, read on the forward strand.
TGTTCTAAAACGTTAACATCAGAAACAAGAGACATAAACGTGACATAAAGACATTAAACGTGACGTGACGTCACGACCCAGTCTACAGCTATTTACCTTGACGTCCTCGTCGCTGTCCTCCTCGTCCTCCTGGTTCAGCCAGGGCCTGCAGACTCTGGGCCGATGACGCTCCCAGACTGTCCATTCTGACGGGAAATAAACTTTTTTTTTAAAGTTTAACACAGAAAAAAAAAATCAGAATTTAACTTTAAAATACTTTAGCAAAAAACTGCTGGAACAGCGAGACATTTAACGTCTGGACGATTCCTGTTGACAAACTCCGTTTCCCTGGACACCACAAAGCTGTCGGGCTGCCATAGCAACATGTGACGTCACCGGAAGCGCTCTACTTACTCCGACCTCTTTAATGAAATGATAAATCTAAAAATATAGAAATAAATATCGCATTTGTACAGTTTGGACGTGTGAATATTTTACTACGATTAAAGGACATTTTATGGGATAAAATGAAAAATATGATTTGCATCGTACCGTAGTTTATAAACGATATACGATATATATAGAAGAACTGAAGCCGAAATTCAAGATTGTACCTCGAATTCCAGGTATTAAATGGATGATTATTGAGTTATAACTCAGTACCGAAAATGTTAAAGTTTGCGTTACCTTCTCTTCAAAAACCAAAGTAACTCCGATTGAAATGTTCACCTGACACACGAGTAGATGTTAATTGTCAACGAAACCGCGATGAAGTTTAGATCAAAGTAAAAGAAATGCAGTAAAAGTGACGACAGGGAACTTGTATCGTTAAAGTCAATGTGTTTACGAAAGAAAATAAACGTTTTCTCGTCGTGTTTGTGACGTTTACGGACATTGTGCCACTTTTTGACATTTAAAAAAAATAATGACAATAACTTTTACAAGATAAAATGAGATTATAATTTATCACAATTTCATTGTTAGTGTAGTTTATGGACACATATAGACACATATATACATTATTTCGACTTTAAAGTGTGGCGTTTACGCTGTAAACCGGCGAAGTGACTTCGACCGTCATGTTCCTTCTCGGCCACCGTACATCGCATGGCCGACAGGGATAATGTTGAAGGTGAACGGTCGTGTTATGCGGGGAGTCCTGGGTCTGTTTCCCTTCACCGTCCTAGCCTCTACCACCGACGGTCAGAAGGAGCCCCCGGCTCCACCGACGCTGCTGCCCCTGGATGAACTGTCCCTCTACACCGCTCCGCCTCAACCCTCGCCCGGCGCCGAGGAGCGCGACACGGGGGAACTGGAGAAGAGTGTCGCCACCATGCGGAAGTTAGCGGAGCCGTACACCGGCTGGTGTCAGGAAACTTATGGCAAAATTCAACCAAAAGTTCACAAAGTCCTTCAGTGCGGGAACGACACCTACGTGTACCTGAAGAACCCGCCTAAGGACTTCTATCCCCGGGCAGGAGTCATCGGCTTCACCGGTGTTTTGGGGCTGCTGCTGGCCAGAGGCTCCCGGCTGAAGAAGCTCCTGTACCCGGGTGCTCTGATGACCCTGAGCGCCTCTCTGTATTACCCGGAGCGGGCCGCCTCCATCGCCAGGTCCGCGGGAGATTCCGTGTACGAGCGCGCCGTCCAGGGATACGCAACTTTGGAGAAGATGTTGAGTCCGAAGAAGAAAAATGAAAAAGTCCCGGAGTCGGAGAGTAAATCGTGAGGAGAGAGAGAGAGAGAGAGACTACTGCAGCCATGGAGCTATAAGAAACTAATCAGTGTGGAGCTTTTTTTTATCTGACAGCTAGAGTCTGTATATAAGAAGTGGACGTAGTGTTGACAGTCAGCCACCAGGGGGCGTTTTTAGTCACAAAACGATATAAACAAACGTAAAAATGCTTTTACCTCATCTTCAAGTTTTCATGAAGAGTTGATGGTGTCTGTCCACGGCAGTGACTTCGTCCCAGTTCTTATGTACCGTCGGTTGGTGTGACTTTAAACCGTGTGACTTTCTCTGCCCTCTCTTTGCACTAATGAGCTTCACATGTATCTCAGGCCTGGCATGACAACTGACTCACTGCTGTCCCTAATCAGAATGTCTATTTATTTTCTAAAAAGTGAGCCGTCCGATGTTAAAAAAAAAAAAAAACAAATCCAAAGAAATGTGATTTATTTTGTTGACTCGTGTGTAATTTAAGATGATAATAAAGCAGCTCTTGTTTGCAGTAAATGAATGAAAAATGCTCCAAAAAAAGTGTTTTAAGCAACAATCAGCTGTGATGCTCCAAAAAATAAAGTGTTTTAAGCAACAATCAGCTGTGATGTATTGTCAAATAAACACTAAAAGACAATGTCAGTTGATGAGACTCGGTTCTAAAATGTTCTTCAACCGTGGACAGACTCAGTTCTAAAATGTTCTTCAACCGTGGACAGAACTAATTCCTCAGTAAAAAAATAAGTTAAAAAAAATCAATCTTGGAATATCTTTCCTTGGGCTCTAATCTCCAGTCGTCCCTAATTCCTAAAAACCCTGCTCTTGACTTCTTGAGCTCTGCTGCTCAGACAGAACCACCGCTAAAAATAACCTTCCACTGCAGAGGTAATAAAACTTCACACTCCAGCATCTGCACTTCTTCCTGACGGTGGGTAGAAGCACAGAGGTTACAGGAACAGTTTCAGACAGTCAACATGCAGTACTGCAGTACTACTGCAGTACTGCATGTACTACTGATGTCAGTGGTTCAGCTCAATATTATTATTGGTAAAACGTCCTTGATGAAAACTGGACAGATGTTTTTTACAACAAAAAAACACTTTTTTTTCAACCCACTTCCCTCCTCTCTCACACACACACACACAGTGTTCATACCTAACCTAATCAGCGTCGACTCAGACTCTTTTCTGTCACACACGCGGTTCAGGATCATTCCTTCAGCAGCAGTGATATTACATTAACCAAACAACACTTCCTGTGAAGCTCGTTAGTCATATACACCGAGGTAAACGGGTTAACGAACAGGTGATTATAATAACAGCGTTATCCAGGGCCATGTCTGGAACAGAACAGGAGTGAGCGCTCTTGACTGTTTCACATCTTTATTCTGCATCTCAGTCAAAATCAAGGTGTACAAAAATTAAATACGAAGGACTTTCAACAGATCTTAGAGCAGCACCAGCTTCTCGTTCAGAGCGATCTGTGCTTGGGTCAGATTGGACAGGTAGGTCACCATCAGTAGGTCCTGTATACAAAAAGAAAATGGATGATGAAAATACCGCGGTGTTTGTTTCCTATCCTGGTCTGACCAGTTTGTTATCGCAGCGACGTTCACTGCACTCACGTTGATGTTGGAGTTGAGCATGTTCTCAAAGTCCTCCGCTGAGATGGTGGGCACCTTGTTGACCAGGTCCATCAGGAAGCGGCCCACGCTGTTGTCTGCCGTCACCTTACCAGACTGAGAAAACACAAACGGGCTGCGTCACTCACCTGTGGTATAATATCTGACGGACAAAATCCCCAGAAGTCTGGCTGAAAACTGTCCGTAAGAAGAGTTTCAGTTCTCACCAGAACGTCCTCCACGTAGGCCAGGACTGTGGTCAACATGTCCTGCATCCTGGCTGCGGCTCCTCCGACCTGGCACAGGTCTGAGGCCAGTCCTTTGGTGCGACCGGTGGCCAAGCGTGTCCTCTGTAGGAGGTCAACTCCTATCCTCTCTGTGTCGTAGTAGATGTACTTAACAGTGAGTGGAGTGAACATCACACCGACCGTCTTCCCTGGAACACCCATCTGTGCACTGTGTGGAAGCCAACGAGATATACACACACACTCTGGTCACAGACCACATGACTGATATAGACATCAACTGTCCAAATTCAAACTTGACAAAGTGAGAGGAATCAGCTCTACATCAGCAGCAGATCTCACAAATTTTACCTTCAGAATAACAGAGGCTAACTCTGACATTTATGATTTTAGCTAAAAATATTAGTGACGAGATCATAGTTTCAACTGATAAATTCAAGTGTTCTTCTGTAAAAAATCCTGGTTATTTTGCCAACCGCCGTCAAATCAAGGCAATCAGCAGCAAGGAAGCTACAAGCTCAATTCTACCATCCAGTCTGTTGGCTGAGTTTTCATTTCTTCTTCTGCTCTTTAACAGTCAACCTTGTCACACAGAGTGAAGGCCGAACCAATCAACCAACCTGACATAGGCACGGATGTTCATCTTGCCGCTCTGCAGTGCTGTGTCCACAGTCAGGTGAATGGGGTTGGTGGCCTCACGACTGTAGTATTCATGGATGAGCACTGAATGTTCTGTGATGTCAAAGCCTGTGGCGTACCTGGAAGTAAAGGTCACACTGGAGGTCAGAGAAATTCTACTGACAAAAAAAACCAAAGTGGTGCAAAATGTCAACAGTCCTGCAGTAACGCACCAGCCAATGATGACCTCAGTGGGGGAGACCCTCTTGTGGAGCTCGTACATGTTCTTAGCAAACTCCATGTCCACAGCCACCTGTCATCAGATCAGACACACACATATATATATTCAATATATTCAGTGACTTATTCAACAGTTTCTTTTTTTTAAAAGTTCAATTCAAAGCTGTGACGTAGTGAATCCACCCACCTCATCCTCAGACTCGTTGTGTGGGACAGAGAAGCAGTTGGTCACTTCGATGGAGTGTTTGTCAACAGTACCTGAAAAAAATCGAAGTGAAATCATTTCTACGCCATTATCGTACACATTCACCAATATATCAACATTTCCAGAGAACAAACCTTTATTAACAGTATTTCTTTGTGGGGGAGAGGGGAGGGTGCTAGCATAATAACCTTTGTTAAAGACGTGGTCTATTACGTCATTTTTAGCTTCCGAGCTACTTTTATTTATTTTCTAAACGCCGACACCAAATACATTTATTATAATGACATTTGAGCCTCCTCTAATAGATAAACTGTCCGTATGTAACCTTTCACAGATATCGCATAAATAACATATACACAGACGGTCAGTGACTCCATTTATTAGTCAAACAAACACCCAGCTGTTTACGGTGATGCTGCGAACGGCTAACAGCGGCTAACGGCTACATCCAACGTGCATTAGCAGAGACAGGCTAATCTGAGCTAACGCGGCTAACCCACCACCTGTGATCGGTTCACGGACACACAAACACGTCCTTACCCAACAATGTCCCGATCACACGGATCGCTCCCTCATTCCTGCGCTCGTACGAGTCGCTTATAGAAGCGAGAACTACGGGGTGAATTTTCACCACTGGCCCGAACACCGACATCTTGGAAAAGGAGGATGGAACACCGGCCACAGGCGGAACATAGAGCACCGACTAGAGGCCGGAGGGCGAACAACGAATATTATAATATATTGAATAAATATGAAAAATCTCAACGTCACTACTCATATTTACAAACTCTAAAATAAATACAGGAAGACATAGTTTTATTTGTTTTAAATAAAAGTTTTAATAAATGAAAAATAAATGAAAACATTTTAATAAATGAAATTCATCACGATATTGATATTGGTGTTCAAGATGACGATTTTATGATGATGATGATGATAATGAAGATTATAACAGTATGGACGATTATGGTAATTGTTATTTTAATGGTGATAATTGAGATAATTCAAATAACAGTAACAGCTATGGTGATGACGGTGATGATTGTGATAATGATGACGACAGCGTCGATGACGTGATGATGAAGATGGTAACGTCAATGATAATAACAACTATCAAGTGATTTTTACAGCAATGATGAAGCGAAAAATCGGCGATGACATGATGATGAAGTTGATTATTAAAAAGAAGGTCAAGGTAATTATGATGACGTCATTAATGCTGATTAGTACGTTTATGATGAAGATAGATTTGAAGTTGATAGTGGTGATAAAGAAAACTGCAGCTTGAAGTAATAATGATAACGACCATGATGATGATGATGATGATGATGATGACGACGATGACAACAGCATCATCATCATCATCATCATCATCTCTCCACACCTGACCCACTCAGTCAGCTGCTCAGATGATGGAGTCTCCTCCACTCTGCCGGGTTTTTCTTCTGCCTCCATTTCACACCGACCTTTCCTCTCTCCTCATCCTCTCCTTCACATGAACCTCCTTCCCTTTTTTTATCACCTCGGTTTTATTTGCTTTTGCGTCAAACGCTGCGACCGAGACATTTTTTTTTTTTTTAACCGAGGTGCTTTTTGTTTTTCCGGGGTAAACGCGCACAGGAGTGGATCGATGCTGCTGCTGCTGCTGCTGCTGCGTCTGTGATAAACGGGGGGGAAATGGGAGTCACCGAGTCACTGCTGCCGATGTCCTCGGCTCCATCTCTGACCACGGTCTGTTTTTCCTCCTGATCCAACAGCGGGCAGTACGGGCTGCAGCTGCACTCTGAACAGGTAGGAGTGTGTGTGTGTGTGTGTTCATGGGCCACACCAGTGTGTGTCGGTGTGTGTGCTAACGGACTGAGCCGTTAATACGGTAGCACCGTGTGTTTTGTCTTCCATCCATCACCGCCGTCGTGTGCGTCATCCTGACTGTCACCGTCAGTTTCTCCTCCGGGACAGGACACACAGCAGAGAGGCTCCATTTTAACTGTGCAAATATCACACACACACACGCGCGCGCGCGCGCGCACACACACAGGTTTGCGCAGCTTCCTTCGCCAGCGCCGTGTTATTTAATGTATGAAACACAGCCAGGACACAGTCCTAGTCCTAGTCCTAGTCCTGGTCGGTACTTAAACCTGTTAACTGTCCAAACTCAGACAACAAACTAAAACTAACTTTAACCACAGCTCCTCTGAGCCTCAAACGGGAGTTTCCGCCTGGTTAGATCCAGGTTTGGTCACCGGAACAACTCCTGGTTCTATAAATACAGTCAGACTGTCACCACTGGTCTTATGTAAGAAACAGAATCAACAGACTCCTGTGAGGACCGTGTGTTGACTCTCATCTGAACAACAGTCCAACCTCTGCTTTAACATGAACCTGAATCTACATCTGGCCTCAAACCTTTTCTGGCTACATTAATATTAATAGAAATGAAAAAAAAAAAAAACTCAATACATCGTTCTGCCTCGACCAGTGGACCTCAAACTTTCAGAAAACAGTTCTCCCCGTGTCACCACTAGAGGGCGCTGGCGTACCACCGTTGGTACTGCGTACCACAGTTTGAGAACCACTGGCCTATAGTATTCATCCCAGTACACGCCTCTACTCAGTACCCTAACATATAATAACATATAAATACTTCAACCCAAATGTTAGGGCGGTCACATGACCATCATCAAATGTGGCTCAAGCTCTGGTTCTGACCGTTACCTCCTCTCTATTCCAGGCTCCGGTCGAGCGAAACAAATGGTCACATCTAAAGGTGGAGGACTGACTTTGCTGTAGGGAGGACGCCACCAGACCACGCCCACACTCTCCACTGTACGGTGCCAGGCCATGGCGCTGGAAAACTCCGTCTTTCCCTCCCGACCCGACTCCCTGTCTCTCCCCGTGGAGGAGAAGGGGGAAGGCCCAGATGTGGAGGTGGCCACCGAGGCCACCGCCTCCCCGGGCGGCTTCAACCTATGGATCTGGCTCCCGTCGTCACTATGGAGACCGCGCTGTCCCCTCCGCCCACAGCCAAGGTCAACAGGTCGTTCCAGGCCAAGCTGGCGGAGAGGGAGGCAACCGCCAACCAGCCCAGGAAGAAGACCCAGGGGCCGGAGAAGGAGCGGGGCCGATTTGGGTGGGGTGAGTGTTGCTACATGTGACCTCTGACCTGGAGTGACCAGAAATCCTCCCAGAGAGGACGCCAAGCTGAACAGATAGACACAAACATTTAAATTCATCCAGGAAGTTGGTAAAGAGCCAGCTCAGAATTAGCATTTAAGTTAGCAACAATGGCTAAGCATTAGCCAGGACAAAGCTAAGCTAACCCAAGGTGCTGTTTTTGTTTGTTTGGTTTTTTTCTTACCATTTATTTGATGTAAAACTACAATAAATGATGCAAAATACCTCAAAGTTAGAGTGGGTGGAAACTAACTCACATCACCTGGTCCACATCATCTGGTCCACATCATCTGGACCACATCATTTGGTCCACATCATCTGGACCGCGTTCTGTGAGGTTGTGCCTCAGATCCTCATTGATCCCTCCTCAGTTGTCATTGGTCGTCTGTAGATGTCAGTGATCGTCTTCATGTCCAGAACACTCTCAGCCGTGTTCCTACAGATCTAAACACCTACTCTAAATCAAAAGAGCTAAAAAAAAAAAAACCCCGACAGAGAACAAAGGCAGATTTGTTCTTGTCTCTTTAATGATCCGTCACCGTGGCTGCAGCCAACAGGCCGGGATTCACTGCCTCGCATATCGATTTCCATGTTCACCTCTGGATATCTGGTGTTGTTGTCAGTCGACGTTGTAGCGGACAAAACAAAACAAAACAGCGGAGAAGAATTTTGTTTTCCACTTGTATGATCTCAGACTCCACGAGGACCACATCAGCGGTCAAACTTTTTTTTGTACCAAAAAAGGTTGCGGACCAGTTGTTGATCTATCAGTAAGGATCAATTAATTTTCAAAATGAAGACAGTAAATAGTGAGTGGATTCTCTTTGAATTAGGTGACTTAGTAAAAATAAAAATAAAAGCTGTGGCCCAGTACTTAATTATCTACGTACCAGTATTGGTCCGCGGACCAGGGGTTGGGTCCCCCAGTCCAATATTCCTGGTGCTGGTTCATTTTCTTTTTTCTTTTCTTTCTTCTACAAATGTAGATCCCTCCGTTCCAAAGTTAGTAACCTGATTTTTTTTTTCTTCCGCCTCAGACGTCTATTTCTGGTTCTAGGTCAGACCCAAACCTAGAGTTATGACAGATACACCTGGTTCCAGAAGTTAGCTGCGACCCCAGACAATTTTTTTTTTCATCTCCCTCCTCGTTTCTTCTCTCTCTCTCTCTCTCTCTCTCAGCTCGGGCCCGACGTAAGAGGCAGCGCTACGTGGAGAAAAACGGCCGGTGCAACGTGCAGCACGGCAACATGAGGGAAACGTACCGTTACCTGACCGACATCTTCACCACGCTGGTGGACCTCAACTGGCGCTGCTCGCTCTTCGTCTTCGTCATGGCCTACGCCGTCACATGGCTCTTCTTTGGCGCCATCTGGTACCTCATTGCGTACTGCAGGTGAGGTCACGGGTGATGGAAATCCCAGACAGTGGAATGACAGCGTTTATTGTTATTAACGTCTTTTAGACAGTGTTTATTGTTATTAACGTCTTTGAAATGATTATTATTCAATGATTATTTGACCATTCTTGTCCCTGATCGCCACAGTTTTAGCCTCACACAGGGAGCTGGGGCAGGGAGGGGGGGGAGCGGGGGGGGAAGGGGTCAGACTAATTAATGTAAGTGGTGTGAGGTATTTCATATCATCTATGAGTTTTATCGACCCGTGTCGGCGAACAGGGAACCCGCTGCAACGGCGACGGTTGTCTGGCTCCGCTCGGGGGCGGGGCCTGTAATTGATATAAAAAGGTCAGGGTTTTACGAGACAAATACGTTAGCTAATTAGAGTGGAGGTCCGGCAGACACCTCCAGTGGCTGCTGATATGAAGAGCGCTCTGTCATCTGCCTGTCCACATGACTGATGGGGCGTTTCTAGCCTGGGTTGCAGAAAAGTCTGGGTCACATGATCTACAGCCCGTGGAGCGATCTGTGGAAAAAAAGGTGGTGATTTAATTAAAGGAGCCTGAGAAATATGACTGATCGAAGGGCCACCGCGGTGGAGCAGTGGTTACTGGTTGGTGCTCTGGATCACAGGGTCAGATTAATAATTATTATAATAATAATAATTATTATTATTATTTCACAGCCAATAGGAGACAGGTTTGGCCTAGTCCAATAGAAAACCACCGTTAGCTTGAACGTCTCTGCTGCTAATAGGGTTACGTTACTGCTACAGTGCTTTGTGAGAGCAAGGCATTAAAGCTGGCAAGCCTGGAATAGCACCCGCAACCTTCAACCTTTACTACCGTTGTCCTGCTGTTGCTAACTGTTTCTTATTTCTTTAGTAACTTGTTTAAGGCTAACAATTAGCCAGATGTTGCAAACCTTCTGTTGTCATGTGACATTTATTATTTTTTTAAGAATCCTCTGGCTAACTCTTAGTCATCTTTCGGTTGAATGTTAAAAAAAATATTTAATGTAAACATACGTTTTAGATTTGTTTTTGATGAATGAAGACTGAGTGACTGATGGAGACGACGACGATTGTAGCTGCGTGTAAACACACACACACATTCTAAAAATAAAAACCATCTTCTCACTCTGTCTTTTTTTGACATTTCACACCCACGTTGTCCCCCTCCCTCCCTCTCTCCCTCCCTCCCACACTCTCCCGCTCCGTCCTTTCTTCCCCAGAGGAGACCTGGACCATCTTGAAGACACCACCTGGACGCCCTGCGTCAACAACGTCAACGGCTTCATCTCCGCCTTCCTGTTCTCCATCGAGACAGAGACCACGATTGGCTACGGCCACCGCGTCATCACGGACCAGTGTCCAGTGGGGACCATGCTGCTGCTGCTGCAGGCCATACTGGGATCAATGGTCAACGCCTTCATGGTGAGCAGCGCCACCGCTGGGAGAAAACGGAACTGACGTGGGGACAAATGGAGGTTTTAGAGAAAACATGAATCAGACGCATTACTGCCATCTGCTGGTTCGCTTTTACACTGGAAAAAACATCACTCTATAGGACATTCTGTAAATTGCAACAGAATAGAAAAAAAAAAATCCAGATTGTTCACTGGGTCAAATATTTTCTCTGACCCTGTGAATACGACAGGGGATTAGCGGTTAAGCTAGCTGAATCATCTGAAACACGATTGGCTCCAATCACTTTGGTCCCCAAATTTACCCAGTAATTTTTTTTTTTCATCTCCTGTAAGCGAGGAGTGAAAGCATAAATGCCAGGCAGACAAAACAGCAGCGACGCAGCACAGATGGCCCTCTGTCTGAGGATGAATATGCAAATTCAGCTGCACTTTTTGTGCCGCGTAAGCACAACTCTGATGAGGATTAATCTACACATTGACGCTCCGGCAGCGCCGTGTTTATGCATGTGTGGGAGCTGGGACTGGGCCACATCAGCAGCTGTTTCCCTGAATGTGGTAAAAATGAATGAGGACTGAGGTTCGTTTTAGAAATAAAATCCCTGTCACGGCAAACTTCCCATTCTCAACTTTACGTGAACTCACCGTCTCCTCCTGTCTCCTCCTGTCCAGGTGGGCTGCATGTTTGTGAAGATCTCGCAGCCCAACAAACGAGCCGAGACGCTGGTCTTCTCCAAGCACGCCGTCATCTCGCTGAGAGACGACAAGCTCTGCCTCATGTTCAGGGTTGGCGACCTGCGCAGCTCCCACATCGTAGGAGCCAACATGAGGGCCAAGCTCATCAAGTCCAAACAGACCCAGGAAGGTGAGTGGGCACCGGGCTGCATCCTAGTCCAAGTCCAGACCACTCTCACTGTATTAAACAAAATGTCTTCTTCTAAAAAAAAACAATCATTAATATCTGCAGGTGTCCAACCTCCCTGGAATATATTATGGTTCTCTTTAGCACCAAACCGTGGCCAGCGGGCCACGTGCAGCCCAGAAAGAACCTTAGAGTGGCCCAGTCTGCACCATGTTTGTTTCACTTTAGAAATAACTGTCAAATACCTGTGGATTTTACTGCAAACTCCAGGCTTTAAATATATTTAACTTGCAACAAATGCGTTGTTTTTTTACCCCCCAAAAAAATTAAAATTATTTGTTTTGGTCTAAATATTGTTACCTCCTGATTATTCCCAGAAATAAAAGGTACGGCTGAAGTTCTGGGTTTGAAAATCTGGCCCGACTATAATTACAACTTGGATTTATTTTGAAGTGGTGAACATGTATGTTCCTCTGCTCACCACCAGGTGAGTTCATCCCTCTGGACCAGACCGACATCAGCGTGGGCTTCGAGACCGGTGACGATCGCCTCTTCCTCGTCTCGCCGTTGGTGATCTCCCACGAGATCGACACCCACTCGCCCTTCTGGGACATGTCCCAGGCCCAGCTGGAGAAGGAGGACTTTGAGATCGTGGTCATCCTGGAGGGAATGGTGGAGGCCACGGGTGAGGAGGAAAAAAAAAGAAATTCTACACATGAGCATCAAACAACACTTCAGTGACTTGAATTGTAAATCTCACTGGGTTTTTTTTTTTTTATTGAGCGAGAAATCTAAGCATTTCTGCTGTGCCATGGAAAAACAAGCATTAGTGGATTAATGTTGGAGCTGCATTAATCTGTGTGAAATCATCTGACAGAGTTACTGTCACCAACTGTACCCTGTAAAAGTGTCCATTAGAGAATGAGTTCTCTCATCCAGGAGGTCTGAGTTAAAAGCTGTGGATTTTTTTTGTTCTGGTTTTCAGACCTGCTCTTGTCATCTGAGTGTTACAGAGTCAGGACGTTACCATGGGAGAGGGGGTATTTTTAGATGTTTCCCTGGGTTTGTGGCAGAAAAGGCAACTGAGGGAGGAGGACAGTGAACAGCACACGTGGACGATCTAGACTCTTCACTCCACCGCTGTGTTGGAGGGCTGTGTATCGGCAACAATCTGTCGATACGATACCTATCACGATACAGGGGTAACGATACGATACCTGTCACGATACAGGGGTAACGATACGATACCTATCACGATACAGGGGTAACGATACGATACCTGTCACGATACAGGGGTAACGATACGATACCTATCACGATACAGGGGTAACGATACGATACCTATCACGATACAGGGGTAACGATACGATACCTATCACGATACAGGGGTAACGATACGATACCTATCACGATACAGGGGTAACGATACGATACCTATCACGATACAGGGGTAACGATACGATACCTATCACGATACAGGGGTAACGATACGATACCTATCACGATACAGGGGTAACGATACGATACCTATCACGATACAGGGGTAACGATACGATACCTATCACGATACAGGGGTAACGATACGATACCTATCACGATACAGGGGTAACGATACGATACCTATCACGATACAGGGGTAACGATACGATACCTATCACGATACAGGGGTAACGATAC
>NC_024326.1:14516013-14517821 GCF_000523025.1 Cynoglossus semilaevis
GAACATCAGTTCCTAACTCTGGAACAGAGGGATCTACATTTGGAATCACTAGAGAAGAAAGAAAAGAACAAGAACATGAACCAACACCAGGAATATTGGACTGGGAGTTGGGGAGAAAAAATCAATAACTGATCAATGACTGAGGACATTGATCTGGGATCAGGAGATACTTCAGTGTAGTGATGTTTTCTTACAGCCGTAGTCTGTTGGTATTTTTGCTTTATTAAGGTTATTAAATTAAAGAGAAGTCATGTGTGAATGTGAACCAACCAAACAACGTTTGGCCCGTGTTCAGTGGACGGCAGCTCATCACGAGGTAAACTTGGCCTCGGTGCCTACTCCAAATATTGATTCCCTGAGACGGAGTAAAAAGGAGAGTTACAAAGAATTAGCTGAGCCTCCTCATTTTTTCCTGCGGGGGAATATTCATGACGGGACTTCCTGCCAACTGGACGGCCCGGAGTGACTCAGTCCACGTCCCAGTCTTTGACTGTGGATTTATTAGGAGTAGGAGTGTGTACTTCTATACTCTGGTACTCAAGTTGGCACGTGTGTGTGTGTGTGTGTGTGTAGGAATGACCTGCCAGGCGAGGAGCTCCTATCTAGCGGAGGAGGTGCTGTGGGGTCACAGGTTCAGCCCGATGATGTCACTGGCGGAGGGTTTCTTCGACGTGGACTACGGAGCCTTTCACCACACCTTCGAGGTAACGTCTCTCCGTCAGACCAGCGCGTCGTCAGTCATAGATAAAATATATTAAATTGTTTCTCCTCATCAAAGGTGGTCACGCCCTCCTGCTCGGCCCGGGAGCTGTCGTTGGCGGCGGCCAGGCTGGACGCCCACCTCTACTGGTCCATCTCCAGCCGGCTGGACGAAGAGCCCACGCTGCCGCAGCCCGTGGCCAAGCAGGCCGACGGGGGCTCGTCCCTGGGCCGGGGCAGCGAGCCGACCTTCATCGTCGGGGAGATGACCGACATCCTGGAGCAGTCGGGACCGGGGGAGTTAAACGGCAGCGTCGCCACCGACCAATCAGAATCCGAGGCCTAGAATGAAGAGGAAAGTTTACAGGGACTTACAGTAAACCACACCCCCCGACCCCCGACCTCCGACCCCCACAGTTAGTGTTTGCAGAGGGTTTAATTTGAGTCTTGGGATTGGACTACGTTCTGTAATCTGAACCGAACCTTATGTTTGACCACAGGAGGGATTTTTATTTTTTATGACACTTTTTACGTCAATCCTTAAAATTATCGTGTTGTTCCGTTTGTGTTAGCTTCAAACACCTTTGCCTTTATATCCACATTTTACAGACTATGCTTCGGGGCGGGGGGGTCGACAGTGATACACCCGTGGACCAGGAGAAGAATGTTAGGAAACGTCAGTGTGTTGTGTTAGCGACGTTGGTAAATATATATATTTATATATGTGTGCAGATTAGGGCTGTCACCATGGAAACATCAACCAACATCATCTGGTGTAGTTGGTCCGACCGTCACCAAAACAAACGCACACAACTTCCTGTGTGGGTCAGCCTCGTTACTCTGTCGGTAATTATCTTTATCTACATCTGCCTGCCAACAGTAAAAGAACGCAGTACTTTAGGGCCAGGTGTTAGCACCGAGGGAATCATATCTTTTTTTTTTTTTTTTTTAAACTGCATATTTTGGGTGTAACATTTATCTGACCAGTCGGACCAGGTACTAGCTTGCTTGCTAACAGCACAAAAAAAGATATATTTTTTTAACTGTTGGTCAAACAGGGACATCTGAGGTCCCTGAGCCGAGGTTGAACCCCTAAGATTGAACCTGTA
>NC_024326.1:14517844-14526158 GCF_000523025.1 Cynoglossus semilaevis
TGTTTACAACACGTGGACACTTTATTTTTAATCTTTGCACGAATATATGACTAGAAACTAGAATGAAACTTCCTCCAAAAAGATTGTCGTGAGATTTTTCCTTTGAGCTTCTTCAGGTGTCAACAGGGTGGGAACGTAGCACCAGACCAAACTGGGTCGACTCCGCTACAGTCCTAAAGCTGCAGTGCGTAACCTCTCTTCCTAATGAATGTCCGTTGCGTCACCGTCGGCCACTTTAAACCGTCAAACTTCCTATCGATAACACGACTCCTCAGGAAACTAGTCAAGGACTTTGTAGATTCAGTGGAAATTTGCCAAAGATTTTCATTCAGATGTTGATTTCTCTGGACTTTTCCTCTGCCCGTTAACGGCCGCCTTCGTTACTTACTTCACTGTCTGACCTGATCATATAACACTAGACGTCTGTCCAGGATTTTACTGTTTCTTGAAAACTGCATGTTTTTAATCTATCTTAGAGTCACACCCTTGAAAGCAGATACAAAAAAAAAATATATATAACCAATATATGCCAGACATTATTTTATTATTTTAGAGTCCAAAAGTTCACCATCTTCTCTGCTCGCCAAAGACTTTTATTTTGAAATGCATCTTAACAGGTCAGTTTTCAGAATAAAACATTTTATTTTTTACAATAAAAAACTAAAAAATATTAAAATAATCATGGGACCAGTCTGGTAGTTGGGAACCTGAAAATCTTCTTCACCGACCGCTGGACGTTGACGTCATGACGATGTGTCTCTAACCCTGTTTTTAAACCGCCCTCACCACCAACGGTCGGTTCCAGCGTTTGTTATGACAGTGAAGTAAAACGACGTCCGACAGGAAGTCCCGCAGGACTCGATGATTCTACTGCTAAAAAAAATCATGAGCGTTCGACCGCGGCGCGATAAAAGATTGCCTCGGTCTCCGACGTCTTTGTAAAATTCTCCAGACCTCCTCAGGGTGAGTGACAGGAGTTACGCGCTGCAGCTTTCACTGAGCCATAAACAAGAGAAAAAAAAACAAAAAAAACAAAAAAAAACTGAAAAGCTTTTTGTTTGACAACATTGACAGAGGCCTGTGACGTGTGCTGCGTGGACGCGGGGTCAGTTCCTAATCTTCAGGAGTTTGTTTCATGTTAATCACACCACGGAGGAGAACACCAGGGGGCGCTAGCGTGTTCATGTAAACCCGTTGTTTGTGTGTGTGTGTGCGTGTGTCTCGTCCCTGGCCATGTAGAAACTACAAGCACAATAACGTCCTGAAACGGAAACGCCTGCTTCTGCTGCTGTGTACATACAGTACATATATTTATGTATGGACATATATGTGGCCATTTCTACTTGATGTTTTTAATATTTACTATATTACCACAACTAGAATAAACTATAGAACTATATATCTGAACAAACTGTCTCTGTCTCTGTCTCTGTGTGTCTTAGATTCACACATCACTAAAATTATCCGGGAAGTTAGCCTTTCAAGAAGGTACGCTAACTAATGCTAATTTATTAGCTAGTGAGTTGATCCTAATTTAACACTATCAATAATTAATAATACTATTTGATTTTTTACCTTGTTGTTTTATTTATATATTGCTACTTGCCTTTTTTACCTTGTTGTTTTATTTATATATAAATATGTTTTATTGAGGTTATATTTATAGCACTTTGTTTTCGACGGCATCATTTTTAAAATTTGCTGAAATAAACGTTTAATGCCTTGCGTATAAAATGGATCTGGTTTATGATAAAATGGAGGTTTGGTCAGTTTATATATATTTTTTTTATAAGGGGATGAACTGTTGTTTTGATGAGGCCTCCGTCAGATATTCTCAGATATATTTATTGGCCATTCAGTCCCGGCTGCTACTGTTTCCATAAAAAATAAACCAATAATTAATAACATAATTAATAGATCACTCATCGGTTCGAACCTCCTGACTGACGGCTGATGTGCGGCCCGGCGGCCTGATGCGTCTCATTACAGATTCAGAGCAGCATCTCTGTGCCAGGAGGAGTCAGCAGATTGGGTTACCAGGCAGAATGTTGGCTTGAAAAAGTAAAAAACAGCAACGTGTCTTACCCTGCTTCGGCGGCTAGGTGGCGATGAAGAGTCCACAGCACATCAGTCACAGTCACAGTCCCAGGCTCTGGATGAGGATGATGAGGGTGAGGAGAACGGGGTCCCTGGCTCAGCTGTCTCCACGGCAACCACTGCTGGGGACAGGAAGAGGGCAGTGAGTGTGTGTGTGAGTGTGTGTGTGTGGACTGAACTGATGAGCGACTTCATGAAGACTGTCAGGCAGAGACATTTAAATGTAGACGTCAGTGTTGGAAGAGAGGACGGTGACGAAGCACGGCAGCCGTGACCTTCACACAGACCACAAACATCAGTCACACGGGAGAAAAACTGACGCCGTTCTGTTTCTCCCTCCGTCATTTCCTTCAACACCACAGAGTCTGTGTGTGTGAGTGTGTGTGTGTGTGTACAGAGCTGTTTGTTTACTGTGGATCTGCAGGTCAGACACACACAGACGGTCAGTAAACCGTTCATTTAAATAATTTTTTTTTTTTGACTCATTTCGTTGCTTCTGTCAGTCTTCCTGACTGCAGGTATTCTGACTCACCTGCCTCTCAACAGCTTCAACTATTTTCACTTCTCTTACATCTGGAGTTTAAAGCCTCATTTTTTGAACCACAGACAAATAGTGACATGTTTTAGCCGGGACTTTAAATGAAAGTTTGTCTTTTCAGGACAATCTTATTGGATCAAATCTTTTGGCTACATTTTTGCCGTCTATCTTTACAAAACAGCTTTGCTAAAATAATCTATTAAAATAATAATATATTATATATATACACAATTTTACTGTTATCTATATTTGAATATTAAAATATATTCTTTTTTTTTAGTGAATTTGGTTCGTTATCTGGACTCACTTTTTAGTCGAGTTGTTTCAGTCAATTTCCTTTTCTTATTCCTTTTGGAAAAAATGTTCTAACTGTAGAATTGTAGAACTGTAACTGATGCTAAAAATATATAAAAAATAAAATAAAAATAGATTCCTGAAGGTATTTTCTGACATAATAAACATCTCTGGCGTTTTTTTTTTTCAGAACCACGATGGTCCAAATGACCGTGGGCTCAGCAGCTACTACGCTGTTCTGTGAACAACAACCAAAGACACCGAGTGCAGTTCCGTTTAGAAGCCATACTTCTCTTTGCCACAGCGTTGAACCCTGTGTGTCGTTTCCAAGTTCTAATTATAATTCTGATGAGAGGCTGTTTTGCATGATTCCCTGCTAAGCTGAAATCAAAGCTCCGTCTGATTGAGGGACGTCGTGACGGTTTGTAGTTTCAAACTGGTCGGTTTGAACAGAAAAAAGGAAAAAAAACAAAAACTCACTTCTGAAAATAGAAAAACTGATAAGAGAGAAAGTGAAGAATAACAGTTTGAAAAGTCAGTGGAAACAGGAGCTCGGTTCGAACCTACAGTTCCTGACGAGTTATGAACGCCAAGAAATGGTTCTAAAAATGACCGCCGGTCTTGTCACATGTCCAATAAATATAACCGCTGCACCAGAGGCCTGCTGCTGCTTTTAATTGCACCCAGTATTTTTCCTTCCAGGAACCACAGAGCTCTAGGTTCACCAGATCTGGCACAGCGTAATCAGAGAGTTTCTCCCGTTGCACCGCTGATGTCACTGCCGGTGTGAAAAACACGCTCCGACACCTCGGGCACGTGTAATGACTTCAATCTAAAGTGAGATTTTTTTTTAACGGCAACAGCTGTTCTGAAAATAGGCCGAGTGACGGAACCGCACGCAGCCGACGGAGTGTGAAGGTTCTAACTACAGACGTCCACGTGAACAGAGGAGCACGTGCACACGTTTGACTTTTACCAGTGGACTGTTTTCACTCGGAAGGTGACATCATCAAACGCTTCGGTGAAAAAAAAAAATGACCTAATCTGTCTGGAGGCAGAGATTTTTTTCGAACACAGGTGAGGCCGAAATACGGTGGTCAGTTTTAGAATGTTGCCTTTCAACTCTTTCATCTCCCGAGCCGAGTCCTTTCATCTTTCGTTTGCATCTCAGCTTGTCCCGCGCTGCGATATCGGCAGGGAACGCAAATCTTTGCTCACAATCCACCGAAATCCATTCTACCATGGAGAAGCACTGCATTCGTGAGTGTGAGGGCGCCGCTGCCTCAACTACAGACCAAATCAAGGAGAAGTCGACAGCTATAGTAGAAGAATACCTTCGTGTCGGGGACGTGAACGAGGCTCTGCGATGTGTGGCAGAGTTCGTCAGTGACTCGTCGCTTCATCTGTTCGTGCAGAGCAGCATGGCGCTGACGCTGGAGCGCAGAACTGACTCTCAGGAGCAGATCGGCCGCTTGCTCCACAAACTGGTTGAGGCAGGGATGTTGCCGGCGCAGCAGTATTACAGAGGGTTGGGGGAGATCCTGGTGGCGGCGGCAGGTACTGCGGACGATACACCTCACATCTGGCTGCACCTGGCTGAGCTCATAACTCCTTTGCTCCAAGTGGGGGGCATCCCTATGGGACAACTTTTCAGTGAGATCTCAAGGTTTCTCTTACCACTAGGAAAGGCCGCCGAGCTGCTGGTACAGATTCTCAGGTTGCTCTGCAAAAGATCACCCCCGGAGAAGGTAGGTGAAATGTGGGTAGAGGCCAAGCTGAAGTGGAAGGATTTCTTACTGGAGGATGAGGATGTGGACAAGTTTGTGACAGAGCAGAAGGTGGATTTCACGATAGCAGATCATGGTCCCGTTGTTCCGGTTCAGCCTTCGACTGGAGCTGGAGATAACACTAAAAACAAACAGAACAACGACATTGAAGTATGCAGGGTGTTGTATCAACGGAACGAGCAAAAAACTCCTCACAAACAGCAGTGCGGGCCACTGAACCCTACGAAACAAAGGAGGCAATACAACAGCGACTTTCTCCTGAGCCTACGGTTCGCCAAGGACAGCGTGATCAAACCCGAGGGCTTGCCTGATGTTGGCGATGTAGTCCTCGAAAAAATAAACAAGACTCCTCTGCAACTCTCCCAGCGATCGCAGCTGTTGGGTCCTGACTTTACTCCCTCGTATTTGAGAAAACTGGGAGGCAGGTTATTGGGAGGACCAAGAGGCTCGCCTTCTGCCGCACGATGCCTTCAGTTGGATCAAAGTAAGGAGCCGGGGAAATTCCCTGGCGGTCTGGCTCTTAATAACAAAATGCAACTAAATAATTCATGGAAGCCCAGTGCTAAGTCGTTCGACTGCCGTGACAGTGACCAGGTTGAGACCTATGAGTTGTACGAGCATTTGTGCAGCATCCTTAACACAATGACTCTTCAGAATTTTCAGGAGATGATGAGGTGGGTGACAAGGTTGACTATTGACACAGAGGAGAAGTTGAAAGGAGTCATTGATATCATCTTTGCGAAGGCCATTTCCCAGCCCAGTATCTCCGTCATGTATGCTAAAGTATGTCACCGCCTCATGAGTCTGAGCGTCCCCGCTTCTGACACGCCAGACGTTCCCGTTACCTTTCACAGACTTCTGATCGACCGTTGCCAAAAGGAGTTTGAAGACCAGCCTCAGGACGAGAACCTTGAGAAGGTCCAAAAAGAATCTAAAGCCTCAGACGCGGCTCGTCGTCATATACTGGGAAACATGAAGTTCATCGGTGAGCTGTTTAAGTTGAAGATGCTGACGGAGGCCATCATGCACAACTGTGTCATGACACTACTCAGAAAACAAGACGAGGAGCCTCTTGAGTGTCTTTGTAAGCTGCTCACCATAATTGGAAAAGATCTGGATCACGAAAAGGCCAAGCCATGCATGGATCAGTACTTCACCCAGATAGACAAAATCATTAAAGAGAGAAGGACCTCCTCCAGAATCCGTTTTATGCTCCTCGATATCTTAGACCTCAGGAGAAACAGCTGGGTTCCTCGCAGAGGACTTCCGTGTCCTAAGACCATTGAGCAAATTTACAAAGAGACAGAGAAAAACAGAGAACAGATCAAGGTCCGGGAGCAGCACATGTCCAGGAAAAAAAGGGGTGGGGGAAGGATGGGGGGAGGCAGGCGGAGCCGCGGTAACCGCACACCCGGAGGAGGTTGGGTTTCCCACCTTCAGGACGAGGGATGGAAACTGGTACCTATCTCCAAAAACAGACCAAATGACACAACCTACGTAAATCTGACCACCAAGCCTGGTGGCCTGGAATTAAAAAGCCAACAATTAGATCCAGGGGGCAATGGGTTTCTAGGTTCATGGGGCAAAAGCAGCGGTGGTGGAGCTGGAACTAAACCGGCAGGCCCAGCTACCAGCACCTTTAACCATTTCTCTGTGCTTCAGCAGTCTGATCCACTGTTGTCTCCTGTAAGTTCTGATCAGAGGTTTCCTCAAGGGTCGGGGTCCAGTCAGGAGAGTAACGGTGACAGAGACAAGGGCAAAAGCAAGAGGGATCACTGCGAACTCAGCGAAGACCGGGAAGACCAAATGTCCAAGAAAACCTCCAGCAGAGAGTTGCCAAACCACGGGGGGAGGGACGGTGGGAATGCGGCGTTAGCCGAGCATCACGTCTGTAACATGAACGAAGGCCGGAAATGGAGAAGGAGGAAGCAGACGTCGAAGCAAAGCTCTCACAGCTAAGTCTGAGAGCAGGTGGACACGACACCCAGGGATACCTCCACATCCACGAATGCAAACAAACACAATAATTTTCACTGGTCCCTGTGCGTGAACACCACCCAACGAGGTAGCTGTTGAGCCTGGCTTCTACCAATCCAGGATCTCCTTTTAGTAAATGTTACTGTGCTTTTGTTCTATGTCTATATCAACCTTTCTCCAGGCTTGAGTTCAGAACTGGGGTGGACACCAAAAACATATCGGTCGTGACGTTGCAAACGCAGCAGTACATCAAGGGGGTGACGTGAGATTAAAGGTGTCCATAAATTACTATTACATTTACATTCTCTGTTAGCAGACACTTTTATCCAAAGTGACCAACAAGAAGAGGATTACGGACATGGTTCCACTGGGGCAGAGACGAACCTCGAATATGTCACCGTGAGCCTTATTTTCAGGGACTGAAAACTCCAAACTTCTCGAGCGTCTATGACAGGTTAGTATGTAGCGTAGGTCACAAATGGATGAACACAAATTTGAAAAGAAACAGGTAAAAGAAGGTCAAAATCAGAGCTAATCAAATGTTCAATGCAAAGTATTCAAGCTTTACGTCAGAGACTGGGTTCAGGCTAATTTTGATGACTTGTAATCAGGCTCCAAATCTTTGCTAACACTGATGGGCATCAGACGTCCAAAACTTTGCTAACACTGATGGGCATCAGACGCAAAGTTTTGTTTGTCACCCAGCCCTACACACCCTTCAAACTCTCGTTGCAGCGGATTATCTTGAAGCCCTTGAAGAAAGGAACTTTTAATTTTTTCAAATGTGGTGACAATTGGAAATTCAGTAAGAGAACAAAGGTGGCATTGGCGTCGAAAAGGAACCAAACGAATAAATGTCTAATTCATGATAATGTGCTGGCTTCAGTTTGGGCTTTTTTTTATCTCTAGCCTTGAGCAAATTCAAGGATCCAATGTGATTCTTTAAACAACACTGGTATCTTTCATAAACGGTGCTCCCCTCGGCCTCCCTGGGACATTTCTAGGTGGAAGTGATTAAATGTACTGTTAGACTCGATCATGAGTGTGTGTTCGAGGGAGGTGCAGCAAACGCTGAACAAAGAAGACTCACAAATGTAAGTTTTCTAAATACACTTTGGAATAAAACCTCTGATGTTGGAAGCAAAACTTGTCAGGATGAATGAGAGTCCAAAAATGTTCATTTGCAAAAATCATCAAACTGTTGAGCTAAAGACACAAAATGGTAGAATATTCAACTCAACTGACTTGATGATGTTGAGGTTCTGAGAACCAATCACCACTCAGTGACAACAGAACCAGCCTTGTAGACTGTCTGCTTTCTCAGCTCAGCCTCTCCAGAATCTCTGGGACGCACATGAAAACCATCGCTCCTCTGAACAAAGGCGTCCTTTTTGCAGAGGTCTCAGTTGGCAGGGACAAACCTGGGACATTTACTCAGGCCAACACGTCTCAGACACCCACACTCACACACACGGTGCCGATTCATCAACGTGTGTCACAACTTTTATCTGCTGCATGTTGTGCCTCCGACAGTTCGGGTTTGTGTACAGTAGGGGGTGCAAAACATATTCCATATTCCATTCCGTGATATTCCATTTCCTGATCCCGTATCAATCTCCTC
>NC_024326.1:14526379-14528202 GCF_000523025.1 Cynoglossus semilaevis
GTATCGTTACCCCTGTATCGTGATAGGTATCGTATCGTTACCCCTGTAACGTTGTGCTTTTAGTATCGTTACCCCTGTATCGTGATAGGTATCGTATCATTACCCCTGTATTGTGATAGGTATCGTATCGTTCCCCCTGTATTGTGATAGGTATCGTATCGACAGATTGTTGCCGCTGCTCAGCCCTAGTTCACAGTGACGTGGAGACTTTAACGTCTGAGGACGAACCAACCAGCGCCACCACAGACTGAACTCTGCACATGTTCCTTAAATGGTAAACAGTGAATTGTTGGTGAAATCTATTTAAAACTAAAAAAGACTGATATGAAAGAATCAAAAATGATTCGCTGATATTGATATTTGGTCACAATTCAACCGTTTTTGGGGTTAAATGTTTGAAATCTTTTGCAGTTATAAGTTATATTTTGACAAACTATATGAGTTCAGATCACAATCTGAGGTTTTTACTCTGTTTTTGTTTAGATTATCATTTCATTCAGTGATGAAAAGTTACATTGGTGAATTGGTCGTGAAAAACTGGGAAAAAAAGTTGGGAAATTCAGTTCAATTCCACATTTTAACTTGACGCTAATTTTAATTTTTAAATTTTTTTTTTATACTTTCTTTACTTTTCCACGTCCATTTCAGAACCAAAACATCTGCACGGAAGACCAACGGCTGTTGCTATGACAGAGAGCCCGAGAAGCAAAGTTCGGGGGGGGGGGGGGGGGTGAAGAAACCATTTTGATAAGCTGAACGCTTGGCTGCGTGCGATGATGATGATGTGAGGAGCCCACCCCACCTCAGCTGTATAGTGAGGAGAGCCCAGTCCAGGCAGCCAGCAACCAGCGCGTCTGTGCCTACCAATAGGCATGCTCGACTCTGGCTCTGTGCAGTGCTCTCAGTCTCAGCAGTTGAAGCTGGGCGCAGGGGGAACTGCGACGGCCGCGCCGAAGCATCTTCTCAGGTAAGACGTCGTATCCTTCCACACACTCACACACATATCCGCCCGTTTTCTCACCCCTGTGTCCCTGGAGCCGCGATGCTATGGCGGCTCTTTGCAGCACGCGTGCATGCGAGCATGTCCGGCCGCTCCTGGTGTCTTGGTCGGTTCTTTTTTTTTTTTTTTTTTTTTTTTCCGGGGGGGGGGGGCGGCTGGGTGGGGGCCGGTGGGGGCGGGGGGGGGGGAGGGAGGGGAAGGAGGATCTTGGTAAACACTCATCTGCAAAAAAAAAAGGCAACTTGCTCACACCTTAGAATGTTCGCCCCTTTTCGACGGAGAGATACGCGGCTGCTGCTGCAGGTGAGAAGCGGCACGGACGTGCGCTACTGGCCGGCTACATGCGTGCGTTTCCCTGAGGGGGGGTGGTGGTGGTGGTGGGGTTTTTTTGCTCCTGATTTTCAGTGAAGGAGGGGGGGACAGCCGCTTGCTGTCGTCAAAACATGACCGCTGATTGACTACAGCCTCAACTTCCAGAGTCTGCAGGTCTACAGACAGGCGTCCGTTATTGTTGTTGTGAGAATAGGTTTGTCCTCCTGGTGCTGGACTGGACTGGACTGGACTGGGCTTGACTGGGCTAGGCTGGGCTGGACTGAGGCAGGTTAGAAGACCGGGGGAAAGAAAAGAGAGTGGATTTCATATGTAGGCTGTGCCCATATTAGACTGCAGCAGCAGCAGCAGCAGCAGCAGCAGCAGTGAGGCTATAGTGGGTCACACTGTATCCACACACACACATATATTCCTCCATGTATTATTGATGGACGTATGTTGTGATACAAGGGATCTATTTCACATCATCATTCATTCATACACATATTCATCA
>NC_024326.1:14528774-14529257 GCF_000523025.1 Cynoglossus semilaevis
AGAGAGAGAGAGAGAGAGAGATGAAGGTGAGCTGTGTGTTTTGGGAGAGTTTGTTTTTTCGCAGCAGGATCTATTAATTGTGAAGAAGTCGCTCTGATCCAGCGCTGCTCCTGCCTCCCCTCACTCCCCCCCTCCTCACCCCCCTACTCCCCCCTATCACTAGGTAAGATGTAGGTACACTCCCTGAGCAGTTAGGGTGGTGCTGCCTGCTAGTGCTGATGATGGTGTGTTACAGTGGTCGCTACCTGTGCAGTGTGTGTGTGTGCTCCAGGCCAGAGTCCATAACCCAGCGAGGTTCTCCCCGTCCCTGTCTCTGGTTTCCCTGGTCGTCTCTGGTTGTCTCTGGTTGTCTCTGGTTGTCTCTGGTTGTCTCTGGTCGTCTGCTGGTTGAATCAAGTCATTTAAAAAAAAAAAAAAAAGACAAATTAAAAGTGAATACTAGCCAGTCTTTGAAAACAAAGTTGTTGGGGAAACTTATCCATA
>NC_024326.1:14529653-14535263 GCF_000523025.1 Cynoglossus semilaevis
GGCTTTGTTCAAAGAAGCTTTTTCCTTTAAAACACGGCTGGATGTGAATCTTTGTGTTTTGATTTGGAATTTTCCTCCGTAGCATTTGAACCTCACACACACACACACACACACGGAGGCAGGGGTATTTAACACAGCACAACGGGGGCTTTTATGAAACGGGTATAAAATAATTTTGGAGGATGATGATTTTTAAATTGAAAAAAAAATGTTGCTTCAATAATAGACGTGATATGAACGTCTTGTGGTTGAAGAAGTGAACTTTCGTGTGTGTTAAATGTTAGAGGTTTTTAATAGGTCAC
The DNA here is from genome assembly GCF_000523025.1 of Cynoglossus semilaevis. Classification (NCBI taxonomy): domain Eukaryota; kingdom Metazoa; phylum Chordata; class Actinopteri; order Pleuronectiformes; family Cynoglossidae; genus Cynoglossus; species Cynoglossus semilaevis. Next base: position 14,529,956 of record NC_024326.1, read on the forward strand.
CTGAAAGTCAAGGGCAATTTAAAACCTTTCAAGGTCATGATGCTGAATTCTGAGCTTTATTTACACCAAAATGGTGGTAATGGTTTCAGGAGAATTTTTAAAAAAATACTGGTCTTTAATGACGTGTTTTTAACATTTATAAACAAAACATAATTAAATAATTTTTCTCTTTTTTTAAATCATGAAAAAAAAGAATAGAACAATAAAAAAATTATTTAAGTAGGACAAACATGTGATATGACAACAGCACAACAAACATGTCACAATAACAATATATAACAATAATATTTTAACTAATGAATGAATTTGGATGAATTTTAAAAACTCACAACTTGCACAGATGAGTTAAGGATTTAAAACATTAAGGTCACTCAAAGGTCAGAAAATTAATTTTTTTCTCCGCACTGAAGAATTACTAAATAAATATGGAGTTATTTAGTGTTTTGAATGTTAGCCTTTGAAATTTTAATTAAAATACAAATGTAATTATTCAAGACAAAAACAAAATCAAGGAGAACAAAAATCTCTTGATTGGTTTAGTGATAAGCCACGTAATCCTGTTACTTCATTTAAAGAATAATAAGTCGCAACACTAATAATTCATACTGACTACTATCATCTGATGACACACAATAATTTGAATTCATGAACAGTAGTAAAGGTGGAGTTATTTAGTGTTTTGAATGTTAGCCTTTGAAATTTTAATTAAAATACAAATGTAATTATTCAAGACAAAAACAAAATCAAGGAGAACAAAAATCTCTTGATTGGTTTAGTGATAAGCCACGTAATCCTGTTACTTCATTTAAAGAATAATAAGTAGCAACACTTTAATAATTCATACTGACTACTATCATCTGATGACACACAATAATTTGAATTCATGAACAGTAGTAAAGGAAATAAACTAAATATGATAATTATAACTCTAATGAATTCAGACAAATTAATTTTTTTGTGCAATTTATCAATTATTATCAATAATATGAATGTATTATAAAAAGGCACCAATGGTCCAACACTACGGTGTGACGTCAGCAGGGCCGTGCATTGGCCAGAATCTGGCGATACGATATGTATCACGATACGGAGCAACCAAAAAAACCCGAGAATATATTTTTAAAGTTGTTTTTTTTTTAAACTATTTTTTAAACACACAACGCTAAGGAACCGCCAGGAATATTTTCACCGTTAAGTGGTGATAAAAAAAAATCCAGGGGGCGCTGTAGGACATCTATACAGTATCGTGAAACGATTTATAAACACAGTCGAACGCTAAGGAACCGCCAGGAATATTTTCACCGTTAATTGGTGATAAAAAAAAAATCCAGAGGGCGCTGTAGGACATCTATAGAGTATCGTAAAACGATTTATAAACACAGTCGTCTTCCCGCTGTAGTGAACAGCGTTTCGGGGGAGTCAACTGTCATGTGTACTGCTTTGATTTAAGCTGCTACTTCAAGCGACACCTTCGTTATGGAGTACGAACGGAGGGACACCAATCATCAGTCCAAATATGATTAGCCTAAATGCTAATGTGTGTAGAGGCTATGATGGCGCTCTAATGGATTTATTATCCAGCAGCTTCTGTAACGATGCTGCAGGACAGACTGTTAGAGCCACTTATTAATATATCACACTCTTTAAGGTCACCGCTCTGCACTGTTGTTGATGTTCTCTAAATGGTTACACTTTTCCACAATGTTGGAATTCTGCGACTTAGTTTTTTTGTATTTATGGGAATTTAAAATGGCTGAAAAACATCGTATCAGAAAAAAATATAAAACATTGTCTGGTTAACCAAAGATTTTACATCATGGACTCCTCAGTGATTGTGGGGCAAAAAAAAAAAGTTTTTAATTTAAATTTTTTGTGGGGCAAAAAAAAAAGTTTTTAATTTAAATTTTCAATGGAGGTAGATCACTTTGAATAGTAGCTCCCACGCCAAAAAAGTGTGGACACCCCCCAGTGGCAGGGAGGGGTCAGTTTCACCACTTTGGTTATTGACTCCTTCAGGGAAGTTGTATTTTTGGAGCTGTTTGTTTTGTGAGATTGATATTTTATGTTGGTCTGGCAAAAAAAGGAAGTACTTAGTAAAAGAGGAGGTCGAATATGAATTTTGGATGGTTTTGATTTTTGCAGCCGTTAAATGACAGATCGGTTAAAAACGGTGATCCTGGACTAAAAAAGAAATCGTCCGTGAAACCCCCACCTCACCGTAAGGAGTTTGTTTTTGTCATTTCATCAAACTGGACTTACACGTTGTGCACGACGTCTAGATTTTTTTTCTTTTGTTGTAACTCATAACTGCATTACAACCAACCTGCAGCTCAATCACTTTAACTGCCTGTAATAAATGCACCGTATTTTTCTTGATGCCATAACGACACAAGGAACCGCTGGCAACTGACCAAACTCCAGCCACGCATGCTGACACAGCACTGGGACAAAGGACAGCACCCATTATATGTAGTGATTTATATTGAATATTTAATTTCCCGCGGGAGTAGACAAAATGTTTGCAGTCCTACTTAGTTAGTAGGACAATCTGTGATGCACTCTGATAGGCCCGTAGTCCGGTGGGATTATTGAGACGCCTTTTACTGCATAATGTCAAGGAGAATCCTTGGAGTTTCTGCTCAAATGGGCGCCGTTTTTCATTAACATATCAAATATATATATATAAAGTCACACGGCACATACATCTGAATACATCGGGGCGTTGTCCACCGAGTGTTCCCAGTCTCCAGAGATCCACAGAAGTGAATATATTGACAGATGACAAACGACCCAGGGAGAAATGAACCCTGTGTTTACACAGAGAACAAAAAGGTGTCACTGTTTTTAGAGGTGTTGAAACGGCTTTGTTGGAAACCAGGGTGTGGCTAATGACACGCTATCTGTAATGTAAGAGTGAAGCCAAGAGTGAAGTAGACCAGAAGTAGGTCTGCGGGGTGGGGGGTGTAGAGGGGTGGGGTGGGGTCTTCTTTAACAGAACACTGTGTCCAATTTTTAAAATATAAATCCACGAATGACAGATAAGATGAAGACGTTTAGTGTAAAACTACGATGAAGTCAAATGTTGAGGAAAGTTACGCACGTGAAATTTCAAATGTTTTGTTCTTCGCCCAGAGAGACTGATGAGCCGACGACATGACAGAAACAACATGTTGTTAATGTCTTCTTCTACTGGAGGGGAACTAATCTGTGAATCTGTGAAGTTTTCTCTTTTGAATTGGTTGACGTGGGCTCAAAAACTAGTTGACTTGAAATTTGAAGTTAAATTAAAAAAAAAATTATATTGAAATATTAGTTTAGTAAGGCGTATATTAAATACATATCAACATCTGTACATGTTGTTTCCAAGACACAAATATGTCTGATTAAAGTGTTCCGATAAAAAAAAAAAAATGTTTGTCCTAGTGTTCACAAAGTTGTATTGCAGTTGTATTACTCTAAAAAAAAAACGAGGAACTGCTCGATTTTTGTCATGTTCATCTGTTCACTTGCTCCCCTGTCCTCCCCTGTCCTCCCCTCAGTGATGGCCTCTGCTGAGCAGTTGTGCTCCCGCTTCCAGCAGCAGCAGCAGCAGCAGCAGCACTGCGCATAAGGCATCACACCCACCTTTGCCCTCCTGGCCAGAAGTGAGAGTGAGAGAGAGTGAGAGAGAGAGAGAGAGACACCACCATGTACAGCGTGGAGGACCTCCTCATCTCGCATGGATACAAACTGCCCAAGAGTGCGCCTCCTCCTCCTTCTGCCACGCCTTACGACAACAAGCGCCCCGCTGACTGCCAGCGCGAACTCGTGGACAACCGCGCCGGCCGGGGGACGCTCAACGGGTACGAGGCAGACAGGGGGGCGGCCATCACAGGCATCTATGGTAATCGACAGGCGCTGGTGAAGGCCTACCCCCCCATTGACAACGACGGCGTGGAAAGAAACCAAAGGAGAATAGAAGCCGGCATTGGTATCCTAGGTGACGCTCAGCCTTTGGGTGATTCTCTTGCCACTGACAGTGGGTGAGTATGTTTCCCCCCCCCCTCACTGCTCTTGCCCCCCCTTGTCACTGGGGCCCTTTGGTATTGCATGTAAAACTAAGTCTGCACTGCGTACAGTTTTTTTTTTCTGCCCTCCTCCTCCTCCTTCCTGTTCCCCTCCTTCCAGAGCTGCATAACACTTCCACTGTAGCTGCAGCAGCAGCAGCAGCAGCAGTGCTGACATACAGTATAGATAGATTTTTTTTGAAAGGTGCCTTTGCACTAAAAAAAATTTTTTTTTTTTTACATGCCTCCACGAAGAGGTGACTTGAATCTCTGCAGATCCTCGTCCTGCCCCGGTTCCTCCTCCACAGCCTCCATCAGACGTGGAGTAAACTGTGGAGCAGCGTACATGCCTCAAGACAGGCGCGTAATCACGCCGCTGTAAACACTGGCACACACCGAATCCCGCCCAGCACGTGCTCTGTGATGTAAGCATGTTGCTGGGCAAGTGTGCACAGCGTGGCTCCCCTCAGCCATACAGTAGCATATGCTGCTGAGGATGATCCACTGACTTTGCTGCTCCAGCGCCGGAGCTCAGTGGAGAGCACGGTGATGTAGTGCAGTGCAGATACAAAGATGGAGCTCCTAAATGTTCCAACCTCTTTGAGACGCCTCGTTTCCACTTATATATGCTGGTGCAGTAAAAAAAATAAAATAAACAAACGCATTAATCGCTGCTATTTATGTCAAACATTTAGCGAGTCGTAAAAAAAAAATTAAAAAATCAATGTACTAATGAAGCTGCATTGACCAGAGCTTGTTGTATATTACTGCATCATAGTTGCTGCTGCGGCTCACAGAGGGAATTGGTGTAAATTTGAATCTGAAATTAAAATCCTTTGTAGAATAATTGTTTTTTTTTTTAATTGAATAATAATAGAAGTTTGTTTTATATTGTTATATTTATTTTGCTGATGAACGGAAGACGTTCCGTGGCCAATTTATTTCAGATTCTGAACCTAAGCTGACCCGTGAGCCATATGTTGAAGGCGACTGGGTTTGGGTTGTTTTATGGGCTTTTCTAACAGAATGTTATAATACACTGCCTGGGTGGCTCTATGCTAATGGAGGCGCTGTTAAATCACGAGTGTAAGTGGCCTCACTGTATTATTAACAGCCTGTCGAAACACAAATTATTGATTTATTTTATTTAAAAAAGAGCTGATGCTTGCTGTTGAATCCACTCTCGTCTGTATCCATATATCTGACAAACGTGCACACGTGTGACTGATGGCCCCGGGGGGTCGGGGGGGGAGAGGGAGGGG
>NC_024326.1:14535273-14537509 GCF_000523025.1 Cynoglossus semilaevis
GGATTACCCAGTGTTTCCTTCTGCTTCCTTCAGCAGTGCCCCCTCCCTGAGAGCGGGAGAATTACCCCGACAGCTGGAGGAAATTAGAAATTACAGTGTAATTTAACAAATGACCCTCTTTAACACAGAGAAGTGACACTTGGATTTTCAGACTTAATCTTTTATGATATAGTGCGCCACCTCTAATGTAATTGTTTTGGCAGTGCTGCGTGCATCGCAGCCACATACTGCACCTCCGAGGTAAATATGAATCCGCTACTAAAATTATCTCCAACGCAGCAACTTTGCTTTATCACCTGCCAACTGTCACTTAAGTCAGTTACGATTTTATACCATCTTAAGCAAATGCTGCAAATACTGACAGGATCACATGCAGCCTTCAGGAGTGATATCAAAACACACCTTTTTATGTCTATTTTTCTTTTCTCCTTCTACCAGACATAGAGCACTCTTGGACTAGCATGCTGCTAACAGTACCCTAACTGATCGAACAGTGCTTCGACTTCTTTAACTTGCTGCTGTTACAGATCACTATTTGGCTCCGTTCCACGTCCAAATGACCAGCCCGTTAGACTGGGTCAGCATAATTTAACATGCAGATCATGTTGCTGTAGCATCACTATTTCACGGTGTCTTTAAGGGACTCGGGAGTCGCTGACTCAAGCACTTCTGTCTCGTACTGTACAGTGTATCCGGGCTTCTTGATGAAGTTGCACCGGAAAGGCTGATGCCATCAAAGCTAAACAGATGAACACGCCGCCTTAAATATTTAGTCATATTTATTTTAGTCATTTATCGTTTTGTTTTCAGAAGAATGATTTTCAGTGCAATTTACCAAAAATATAAGTATGATTTTTAGGCTTTTACCTTGGTCCCGTTGAGTTGTTTTATTTTGTCTGTGTCTAATATTAATAATTTGCCGCAAACACAGGTATATACCAATGAAACTGTTTAACTCTGAGCTTATCTGTCCTTTCAGGTTCTATGATGTTCCTAGTTTAACCTATTCAGAGCCTCTGAGCCATGAGGAAAGAGATATTTCATACTGGCGGAGGCGTGGCCAAGACTTCAGCATTCTCTTGGACTATGCTGATGGGAGGGAGCTGAGGGCGTCTGCTGCTGCGTGGAGGCCACAGGCCCTGATAACTGCTGCAGAGGCAGAGAGGCAGGCGAGGCAGCTGTGGGAGGACATTTCTTGGCTAAGAGACCCAGATGCAGCCCCTGGTCAGCTAAGAGTCACCGGGGAGAGAAAATGTCAAAGTCTGGGTACAGAGGACTGGAGGCCTGCCGTTGGCCTGGGAAGACAGTTGTCTGACGGGGATGGGGAAAGGTGGGCTCAGGACCAGTATCGCTTGAGGACGCCTGATGGGTTTTTTCACCCCAGAACTAAAGCAAAGTCTCAGTCTCTTCCTAGAGTTTTGTCACCTGATGGAATCGTGGGCAGAGAACTCATTCCGTCCAGACCTAGCCTACCTGACAGACAGCAGAGGATTAGCAGCACTGTCTTCTCTGGGCCCTATAGTAGGTACGTCTACAGTAGTGCTGTTGGCAGGGAGCGGTGGAGTAGGAATTCTGGGCCAAGCAGCCATGTTGCACTTTTACCAAAGCCCAGGTTCAGCGGGCCTTTAAAGCCTCCGTCATACGAGATTCACCAGCAGACCAGGGGTAGCGCAGAAATGCTTGCTTTAGACCAGGGTGCCAAACAAAAAGACAGGTCTATCTATTATCCGAGAGGAGGGGAGTTCAGACATGACTATTACGCACAACACTCTGTCATTTATGGAATGGAGCCACCTGGCTACATCCCACCTCCATCCTATAGAAGACCCCCACTCCCACGATCCGTTTCAATCAACCGCAATGAAATTGCAAACATAAGGTGGAGGGCAGAAACTTTGCAGATGCACTCAGATCCTGGGAGGTGGTGTTCAAGACAGACGGGTTCCTGGCTGGAGCATTACGGAGAACGTGCTGCCTCCTATAGAAAACAGTTCAATTCTCGAGCTGAAGAACAACCAAGTCTTGTACGTCAAATACCTACTGAAGATCTAAAACTGAAGCAAATCTCAGGAGGGCCTGCCGGAAATTCTCTCACGGACGTAGACAAGATCTGCAGCATCAACAAAGAGATTTCATCCACTAAAAGTTTAGGACAATCTACAAATGACAGTGCCTTTCCTCCCCAACAGGACCCGGCCGCAGACAGGGGACAGGTGGGTCCAGGACAGGTGGGCCC
>NC_024326.1:14538633-14558450 GCF_000523025.1 Cynoglossus semilaevis
CCGGAGACAGGGGACAGGTGGGCCCGGGACAGGTGGGTCCGGGACAGGTGGGCCCGGGACAGGTGGGTCCGGGACAGGTGGGCCCAGGACAGGTGGGTCCAGGACAGGTGGGCCCAGGACCGGTGTTGCTCAAGGAAACTGAAGCCCGTAAAACAGCTCCCAGTGAAAATGACAGTAGTAGTCTTCGATGGTCCAATAGGGTGACGAGCAAAAAGAGTGAGAGTGTGGCTCCTGAACAGAACCGTGGTCAGTTTCTGCCTTCATCTATTCTAGGTAAACCACCGCCTCCCCCATGTAAGCCGGCTGATCAGACTGTCTCAGAAACTGTGACGGAGACGAAAAAAGTGGAGGTGCCTGAGCCCCAAGAAAAGGAAAAATCCAAGAATTTGAAAAAGAGACTTAGTGAGACCATTTTTTGTTTGGTGTCTGTTCCTGTTACCCCACAGCTCACTGGCATGATCCGTGATCAGAATAATAACAATGAGAAATCGCCAGACCCAGCGGACAGTCCAAATGAGAATAAAACTGGCCACTTAACAAACCAAAGCCTCCAAAGCACATCCTCGGCCGAAGCAGAGCTGCAAGTACTAACTGCTAGCTTTGCTAGCAGCAAGACGAGCAGTAGAGCGAGCAGCAAAATGTTCAAAAAGTTACCCTGTAGGCCCCCTAAAATAAACCATTATAAGGAGTTGAAACTGTCAGGATCTTGGCCGTCCAACCAGTATCGAGACCAGGAGACACAAACTAGCCCAGAGGCCCAAAAAACTGCCTCAGAAAACAAGGAAGCACAACAGGAACCGACCCGTCCCAACACCGCAGACTCCCCTGACAGCAGCAGTTTAGTGGGCACTGCGTATACCTTCCCCATGAAGGGAGTCAAGAGTTTGAAACTGTCAAGCAACAGCGCATTCTCCCTGACAGCCACTTTCTCCAACCAGCTGAACAAGAGCACAGCTCAGCCGCCAGCAGAACCACCCTCAGGAAACGTAGAGGAGGCCCAACCAGCAGCAAATACTGGAGAGGAGGAATTTGAGCAGTACCTTCTAAAACCAACCACCCAGCGACCATGGGATGCTGTGAAAGAGTTAGAGGCCATCAAGAAGGAACTCCAGCAACAGCAACAGCAGCAACAGCAACAGCAGGAAGGGAACAAACAGCCCAGTGTGGACAAGTGCATAGAGGATCTCAACGAGGCCTACAAAGACATCTTGGAGCTCGGTACTGCCAGCAAAAAAGTCCCAAATGGTTCTGTACAAATCCCTGAACGTATCAAAATCAGATTGACATCAGAACCACTCAATAAGCCAAGCAGCCTTAGGCGCAGTGCAGTCAGCTGGTCTGTCGACCCAGAATACAGAGAAGTCAAGAGCGCCTTCTCCAGGCCTGCAACGAAGTCAGTGACTTTTAGCAAACAGCTGCGAGAGGAACTCCCAGTCCCTCCTCGGGAGACGGGTTTCAGAGAATACAGGGTTGTTGCACACCTCTCTCGTAGACGTAGCAACGATGGCCGGACAGTAAAATTAGACCTGCCAGATGAGCCCATCGAGACACCGCTTTGTGATTTCAGTCCAACTATGAAAACCACACCAGCTGAGGTGCCGTGGGCAGACAGACAGCCTATGCAGGATGCCTCAACACTCACGAGTCCTCCTGACTATGAGGACATATGTCAGGCCTTGCGTCAGACCAGAGACTCGGCGGATGTCAGTAAATCGTCCACAGGCCTAGCTAACGATGGAGAGCTTCTGCAAGATGCTAATGTGGACTCAGAAGAGGAGTGTCCTATTTGTAAAAGAGAAATGGAGAACCAGATGAGACAGGGCCCACTGCCTCCACTACATGAGGAGAACAGCTCAGATAGTTCAACCAATCAAAATGGTAGTCCACCACAATGTACTGCTTTAAGAAGTCCAGCAGATGATGCTAAACCAGAGGAGTCAAATGACTCCAGTTTAAATCATTCAGGGTCTGATGTACATAACGAAAGGACAGAACAGCATTCTTTGATGCAGGAAAATGTGGAAGAGGGTGAAAAGACAGACAATGCTCAGGTGGAAACCTCGGACAGTTTGTGTGCAGTAAATCTTACTGAAAATGTACCAGCAGACGAAGCTACAGAGGAGGGTGCATCCACAATATCAACCAATGACGTGGCTGCAGATACTGAGGTCACAGAGGACGGAACGGTTTGTGAGAATGTAATAAAGGATGTAAAAGTAGGAGAAAAAGAAGCCATTGTTGGAGCAACCCCTGAAGCCAGTGCAGGCAAGCAGTCATCTGAAGTTCAAGATGAGAGCGAAGTGCAGGACAACGCAGCGTGTGAGGACAAGGAGGAGACAAAAAAGAAGCCTTTTGCTGTCCCAGAGCATAAACTTGGTTTACGGGCTCATCTGGGACGTGACTACCCAGGGTTACCGGAGTTTCCACCAGATAGACTGCCACTTTCAGTTCCCCCAAATTTAGACCGAAGACTGTCTCTAAGCTTGGAGGGGGAGAAAAAAAAGAGGGATCCACCGAATCGAATTGAGGCATTGCAAAACAAACTAGCTATTTCTCCAGGAAGAGTTGCGGTTGAGCGCCTAGCCTGGATGAGGGACGTGGATGTCATGTATCGGGTGAGGCGCCTCAGTTTTAGGAGCACTGACTCTGGTGAAGGTGATGCGGAAGGGGAAGGCAAGGACGAACAGGTTGAGGAGATCGATGCTACTCCTCGGAGACATAAGGAGGACGACCTGGAGGTGGACGATTCACAGCAGGTCTCCAAAGAGACAGTGTTACAAAGTGAGACAAAGTCATCTTTATCAGGTAAGATTGACACTTTCAATGGAATTAAATTGTTGTTTGTTCAAAAATGTATTCATAGCCACTGTTATCTGTCATCTCCATCAGTCTGTGCCACTGCTGAAAGGGAGTAAATAACTACTGGCCTTCTAAAACATTTGAGAATATTTTATCAAACAAACAACTACAGTTCACCTTGAGTTCAGCTTCTTTCTGTGTCATTTTTCTTTTGGCTTTCCTTAATCTGTTTTTCTGTGTCTTTTTTCTTTTGGCTTTCCTTAATCTGTTTTTGAGCTACATTTGAAAAATATCAGGTTTTTGTTATCCCGTCTTTGGACTAACTTGGCTTTTATAGCCCTCACCTAAATGAGCCTTTGTCTTCTCCTGCCTCAGAACTCTGTGATGCCAGCCGGATGAAGACATTGTAGGACTTCTACGACCATCGTCATCTTATCTGAGGTTATTAGCTCCAACACTGTGACCTGGCTGCCTACTAGAATGCCTTCATCTCATTTTGATACTGAAATGGCCTTCTTGTCCGACAAGAGCATTGTCTACATCCTCACCCTTGGCGCTGCGTTGACTTCTAAGAGTGCTGTTCCACTGCCAAAGGGAGGTGCCCCTTTAATTTGTTGGGGGCAACTTCCACCCTAAACCCTTCCCCAGCCTTCCCAAACTCAACTCCCCACTACTACCCCACCGCCCCCCAACTGCATCCTCTCGTAGGGTTTCTCCTTGTTAGTATTCTCGTAGCGGCTTGTCCTTTTGATCCTCTACTTCTTATGCTTTTTCTCATTGGCATACATTATGCAATCGTCCCGCATAATAGAACTGTTTAAATGTCCATAGTAAACATAACTGCGACATCTTTTTGCATTCGGAACAAGTATGTTTGTTTACAGGCGAGACGTTAAGGATATGAATGTAAGCATTTATGTTTAACCTAGCTTAGACATACACCAAAATAAACTGCGTTTTTGATTGTTAAGAAGCGGCACTGGCCGTACTAGAACTGAACTGGATCACTGTCTTTGGCTCAAGAACTGTTTTGATTTCCAGATGAGATTCTTTTTTTAAATGAGTAACACTGAATCCTGTTTCATTGCTTTTGTACACACAGCACCCATAACCACAAGATATGAAGCTCTTCAGTGAAGAGCGACTCTTTACCATACGACATGACATAGATCGGTGACCTGTTATTTGACACAGTGATTCTACACTTGAAGGGGAGAAAGGTCTTCTATTCCAGATTGTGTTAATCCTTGAACGATCAGGTGAAAGTCTTGGGTGATCTGCCTGATCAATGTGGCCTAATCTGATTTATCAAACTCCGTTCCAGGTAATTTCAGGAAGCAATAAAGGCAAAAAATTGAATTGAAAAATGGTGGTCGGCAACTTTGATGAAGTGTTATTGGTGGATATAAAGGGGGGCGGGGCGCAGGGGGCGGATCCATAGAGCAATACCGCTGTAAAAACAGCTCAGTGGAAAGTTGTGTAGGAACTGTGGTCAAGAAGTGGTCGATGTAAACATGTCACTCCAATTAAACTACAGGGATATGGAATCGTGTCAGGGTATATGGGGGCTTTACATGGGGAGGGTGTTTACTTCATGATGTACGAACATATATATATATATATATGTTCATACATCTGTAAGCAAAAGAGGACATTTCACGGAATATTTATTTTTCTTATCATCAAATTGTTAATGAGTTTGCATAATGTACAAAATAAAGTATATTTTAAATATTTTAAGAGATATTTTGTATTCAACCATGATTTTTTTATTTCTCCATGCTTATATCAAGCAGAAAAGTTATCACACATCTGTATAGTATCATAGCGAGACTGAACATAATTTTCTAGTGCTTTAAAAACCTGAGAGAGATTAAAGAAGGGATGACCCGGCGGTGTGCCTTGATCACACAGTTCATCGTTAGTGAGCGGAAGGGTTTATCGTTGCAAGTGATGACAGGATGGAAACCTTTTGGTAGTGCCATGATTTCCTATTTGTGCTTTTTCATTCGCTAACGGAGCCACTGTTGAAAAACACCTTGTGATGTTTAAGACATTAGCTCACCTGCCTTTATTTCTAATTTGCTGATCAGATATTACATGTTCATGTTCTGATTATAAGAAATGGAAGTAGCTATGACGGTTGTAACTATTTCAAATGTCACATGATGACAAATGTACACAATTCACTCGACGTCTGAAGACATTTAAAGATTTCTCATGCCACCGGAACCCATACACAAAGTTCACCTTGGATATGACTTCTGTTATCTTTTTGGCAACTGCCATTTGTGCCAAAATGTGCCAATGTGAAGAAGTAGTTACTCTCCCTTTGCACAGACACAGGGTCTTTTAATAGTCAATGAACAGAACTACCTTGGATTCAGGGTTCCGTCGAACTCCTGAGTCCGAATTAATAGTTTCAGATGAATTAACTTTTAAGCTTGCTTGCTAACCAGACATGGCTAGCAAGCCACAGCAGCAAATTAACAAACTAGCAGCACAGTCTAGGTTTACGGACGGACTTTAAGTTGTCCAAGTTGTACTTAAGCAGGGTTTTTTTAGGATTTGTAAATTTGACATTGTGTTTTACTCAACAAGATCTTAGGGAAAATGTTTTCTGACATCCAGTACATGTAGGTGATCTCATTTGAATTCCCTCATTTTGTAAATTGATTGACATCCAATTGAAACCAGCCTACAACTAGACTTTGAGTGTAATGGCTACATCCATTTCTTAGACGTGGACCTTGTTGTCTTTCATTTTTACGTGTCATTTTCTGTTTAAGTTATGATTGAATGTCTTGAAATAAAATTGATACTATTTTCCTTTTGTTACCTTTTCCGACTGTTTTACAACATGTTCCTTTTTGTGCATATTTTTCTGCTGTCACGCACGCTAATTGCACTAAAAGATACAATGTAGCATGCTATTATTGACTGAGAACCATGTAGCCGCAAAGAAGTATGACTTTTTAAATAACAGGGTCTTTTGATAAGTTCGAAATTGAAAGGATTTACATAATGAAACATTAAAATGAAATAAAAATACAACTTTGCCGCTACACGGATTTCCCCCCCAAATAGCAGCTTTGCATTGGTTTTAATGTGTCAACAACAGGTCTGTTTAATCACTCACCTAATGTGTAGCATTTAACAGCTGTAGCATTTGATCAACTCAGAACTTTGTCCTAGCATTTCAACCATTTCTTGTAAATCTTGATCATGCCGCCTTATTAAATGTGTACATTACGTTATACTCCAGGCAATGCCAAATATTAACGTGCTAAGCACTGTTCATACCTTAGGTTTTTTACAACTTGCTGTTGTGCTATCCCTCACCGGAGAGGTACAGTAGCATTCCGGATAGTCTCCGCTCTTCATGCTGTTTATCTGTAGGAACATGGAATCAAAGCTGTGAAACTTCTAATGGAACAATTTAAAACCATGATTATTAAAAAAAAAAAAAGTTAAAAACCCCATTATCGTCAGCATTACATTGAGGACAAGCTGACACGCCCATAATTACTAACATCCCATTTTTAAACCATTTACAAGGGTCAAAAGGCTTGGCCTTGGTCCCAGGTGAAAACTGCCCCTAACAACATCTAAAAAGCTATTTCAGTACATATGCTCCAGAATAATTGGCATGTCAGGTACACTTGAACATTTGACTCTTTGTACTGCAGGTTATGTGCAACATGAAGAAATTATGCACACTTGTAATATTTTATATTTTCATATGAGATTTAAGTGCTTTTTGTACATACGGACGTCTTTTTTTCTTCCTCGCATGAAATGCAAGAGAGAGGGGGGAGAAAAAAAAAAGGTTTTCATAAAGTATATTTGCATTTGGTATTCCAATAGTAAAAACAGTGTGGGCAAAACATTAAGTTTGATAATTTAATTTATGAAACTATGCCAAGTATTTAAAAGCTATTTTTAGAGTAAAAGAAAAAAGAAAACTCATTCATTTCTTTCTTTAACACATGCCTTTATCTTTGTATCTATAAATATGAGCATAATCCATAGTCATGATTGTGCTACTGTTGTATGATACTGTAGTCTGATTCATAAATAAACTCTTTGCATGAATGCTGTTTGTCATCAATTGCCTTAAAAAATGACACCCACATATAAGAGCTAGCCAGCAAGAGTGTGTGGGCCACACGCACATGGTTAAATAAACTATACGATTACATTTGTGGGTATGTTACAGCCCTTGTGTGGTTCACATGGATTTAAGTGGGTACGAGAAAAGTGCCAAATAGATCACAGACTACAGATGATTAATAGTTGCTGCTTACACTCATCTAAAAATCAAACCTGCAGAGAGTCGCGTCATAGTCTGGACCAACGTCGTCCTTTGGGGTAGAAAAATTAGGATTCTTTTGTGGGAGTCTAAATAAGAAGACAAACAGTTGCCCTTCACAGTTTACTAGAGAGACTTGAGATCATAAAAATAATGTCATATTGTATGTTGAATGCTATTTGTTAAAGAGATTTCAGAAATTCTAGGACTTACTAAAGCTGACTGCTTTGTAAACAATTAAAACTGGGATATTATCCAAAAGTATTTAAGGTTTGCGTCACTGAATAAAGTAAGAAATATAGAGGTTTAATTTCCCCTGAACAAATTCTAATCTGAAACAGTATAAGGTAATCCACCAGTAACATGTCTTTTCATGCATGCAGACTTGTATAAAAGTAATTTCAGCTCAATTACCTCGCCAGACGGTCACACTGAGCGCAACTCGGTGAATTAAAGAGCTGGCAAAGACTACACTTGAAGCTGAACCTTGTTAAAAACCTCCCACTATGCTCTCTGGTGCTTGGAGGCCATCCATTTCTCAGAGCTGCACCAAAATCATCAGGTTTTTTTTGTGTTTTTTTTTTGGAAAGTGAATAAAGAGGAAGTCTGATTAGTACTTCCACTAAAGTGTTTTTTCTTTAATAACATATTAACCACCTCTACTATTTGTGATTCTTTTTGTGACTTCACTCCTGTTGGTCTCTTGATCTAAGAAAATGGAAGCAAATAACTAAATAAAATATATTATATATATATTTACCTTGTACCTGTATTTGTATTAGGTTATCTTGCAAACTTTCATATAAAAATAATTATTTATAACTATAGCTTCTAAAAATAAATTTCACAAGTAATATTATGTGACAAGCCCATTAGTTAATATGAGAGAGGATTTATTAAACTATTTTTTCCTCTTCTATGGTGCTACCTGTTGCAGGTCTGTGCATTATCCTCCGATGTAGGTTAGCTGCTGCTTTAATAGCTATTATCGTTTAGTTGTTTAAATAAATAAAAAAATGGCACTCACCAGTGGAACAGATTTGTGTGGTGAATCAAGAGATCTTCAAAATCAGTCCTTTCGGTGCATTTGGAACAGCTGATTGTGTGTTTTAAGCCATAAAGTTCAGTTTTCAAAACGATGTTGCTAACTAACTTGCCTACTGTGCTATGCGGCCATTTTGGGAAGCCATCTTTCTTAGGTGTGGAAACTTCAGGAAGTAGATAATAATAATAACAATAAAAGCATATAAACAGAGTTTTGAATGTGAGTGTATATTCGTACTACATTACACCTTTTAAAATAATTAGATTTTTTTTAATTTTTCTGTCAACATAATAATAATAATAATAATTTTAAAATAATTGGATTTTAAAAAAAAATTCTGTCAACATAATAATAATAATAATAATTTGAACAATATTGATCCCATATGTGGAAAACTTGGAATCGAACCGAAAACTCTTTGCTCTTTGTTTCCGACACAGGAATGCTAACATGCTACACTATGTCAGAATCCGAATATACGTGGGTACGGGCAGGTCACTTCGAAAGTGCATCGCAGGGGCCACATAATGAGACATTAACTTACACATATTCATGCATATCTCGGGTTTACAGTGTCCGATTTCCAATTTTTCGATGTTTTTGGAGTACCGTGAGGGAACGATTACATACGGAGAAAAGAAAAATAACTTGGGAATCGAACTTGCGTATCGTTGCCCGTCTTACTGTAAAGGCAAGTTTTTCAACAGCATCTGCCGCCATTTAGCTGAAGCTAAACGAACACGATATTATTTTAGCTACAGCTCTTTTTAGTCACAACGTTATTGACAGAATAGTCCTGAATTGTAAAAACTTTAACAACATAATCGTGAATTGTAGTCACTTATTGTAGTCTTATCATGTCATGTCTCTTATTTAATTTATTTTTATGGTGTTATACCAAATTAATATTCTTTATTGCTCATTGTTCATCGACAAGGACAGACATTGTTTAAGTTCCGTTTACTTTCACTACTTTACTACTTTCACATTACTTTCACTAGCACATATTGTACTGTTTTTTAAACTATACTTTACTTGCTGTAATAATGTTTCAACTGCGTTGAGGAAAAAATCAGTGTCAAATCCTATGTGTCCTCTATTTTTTTTTCCAGTACTGTTTTTAAAAATAAAAACCACAGTGTGCCACTGTTCTTGCTGGGAGCTGCCGTCCTGGCTTCAGCTGTCTCTCCGTCACAGCTGCCTCCACCTCAGTCAAGACGGTGAGTGAAGGCAAACACACATCTATCATTACGGCACAGCTGTCAGACATGTTCTGCTGCTGCTGCTAGGACAATGTGTTAGTCCATTAATGTCACACTGACAGTTGTTCCCCGCTCTTCTTCCACTCGGTACATTTTGGACAGCATTCTTGACTCTAACATGCTGCAAATAAGACCGTGATTGTGGTGAAGACAGTGTCAGCAAATAAAGGTAGGTTACTGTCAACATGACTGAAAACGCTGAAAATGTTATAAGAAAAAAATGAAATATAATAATGCCCCATCTGCAGGAAAATGTGTCAATGGGTTCTAATTAGCAATAGTCTGTACTCGGAGGAGAATCAATGTGAAAAACACACTGTAACAAAACAACTACATAATTGAAAATATAGAAAAATGAATTAAAATACATGTACAGGGATTTTAGGTAAAAAGTGTATTTACAGCTAGTAAAATATGTAGTTAATTAAGTTCAAATTGTAACATTTGGCAAATGTCAGGTTGTACGATGTAGCGAGCTACGTCCACAAGATGGAGCCAAACAACAGCAGTCCAACTAGCGGCTGTGTTTTCAGCCACATTTCTCCTACAGCTTATACATACTGTATAAATTTTCAACCCCAAACGGCGATACTTTGTACTACAGACCGAGCAACAGTAGAGAGTAGATCTGTAGTCTGATCTGTTGTTAGATCAAAGTGTTGTTGGATTGTAGTTTAAACAGCTGATTTGATTTCCCCCAGCTCTGGGAGCCCGATGCTTCCTGGCTATTTATGGCAGATGCCCCTCTATTGAGGCCGCTGTCTTCGGCCCATACATGGCTGTTGTGGGATGAGGTTACCTCGCCGGGTTTGGCCCGCTCTTCCCAAACCTTTTGGAAGCAGTGTTGTGTCACCTCTCCCCATCACATCAAGCCCAAAGATCCCAAACCTGGTTTACAAGAATGGACTTGACGTTTGAGACAGTGACAACCACCGACTCCAAAGACCACGGGGCTATCTCCGAGCAGTAGCAGCTGGTCTCCTTCACCCTTCTCCCGCTTGACTCCCTCTCCTTCTCTCTCCCTCCTCTCTTTCTTCTGTGCCTGGCTCGTCCCGGGCTGATTTATTTGGGGAGTGGGAAAGCACCAGGTTATATTTGTCAGCTGCTGAGTTTGGACCTGCTTCATGCTGGATGACTTTGGAACCCTTTGTTGGCTCTACCTACATCACACCTGTACCTCCTGCTCCCTCTGCACCAGCTTGGCCCCCAATTAGGACTGAGGAGAACCTTTTGTGTCGGTGTTTTCCAAGGTCTGTCCTCTGAGGAGTATTATTGATGCAGCCACGTTGTTGTAAGTACTACTTTGTCTCTCTCCAACCTTTTATCTTGCTCTTTATTATGTTATGAGAACAGACTTGTTGCACAGACTCGTGCAGCTCCACACACAGACGGCGTCTTCTTCACATCACCTGTTGGACCTTTACAAAACCGCAACCGATTAACGAACTAAAACGTCAGCTTCCAAAACTCAACTTTATTCCACGTTGTTTCTTCTTCACATTTGAAAGTCTCAGTCTTTTCTGCTGTCTATAGTCACCATAAGGGTATTAGCATTCCAAGCTACAGATTATGGCTGTGGAGTGGTATGTGTGTGTGTGTGTGGTTAATCAATCAACAATGTGTGTGTGTGACTGGAGAGTTGTTCCTCTCTACAGCTCTGTTTTTATAGTGTGTGTGTGTGTGTGTGTGTGTGACAGTCGTGGCTGTGCTCTGCACCCTGTGCACTCGTCAAAACGAACCGACAAGTTTACAAGTCGGGCCGACTGTGTTGACCTTCTCTTTATTATCTGTCTGTTTATTATTTAAACACACACACGATCGACTACAAGTCAACACGTAAATATCTTCATGTTGTCATGTAGGACTCACCTCTAATTCGCAGTAATTAAATATAAAAAAAACAACTATTTGACCATCAGTTCCATTCATTGTGCTCAGGATTACACACACGCAGCTGTGAATACAACACCGGCCGACTGTGTAACAACCACGCACCTACACTCGAATGAACTGTGTGAAACTCAGATCTGTTTGTGTGAGACATGTTTCCCGCCGCAGTATTCTCGTGGTGTTCTAGTTGTACGAGAACGCCAGAACATATTGTGACTGAGCGCGCTGGATTTTCCTGGATTAAGTGGATTTTCCGAGAAATAAGAAAATCACAGAGTCACAGTGTGTTGTGTTCACTTTCACAACACACGTTGGCAGGAAGTGCTCACATGGATACGCCGGCTCTGATCTGGGGCTTCTTCAGCAGCAGACGATGCAGCAGATGAGGAGATACTGTAGCATTTCTACAGCAGCGCGGCGGCTCTGCAGGACTTTTGTACATTTCTTCAGTACAATCTGGTATTTCCATGGTGCTTAAACCTCCTTCCCGAGTCTTGGACTGTCCCAGTGGTCCTCCACTGTCTCCTCCTCACCACAGAGTCAGCTCCGTGCTCATCCACATCCATATAAGAGCAGACCAGGCAGAGATGATGCAGGACAACAGACAGGAACGCAGATCTGGATCTGAAGAGTAAATGTTTGAGTGAGGAGGCAGCGTGAGGCCTCCCTGCTCCGCCGCCTCAGGCTCCCACTTCACCTCATCATCTCTGTCCCTGAAGGACACGGGAGTTTATACTGTGTGCAAACACATCACTTAGTGTAGGAGTTAGTAAACCAGTAAACCAGTAAACAGTTTGGATTTTGAAATTCCTCAAAGAGATGAACCCCAACCACCAGGCTTCTATACCAGTACCAGGCCTCTGGACCAGTACTGAGCGTATGGACCAGTACTGAGCCTCTGAACCAGTACCAGGCCTCTGGACCAGTACTAAGCCTATTAATACGGGATCAGGAAATATTATAATAACAATGTTCTTCCAGATGTGTACCGCAGGCAGAGTTCCAGTTCATGGCTCAAAGTTTCAGGAATGTTTACAGGCGTAGATTTACGACAGTCTGTGTTTTTTAAGATTAATCTTCCAGATTACGACTGTGTTTCTGGACCAAGGATGTGCTGAGGGTCACAACCTTAAGATGTTCTGATGCAGCGGCCCACAGGATGTGAGACGTCCAGATATGTCGGAGTGGTTTACACAAGCTTAGAGTGGAATTTTTCGTCCGTGGTTGTGGCAACAGTTTAGGAGACATTGTCCAAACAGCGGAGGTCGTACAGTCAGTGGAGCAGGTCTTGGTTCTGTCACAGGCAGAAAAGAACTCACATCTTTTCACACAGACACTGAGGCCAGAATTGACCTATCATTTTGGAGAGAGAAGGGAGTTCTTTTTTTTCTTTTCTGCCTAGCATCAGCGGACGTGTTTGTGAAGTTTGTCAGTCCTCCAGGTCACTGTGTCCTGCGGAGTGTAGATAAAGACCACTAATCGTCTCAGATTTTTCTCTGTGTTCCTGAATAAACACAGATAAACCTTTTACAATGTAGTGACTTAATTATGTTCCATTCGTTTGGCTTCGATCTCTTATGTCGTGTTAATGTATAAAAATCCACCCTCCATTTGGTGATGAGGAAGGCTGTGAATATTATTTTTCATACTCAAGTTTACTGTTGTATAAGTGCGTTGTATAATGAAGAGAAAAATGATCTTCAACTGCAGTTGCTAAGTTGTTAAGTTGTAACATATCTTCCAGAAGTGAAACTTTGACTCTAAATGATCAGATGAGTGAACTGATCATTGGAAAAGTCCACGTGGATCAGTGTCATCCAGTGATGATGCACCTGGAGAGGAATATGAATATCATCAACAAAAAGTGACATGTGGAGGAGGAGGAGGAGGAGGAGATGGGAAAGGGAGGGAAGGGTCAAAGGGCACAGAGCAGCACAGTGACTAATGTGTTGAAGGAAAACTGGTGAAGAAAGTGAGTTTTTTTTTTCTGCCTAGCATCAGCGGACGTGTTTGTGAAGTTTGTCAGTCCTCCAGGTCACTGTGTCCTGCGGAGTGTAGATAAAGACCACTAATCGTCTCAGCTTTTTCTCTGTGTTCCTGAATAAACACAGATAAACCTTTTACAATGTAGTGACTTAATTATGTTCCATTCGTTTGGCTTCGATCTCTTATGTCGTGTTAATGTATAAAAATCCACCCTCCATTTGGTGACGAGGAAGGCTGTGAATATTATTTTTCATACTCAAGTTTACTGTTGTATAAGTGAAGAGAAAACAATGGTCTTCAACTGCAGTTGCTAAGTTGTTAAGTTGTAACATAACTTCCAGAAGTGAGACTTTGACTCTAAATGATCAGATGAGTGAACTGATCATTGGAAAAGTCCACGTGGATCAGTGTCATCCAGTGATGATGCACCTGGAGAGGAATATGAATATCATCAACAAAAAGTGACATGTGGAGGAGGAGGAGATGGGAACCACGATGAAGGGTCAAAGGGCACAGAGCAGCACAGTGACTAATGTGTTGAAGGAAAACTGGTGAAGGGAAAGAGAGAGAGAGAGAGAGAGAGAGGAGAAAAGAAAACAAAGCTGAGCGGTGAGCGGCGGTGGACGTGGTAAACACAGGCTGACAGGGTGACCTCTCCCCCAGGCAGCCACTCACCACACATGTTGCCTTATTAGGGGCGTCTACAGGGAGAGAGTCGGCTGACTGTGGGGAAGAACACCGGGAGGGAGGGAGGGAGGGAGGGGAGTTTGAGTGTGTGAACGGGTGAGAGAAAGCATCGTGCCGAGGAGGTGAGGGAGTGTGCACACTGGGAAAAATAAGACAGCGTCCAAAAACTGTGGAACAGGAGGAGACGACAGACATGTATCTGTTTGACCAGACAACTTCCTGTGTCGTCTCACCGTGGTCAGAAACAACCAAACACTCACAGGTCAACAGGTCTGACTGTGACTGGTTACACTCTTTGTCTAATTGTTACAGATTGGGCCCGCGGGCCGCCAGTTGAGCATCACTGTTTTACACCGTAGCACCCAGGATGAGCTTGTGTGTCTACCATCAGGTGTTTGGTCTCAATCTTGGGTCATTTTTAATATTACATGACGACAGGGTTGTAGATTATAATCCCGTGAAATCTGGGTATCCTAAATCCCCAAAAAAAAAAAAAAAACACAGCAGGTTGTCTGGACTGGTGTGATTGACATCAAAACTGTTTCTGAGGTTTTAGTTGAAGCTGTAGCCGTGAACATGTAGGAGAAAAAGAAGAAGAAGAAGGTGAAGCTTTTGTTTGTCACCCATCTGTACATCGGACTGCACTTTATGGCACCTGGGGAGCGGATATCATGTTTTTCGGTCACTTGGTGTCACTTTCTCCAACTTTGCTGAGATTTGAACCAGCAATTGACCAATCAAAAAGGTCAATTCTTCAGGAAAAACAGTGGCTATTTAAAAGGTTGCATTGATGACTTTTATTTTGGAAAGTGACAACAACTTCAGTCAGTCCAACCAGTAGGTGTCATGTTTCCAGTGTTCTGCGTTTTACGACGTCTAGACTCCAGCTGTTGTTAAAAACGCAACAGTAAAAGATTCCACCACCGCGCCTTTTCACAACTTCATAATAGATTTCATATTAACCTAATATCTGGCTGTGTTTGGATATTAGTCCCCCCCCCCCCCCCGGTAGAGTCTGTACCATCGTGGCTAATTTCTGCCTGTAATCTGATTAGGGCTGTGAGCTGCTTTAGCTGCTGTGGGACTCGCACACACACATCATTTGACAGCCAGTCTGTTGTGTGTGTGTGTGTGTGTGTGGTGTCATCACCTTCATCCCTGCCTGCTCTCTGCTCTCTGCTCTCTGCTCTCTGCCGGCCGCCTTTGTCTCCACGTCCGTCACATCTGTAGCTGGTCACCTCTCTGACCTCAGAGCCGTCCACCTCCTTGGACATGTCCCTCAGTCCACAGATCTCTGACCACCACGTGGACTGTGGTCAGTCCCGTGGCCGAGGTAAGGCCCGTGGAAGAGGAGTGTGTGGTCATGGAATGGTTTTCAGTGAAAGTCCAATCAAAGGACAGAAAGGCCGCGGTCACAGGGTCGCATCCTTGACACGCTGCTGGGCAGATTACGTGAGACCTGGAGAAACATCGACATCATCGACACTTGTTTGACAGAGTTTAGGAGTTCAAATCAGGGAGTAAATCTTCTTTCATCCTTGACACGCTGCTGGGCAGCTAACGTGAGACCTGGAGAAACATCCACATCATTGACACTTGTTTGACAGAGTTCAAATCAGGGAGTAAATCTTCTTTTCATCTACAAGAGTATTTTAATTTTTATTATTTTATTTGTCAAGTTGCAGTTTTTAAGATCCTCGTTTTTGTTGTCGCACGCCTTTGCCCCGAACTTCAAGATCCTCATTTTTGTTGTGCGATGTTGTCGCACGCCTTTGCCCCGAACTTGGAATGTTTTAAGCTGAGCTACCTGCTGTTCTTTAATTGGCCGACACAAAGGATGCCTGTTTGTTCTTTATGTTCCATCAGGGAACCTGCAGTGATTACTGTGTACAAGTGAGGGCCCTATTGACACACACACACACACACAGAGTCTGTTTTGCTCCTGTGAATATTAATAGAAAACCTGGAGCGTCAGCTCTGTGTCTTGTGCTGCTCGGTTTGTTTACAAGCTCCATGTGTTTCCTAGGAAATCTGCAGTGACTTCTGTGTAGAGGAGGGGGATGAAGTGGTGTTAAATCACAGTCTGACAGACAAATGCACGCACAAACATATGCAGACACCCGTAGACTACTGTGGGACTTTTGAAAAACCAAACATGTTGAATCCATGAACCCTTGTTCTCTGAAGGAGAACGTCCTCACAGGTCGTTCAAACATGGTCTCTTAAAGGTCAAACTGAGTCGGAGGTGTCCCTGAGGCGTCACGAAGAGTAACATAATATCTGTCTTCTGTACTGGAACACGACTTTACGACAGACTCTGCTCTGAGTGAGTGGCTGATTCTCCTCACCTACTGACTCACAGAGAGCTGGGAGTTTCCCCATCAGACTAAACTGGGACGTTAGGAAATGTGTCATCTGAGAGAAGGAACAGGACAGATGTCCTCCTGATTTGTTGACAGCACATGTTGTATTTGTTATGTCTATAGAGACGCGGCTAATTACTGGTAGATCATCAGTATGAGGCTTTATAAAAGCATGATTTAAATTTCCTCTAAAATGTAGGTTTCCTGCATTACTAACGTGACAGTCTGACTGGGGATTTCTTATTTTACCAAAGCTCCTGTCGTCTTCCTTCTAGGATTTGGACCTAAAACTCCCACCAAGGTTTGCAGTTCTGCTTCTTTTCCAACAGGATTCTTAAGGTAAGAATGTCAAAGTAAAAAGTAAATTGCTGTCTGATCTGTTTGATCTTTTCTTTACCTCCAGAGAAAGAAATGTTTGTGATTCTTCTCTTTCAGATTTGGGGACAAGAAAGTCCTGGTCAAAAGTGTTTCGGATACAGATGCCAAACTTTTGACCGTCCTTCCCAAGGGTACGCAGTTTTTCCTAGTCGTAATAAATACACCTTTATAATGATTTTATAAATTAAAATATCTTTTGAACGCAACCAGTTTCAGAGTTGAAGAAACACTTTGAAAAACCAGAGGCAGAGCTTGTGGTGATGAACAGGTAACTGTGGAAGTCAACACAATGACCAGTGAACAATGACGGACAAACTTGGCGTTCACCTGTGTCTCTGTCTGTCTCTGACAGGAAGGAGAGAATAGCCCGGCGGCTGGAGGGGATAGAAAACGATGGTCCTCCTCCCCTGGTGCCCGGGGGTTTGGTGGCCAACAGGATGTTGGAGGAGGATCCTCCGCGGTACACTCGGGCCTCTGACCCCTGTGTGATGAGTAAGCAAGGTACCACACTAACACACCGCGCTGCCGGTTCAAACGTTTCCACATAAACCAAACCAAGAAACTGGTATTTGCAGTGACTCACTTTCGTTTCTCGTTACTTTCACAGTGAGGCGCTACAGTCGAGAGGACGTGGAGGCACCAAAGAAGAAGGTCTTATCTCCTGAGAGATCCTCCCAGGTGAAAAGTGCAGTGGGCGGTGGTCGCGCAGAGCCTTCAGCGGTTCACGTTGACCCTGTAACGTCGTCCTCAAAGTCCAGCTCCCACCCCGCAGACTCCGCCAGCCTCAGATCCAAGGCCGAACGCATCGCCCGCTACAAAGCAGAACGCCGCCGCCAACTATCAGAACGCTACGGCATCCAGTTGGATCAGGAACTGGACGTGGATTACACACCGCGGCACCGTTCTCGCCACCACCATGAGAGCCAAGGTCGACACACGTCGTCCAAGCAGGAAAAAGAGCGACAACAACCGGAGGAACCAGCGCAGGAGGCCAGGGCGCCGTACCGCGCCGGAGTCGGCAGAGTTTACATGAGGACTCATCCGGATTCTTCTTCTGCCGACACGTCAAACCAGGCGCCGTCGTCCGCACAGGACGGATCCAGCAGACATTCAGAGCGGGAAAAGGCCATGAATATTGAGAACTACCGGCGTGCAGGAACTCAGGAACACGCCTCCAGTTCCAGGAGTAGAACTCAGGAGCACCACCCGCCCCAACAACAACAACAACAACAACAACAACAACAATCCACGCCCCAGCACGAGTCCACCCACACCTCCACCAGGGACTACAGCATCGCCGCGGTTCCAAACTCTCCTCGCACGGCCCGCCGGGCCTCACTCCCCTCCACCCGCTACGGCATATCACCCGGTGACCTCTTCATAGAGCAGCAGGCCCAGAGCATTCTCAACAGACAGGGGTAGGTTTGTAAAATCATTTCAAACACCACCTTTGACATCATGTTGGTTGAAGTAGCTAACTAACTAGCCGGCGGGCTAACTCCAGCCTCTGTACCAGTCAGAGATCTTTCTAGACTGTGGTTCTGGCTGTGTCATGCCCGCCCTGCTCCAGTTTCACATAGACAGATGCTCTGGGGAACTGTTCAGAGAAAGGCTGAAGGGTGAGAGAGGAAGAGAGGGAGGGAGAGAGAGAGATTTTATGGTAGGGTTTGATTCCTGTCCTTGTCCCCAGAGCTGAACACTTACAGGGGTTTGGTCAATCAGCAACAGTTCTTTATGCAGCCGTCTAATATAAACATGAACATGATCTAACAGTTTAGTCTGGTACTTTAAACGGAGGTGAGTCACAGTGATATATCTGACCATAGGCTGATAATTCAACAATCTGACCCTGGAAACAAAACCTCTGGTTGGGTCACAAATCAAAGCACCTTCGTTCTTTGGTTTGTGCCTCAGTTTTAGCAGCACATGAATGGTGTTAGCAAACCCAGAGTTGACGGGGTGACAACATTAGTCAGCATCAGACCCTGAGTCAGCACTTGTCAGCTGACTGCTACATTCACCCCCCGCCCCCACTCTCTGCCCTGTTAACCCCTATGAAATTACACCTCCTCAGTCTTTAAGCCTGCTCTGTCAGTGTGTGACAAGCAACGCCATTTGAGAGCTAGCGTGTGAGACTTAATCCACCCCATATGGGTCTGGAAGGTCAGGTGGGCCGCACCGCTTACCCAGAATCTCCAGGTGATTAGTTGTTATTAAAGTGCGTGCGTTCACGTGTTTGGTCTCTGACGGCTGGAGACACATGTAACAGAAGGACAGGAGTCTCTGTGGTGAAGATGAAGATGAAGATGTTTCATGGTGTAACAGTGTAATGTTTTGCTCTTCTTGAACATCGGTGACTTTTGTTTGGATCACAGTGTCACTCCTCCGTGTTCATGTCAGATCCCATCAACTGAGTTGGGCTTAGTGACCTACAACAAGATTAGACCAACCGTAGGGCACCTGAGGTCAGATCGGTGTTGACCTCGTTTCGTGCACGGACAAAGTAGAGGGAGACAGGGATTTGTGTCACTTTCATTCAGAATTTTAATCTCCTTTGATGAATGAACATGTCATAAACGTGTTGTTTTTATTATATATTTTTTTGTCTTGGTCTTAAAGTGGAACTTTGATGTGATAATGTCCTTATCCTTTCCCCAAGAATCAGAGTAAGGGAACGTTTGTCCCGGGATGAGAATGTCCAGAGGCCCCCTGACTGGAGTCCAGACACACACCAGGTGAACAGACACCAGGTGAACAGACACCGTACCCAGAGTTACCCTGCTGGGTACAAACCTCAGCACTCAGAATCCAGCCCACAGAGGACGGTCCACCATCCGTCCTCTCCTCCTGAGTATCAACATTACGGCCACGCCCTGGACTCCCAGCCCTACTTGTCCGTGCCAGCCCCCCCCAGCCCACCTAAACACGGCCCTCCTGAGGCGGCACCCAGAAGGAAAGTAAACGCTGACCAAATCTACGCTTCACACAAGGAGGCCAGACTGGAGGCCAGGCAGGCGCTCAAAGAGGAGGCTCACACCGAGGGGCTGCTCAAGAGCAGGAAAGCTGTGTTGCCGTCGGAGATCCGGCGAAGAGAA
>NC_024326.1:14558576-14566600 GCF_000523025.1 Cynoglossus semilaevis
ACTGGCAAAACTACAGTCCGGAGCAGAGGAGGGTAAGCCGAGGTGAGGAGGACTGGGACTGGGACAAACCAAGAGAGAGGGGGAGAGAGAGAGCTGCGGAAAAAACCAAGGGAGAGGGGGAGAGAGAGAGCTGCGGAAAGGGTCAGAGAAAGGGGGAGGGAGGATGTCTCCAACCACAACGATCAAGAGGAGAGAGAGAGACCCGTCCATCAGTCCTCTCAGCATCAAACTCAACCCCTGGAGACGCAGATGACGCAGCACCACGCCGAACCCCGGAGGAGGCAACATGTTCAAATTCTGGAGCAAGATCTTCCAACGCAGCATCAGTACGATCACTGGAGCTCCAGGCCAGAGGAACCAGAGAGACAAGAACCTCCTGCACAGCATCAGGACGTCCAGGGAAGACACCAGCTCTCCAAACAGGATGAAGGCTCAGAGGGTAAGAGGGAGCAGCACGGCCTGTCGTCAGGGCACCAGAGGTCAGAGTCGGCCATCTACCTCCAGAAAGGCAGCGGCAGAACCACGGAGACGAGCGCAGCGCTGAAACCCAAGGTCCGAACCCGCTCCATGTCAGATATCGGAGTGAGCCAGCACACGGCCATGTACCGTATGGACCGGGCGGCGGCGGTTCGGGACACGTCCAGGGCTGTTCCGCCTACAGGAGTGGTGAATGGGGAGATGGGCACCCTGGACACCAGGGTATCAGTGGCCCAGCTGCGACACTCCTACTTGGAGAACGCCAACCGGAAACCTGAGTTGTAGGTCCAGTGGCATGTGGCACGTGTGTAACTAACACACACTAACTCCGTGTTCAGCTGCTGAAAGTGTTCGCAAACAATCAAACAACAAATCCTTAACATACAGTCGATACAGTAGAGTTTAACAAGTGTGAGCTGCTTAAATATGGTTACTTTTCTTTCCCGTCTTCTCTTGTGTTATTCAAGTTATTCTGTCGGAGCATGAACATAAAATAGGACTGGGTTTTAGCAACAATCTGTTGAACATTACGATATATTTAGTATACTGGGATACTATAGACACGACGATATATTCTTTCACGATACTGAGGCAACATTACGATATATTTAGTATACGGGGATACTATAGATACGACGATATATTCAGGTGTCAGAGATTGATACGGGATCAGGAGAGGGAATATTGCGATATTTTCTTACAGTCCTTATGTAAAGATCTGATTATTTTGGAGCAGGTTGTTAAACTACTAGAAATAAATTAAAGCTAAAGTCTTTTTTTTGATTAAACTATCACTGCTTAACATTTTTGGTTTTTTTTTTTTTGTTCTTTTTTTTGTCCCTGACAAACGTGAATCTCCTGAAGTGAAACCGTTAAGGTGGAACTCTCAGCCGTGGAGGCAGATGCAGGTGAGCGAAGTGCTCGAAAACCTCGGCGATACATCACTCCAGGAGAAAGTCGCACATCGGAGCGGTTCCGGGCCCAGCCCATCACCTCCGCAGAACGCCTGGAGTCGGACAGGTATGGGAGGGGCCTCCTCCTCCACCTCCGTCTGTGTGCAGTGTCTCCTGGTTCCTAGCTTCATGAATAAATCCATGTTTGGTGAATGTTTGTTGTAGGTCTCGTCTGAGTCCGTCACAGCTGCAGGATCCTGAAGGTAAGCTTCCTGAGTCCAGATGTCTGAGGAGAATGTGTGAACATTTTTTAAAAAAAACAAACTTTTTTCCAGTTGATGAAGAGAAGCTCGACGACAGAGCCAAGATGAGCGTGGCTGCCAAGAGGTCTCTCTTCAGGGTACACGTCCTCACACACAGCGATGTCTCACTGAACTGTCTCTCCACGGTCACAGCCTTGACACAAACTCGTCCCTTTTCTTCCCAGGAGTTGGAGCGGACGTCAGACGGCCCGGTTCCCAAACCACGTTCCAGAAACGCTGCTATAGAAAGACGCCTGAGACGAGTTCAGGATCGATCCCACACCCAGCCGGTCACCAACAGGGAAGTGGTCAACGCTTCGAGGTAAATCATCATCGGTTCTGGGCCTTAAATCTTCACATTCCTCCACCAACTTCTTCTCAGATTCTAACTTTCTTCGAACCGTCTCTTCTTCACTGTTCCCCATTTAAAAGTGAAGCTACTGCTGCTCCGTCATCAGAAAGTGTAGACATTCACACAACTGAACCTCGTGGCCCTAGCTCCACCGTGGCCAACGCCACTGTGGCCTCCATCAGGTACCACACAGTTGTAGCTTCCTGGGTTCCTGGTTGTTTGTCTGCTGAAGCAGTTTGTCAAAGTAGGCGACCGGTGTTCTCTTTTTGTCAGCCAGAGATTTCAAACCACCAGCTGACTGAACAGATGGTTTGGTGTCATATTACCTGTTTTGGCTTGCTTGCTAACAGCAAAACATGATGGGAAAAGTGATGCTAACATAGAGATCTATTCCATGTTCTTTCGTTTCTGGACCACATGACACACTCTGAAGACAGGACAGTAATAATATCTGCTCTATTCCTTTGTTACTTTACGTCTCCCTCTGCTGGCCACAGTGCAGGACTTTTCTTCAGCTCCTCTGCTCTTTGTTCCATATACTGTATGGTCTCATCCGTGACGTTCCACGCCTGGTTACCATCCATTCTTTCTCACATCGGTTCCTGAATGCATTTCACTTCATCTATGTATCTGATAGGAAGGTCAAAGGTGAAGCCACTGTAAAGCCTATTCATGTCAGTTCAAAGTTCAAACGTCCAGCAGGTGAAGTTAGGTCAGAGTTTGTTCATTGGACGTTTGTCTGGCACACGTGCCCTGAGCGGCTCTGCTCTGCTCTGCTGTACGTTTCTGTGCTTCTGTTTTTTGTCTATTCGAAGCTAAAGCATGGACTATAAACCTTGATGACATTTCCAACATGATTTGATCAGGCCGTAGCAGCCAATCACAGAGCAGGATCAGGGCCAACTGAAATACAGCAGCTTATATCAAACGTTCAACCGAAGAATCAAACTCTGTCGTCTGACGACTCCTGTCTCCGTCTTTCAGCTTCCAGGACTCCTCCCATCCCAGTGCAGGAGTCCAGGTGGAGGAGACGAACATGGAGGAAGCCCAGGAGCCTGCTCCACCTGCTCCACCTGCTCCACCTCCCACAGCCAGAGAAGACCAGCTTCCTGTCCCAGACGAGCCTGATCTGTCCAGCCTTAGCCTGACGGAGAAGATGGCTCTCTTCAACCGCCTCGCTAAGTCCACAGGTAAAACTGCTGAAGGATCCAGAGGGGACGCCCGGCAGCGCAGGGCCAACGCCCGTTTCCAGACCCAGCCTATCACGCTGGGAGAAGTGGAGCAGGTACGTACACACTTCGTGCACGGGAGCGTTTTAGTTCAAATCCAGGGGCAGAAATGAGTTTTAAATATTTGGATGGCCTCAGCGCTGTGGGTTTGTAGGTTTTCATTTATCGTCGGCCACTGTTGTCCACACAGGAACCCGAGGGTCATGTGACCTCTGAGGCCAATAAGGACCACTCAGAGGCCGAGCAGGGAGAACATGTAAGAGCTCTGCTGCTGCCTGTGCACAGCTTCTACAGTAGATGGTGCTGTCTGAATCAGTCAGTGGTCAGTCGTGGTCCGGCCCAGGTGGGGCTCACGCCTGATCGCTGCATCAAACGCATGGAACATTCGTCAAAAAAAAAAGAAACGGTGCATGGTACTTCACTCAGGGCTCATTAGAACCTGAACGAAGTAAGAAAGAGTCTGTTTGATCAGAGAATGGGTTTGTTGACGTCTGTGGTCCGGAGTGGGAGAAGACTGAGCAAATGACAGAAGGCTGCAGTTCCTCAGCTGTACACTGGGAAATGGCTAGGGCCGCAGAGAGCCTTTAACAGATATATCATTTTAATGTCGCAGTCCTAAGAATTAATTTGAGGTTAGGATTCCAATTAGGAATTTACTGAAGTCGCTGTGTAGGATAAATAAAAAAATACAATATATACACAAATATATGTGTATATATATATGTACATAAATATAAGGACAACCTAATTCTGCTTTGCTGTTCTCCATACATGTGCATGGCCGCTGTTCCGTTGATTACACAACCCCGAGTTACATCAGTCCAGTTTTCACACGTCTACTCGCTCTGACTTTTATTTTCAGTAGCAGTGATTCTTCACAGGACACAGTGTGGGTGTTGGCAGAACTCCATGTTTAACCTCCAGCGAGTGTTGTTGGTTTTATCTCTCTGTTTTATCTTTTTTTTTCTTCTCGTCCGTCCGTCCATTCTAACCACGTCCAACAACATGTTGCTGCCTCTGTTTGTTGTTTCACTCCGTTCCTCCTGCTGTGTCTGCAGCTGAGGACCGCAGGAGAGATCAGACTGGAGCCGTTGTCAGCGTCGCTGGTCCGATCCGTGGCAGCGGTCGCCTCTCAGGCAGCGGTCGCCACGGTAACCATGACGCCTGGTGGCAGCGCCGCTGTCTGCAACAGTGACAGCTTCCACCCAGGACAGCCCAGCGCTGTCCCTGCCCAACAACAGGGTTCCGGCAATACGAGCAGCCACCAGGAGAGGGCGATGAGATATTTCTCCATGACCCAGCCTGGGGACACCAGCCCCCCTGATCCTGAACTGAACACCTCCCCTCGTGTCTCTGAGAGACCGGAGAGAGTGGGGGCTCCGTCTGCTGGTCACAGGCAGCAGAGGGAGGTGGCTGAGGAAGGACGGAGGGAGCAGCCAAAAGAGGAGGAAGAGGAAGTTTGGTGGAGACGGCAGGGAGGAGCCTCAGAGGACATCGTAGGAGGAGGCAGCAGGAAGGAGAGGGAGAAGGAGCAGGAAGGCTGGCAGCAGCCGCAGCAGCACCATCCTCAGCATCCTCACCCACAGCTCTCCCCCGAGCCCCTCTCTTTGTGGAGGGGTGAGTCAGAGCCAAGCAGGAGAGCTACAGACGGAGATCTCCACGAGGGCAGGGAGAGACTAGAAGCAGGAGGAGGAGGAGGAAGAGGAAGAGGAGGCTACCTGAGGGAGACGGCAGCCGTCAACAGCTCCTCCACACCGGAGCGAGACAGGAGTCAGGCAGTGATTCCAGGTAGGAGGCTCCACTCCGGTAACTAAGAACGAGGAAAGATAGAGAAATGAAAAAAGGTGGAACAAATGTGTGCAGACGGGTGTGATATAAAATATAAACAAAGGGGGTGAGAAAAAGGGAGTGACTGAGGAACGGAGAGAGAGCGACGTCCACAGGAGAGAGTGTCTTCATTATCCTCATTGTCTCATGCAGCATGTTCCCACGCATCACTGCCCCCCCCCCCACTGCACGTCTCACCCACCCACTCACCCACTCACTCACACGTTATTTTACACACACTGGTCCCAGCGTGACACAGTGGGGGTGTTTGATTCTGTCTGATGAAGAGAGAGTGTGTCTGACGTTGATCTCATTAGAAGACATTTCCCCTCGTCCTCGTCCTCGTGGCTTCCTTTGTCTATTGTCAGTTCCAGGAAGTCCAGTCCTGACATGCAGTTTGTCAGATCACACAAACACAAACCAAAGATTTCCAATCTAACTGTGTCACAGCACAGCGCCCCCTGCCTGCGGGCTGTGTCTGCGGCTCCTGCTCCAGCCTAATGGCCGTGACCTGTTTCTGCGTGTTAGAGCAGAACGTGTCTTTTCACAAATGGTTTCACGCACAGACGAGAGCTCTTGGTGAACGGGAGCGGAGGACAATTGTCCAGGCCGTGCATTCATGTGGTGGAAGCAGGTAAAGGACAGAGACAGAGAGGACACAATGGAGGCCTTGTCTGCTGACTGCCCACTCGCTTAGTTCTGCATGGAGAGATCTCCAGCAGAGCTGTTATTTTTACACTGATTCACTGAGGACAGACACCAAAAGACACAGTTGATTTAACCCTAGGAGGAGGCTCTGGAATGGTTTAGGGCTGCATTTTGTCAGCATTGAAGCGGGTGGCACCTAAATAAAAAAGCCTGACATGTAAATCATATTAAAAATGGATTCCATTTTGTGTAAATTCATATATTTTTGTGTCAGTTTGACCAGAAATCGGTCCAATAAAATGCGCGAGGATGTTTTCATTTTCTGTCTTCTCTCCGACCTGACAGATCACGGTGCTCCAGTGAAGCCGCTGATCCAGAAGGTGTCCTCCAGGACGGTGTCCCAGGTATCGAACAGCCAACCGCCGCAGCACACCGTCAACCAGCCTCCTCAGACTCTTCCCAAACCTCTGCACTTCACACCACAGCCTCCTCCACCCCAGAACAAACTCCCACTGCCTCACCCTCACCCTCACCCTCACCCTCCGCCAACCTACCCAAAACCCAGCTTCACTCAGTCCCCTCAGATCCAGTCCAGACCTCAGGGGTTTGTCCCGCCCGTCCCACCCAAGCCTCACCCACAGACAGGGCCGCAGCCTCCGCCCAAACCTCAGGTGCCTCCGCAGACGCCGCCCAAACCCCAGTCCTTCCCCAGATCCCTGATCAAGTCCCAGTCCCTGGACCACAGCGAGGGCGTCAGCAGGGACAGTGTCCATTCTGGAGACCTGCTGTCCCCCACGGGTTCTGGAGACCAACTGTCCGACAGCATGTCCTCCAAGCAGATGTCCATCAAGGAGAGGTGAGCGGGGGAGTAAGGGGGTGAGAGTAACTACCTGAGTAACTAGTTACTACAAGTATTTGTGTTACAACCGAAACAAAGTTCAGTGGTTTCCAAACTGGGGGTTGTGACCCCCGTAGGTGCCGTAGACATTTTTTGCTGTTCACAAAAATGAAAGGTTGTAAAAAGCTGAATGGTAGAAGTGTGTGTGTGTGTGTGTGTGTGTGTGTTGCCCCTGAAGTACAATCAGAAATATTCACACAGTAAAAGCCGACTCAGCAGATAAGTCACAGTAAATAAAGAGAGGAGACCGGTCACTAACACTAACGCATTAAATCAAGAGAGGAGACTGGTCACTAACACTAACGCATTAAATCAAAGGTTCTACTAACAGTTCTTACAGTCACTCTCCACCAGGGGTCCTGTCAGTGTTTGACCCCCAAAACTGAGGCATCAGCAAAGGTCACGCACAGGTCAAAAACATCCCTGATCACTCTGTGAATCAGACAAAAGTCTCTTCTTGTTTTCCATTCATTCTTGGCTCGGAGACATTTGTCCAACGGTCTCCTGGACGACGTCCTCATTTCTAACCAGCACACACTCCCACAGCAGCAGCGCTGACACACTTTTCACCAACCCTGACTGTGAAGCAGGAACTTGACCTGTTTTTTTTTTCACCCTTCGAAGGAACTCTCTGTTCTTATGACCTTCATAGAAATGACTGTGGGACGGAGACGGGTCATGTGACCATGTGAACACTACCAGGCTGTACTCTCCTAACTGGACTAATTGACTTTCTTTTCGTGTCCCGTCAGAGTGGCTCTGCTGAAGAAGAGCGGGGAGGAGGACTGGAGGAACAGAATCAACAAGAAACAGGAAGTGGTGAAGGTGGCGTCAAATGATGAGCAGGACCAGCTGCTGGAGACGGAGACGGAGCAGAAGAAGGTCGGTGTCTTCACACAGGCTCAACTCCAAAACACAACCACAACAACCACACATGTAGTAATAATAATAATAATATTAAAAGTAAAGTATTCAACAGGGGGGCAGCGGCCCCACGGAGGTCCACTGCTGGGTTTTCATGGATTTTGTGTTTGAGTTTGTCAGGTTTTTGTCAAATATTTTTAGCATAAATTCAAATACATATATTTCTATGTATATAAAATAAAACTATACAGTACTCTGTACTGTAGTTCAGTGAAAACTACAAGACACTAATACTTTTATACTATATACTTCAAAAAATGAACAACAGAGCAGGCTGGGTCACTCCACACCAGTTCCACCACAGGAACTCTTCTAGAACCCCAGTCCGTCGGTGGGTTGATGACATCATGATGATGATGTCATCAGTCAGATCTCTCCCTCCCAGCAGCCCCCTCACCCCTCATTAGTATTCTGTCTGTGTGAGCCCTGGATATTCAGTCTCCCCCTCCCCTCCCCTCTCTCACCCCTAAACCC
>NC_024326.1:14566681-14575378 GCF_000523025.1 Cynoglossus semilaevis
CCCTCAGGAGGAAGGGGTGGTGGTGGTGGTGCAGGACAACTCCGCTGTGTCTGGCTCTGAGCAGCTGTGGGTAAGAGTGTGAACCAATCAGCTTCAGCAGAGAGCTGTGTCGACCAATCACGGCCCTCGATCAGATGCTGCGTGATTTAGATTTTTTCTGTTTTTTTTTTTTTAGTTTTTTTTTTTTTTTAAATCTTTTGGCTGCAGCAGCATGGCAGTTTGACTAACTTAAAACAAAATGATTTTTTTTCAACAGTCACACAGACATTCACAGGAAACTTTAGATAAAAACTGAGGAACTGACAGGGATACAGGGGCGAGGATACGATATTGAGTAAAGACTCTGCTGCTGTTCCATCTGAACATCAGTTCCTAACTCTGGAACAGAGGGATCTACATTTGGAATCACTAGAGAAGAAAGAAAAGAACAAGAACATGAACCAACACCAGGAATGTTGGACTGGGAGTTGGGGAGAAAGAAGCAAGAACTGATGGAGGAGGAGATTGATACGGGATCAAGAGAGGACAGATCAGGATATGTTCTTGCATCACTAGGAACAAATAAGTTCATTTCACTTTGTTCTCAGCCTTTACTTTCAATCCAATCTGTCATATTAATTGTTTTCTTATCTATTATCTTATAAAAAATGGTCATAAACACAGCGTGAAGCGTAAAGAAACAAATTTCTCTGATGTCAAATCATGGATTCATTCAAATTTGAATTTGAATCTAGATTATTTTACTACTGGCAGATGTTTTGTGACTAACAGCTGATTCACCTCTGAGTGTTCTGGTCTGTGAGAACTCTGCTGTGGAGATGATGCTGAATCAGCACGTCATCATCTCACTCCTGAGTCAGTTTGACTTCAGAGTCAGTTCTCGTCTGTGCTGCTGCTGCTGCTGCAGCGACCCACAGCTTCCATCATTTCCAACATCTGCATGTTTTTCTATACTCATTTCCTCCCTTCCTCTCCTCCCCCCTCCTCTCACCCACCTCTCCATCCTCCAGGAGCCTGTCTTCTCCTCCACCTACTCTCCTTCTATCTCACTCGGCCAAAAGTGTCAGTACGTTGACCACCACGGTCAGGTAAGGGCGTGCACCACCGCGCGCTCCAGTGGGCTGCATGTGCCTGACTCCTGTTTCCTGTTTCCTGTTTCCTGGTTTGAAGCTACCATGTGGATTGATTGAACATGTCTTGAAGTGTCTTCAGCTCCTACTGTGAGGTAGAGAAGCAGCGATTCTCAACCTCTGTGCCGTGGCACACTAGTGTGCCGTCAGAGGTCATTAGGTGTGCTGTGGAAAAATTATCCAATTTCACTAACTGGGCTGAAAACGATTATTTATTTATTGCACGTAATTTTTCTTTGCTCATCAAAGCATGATAGGCAGAACAACTAAATCATCTTCTGCTAGGTGGCAGCAGACGGTTATGAAAACTAAAAAAAAGATCAGAGATGTTGAAGAAGATCTTTGTGAGTGTCTTTCTTCAATTCCTGCCAGTTTATCAGCGTTGTCTTCAACTAAACAGGCCCAGAGTTTAGTCAATAACCAGGTCATTAAAACTAGAAGATTATTATATTTCATTACATCGGCTTTTTGTAAGATCTTTGTTTGGTGGTTTGTCGTGGCTAAAAAAAAAAAAATAGTTGTGAAACACTGCTTTAAAGCCGTGCATGAACCTCCTGAACCTTTGACCTCAGCTACAGCGACTTTGACCTTTATCTCTGGTTTGTGTGCAGAAGACAGGGGAGGAGATCGAGGCTCAGATGACCATCGAGGAGAGGAAGCAGCAGATATCCAACCGTGAAGAGGCCTGGAAGACCAAGGGCAGGGGGGCAGCTAACGACTCCACCCAGTACACGGTGGCCGCACGGATGGTCAAGAAAGGTAGGAATTGGCAAAGAAGACGTTTTTACAGTTGGAAACAACAACAAAAAGTGTTTGTTGTTGTTGTTGTGGCCTGAGCATCAATGACAACAAGTCATTTTGGCCTGAGCATCAATGACAACAAGTCTGTTCACTGTACAACCAGACTTATTTACTTGGTGAGTGTACGACACGTATCACGATACAGGGACTACGATAAACTACGAGATTAGTCCCAGTGTGATCCTAGTCTGAGACTCTGTTCCATCTGAACATCAGTTCCTAACTCTGGAACAGAGGGAT
Source organism: Cynoglossus semilaevis (assembly GCF_000523025.1). Classification (NCBI taxonomy): domain Eukaryota; kingdom Metazoa; phylum Chordata; class Actinopteri; order Pleuronectiformes; family Cynoglossidae; genus Cynoglossus; species Cynoglossus semilaevis. The sequence goes on from NC_024326.1 coordinate 14,568,853, forward strand.
CTACATTTGGAATCACTAGAGAAGAAAGAAAAGAACAAGAACATGAACCAACACCAGGAATATTGGACTTAAATGTTTGTGTTTTGTGTCCACAGGCCTGGCAGCCCCGCCCCCCACCTCCTCCTCCTCCGTCATCAGCCCCGTCCTGTCACCAGTCTCCAACAAACTGAAGAGCAACATGTTGGCTGTGACCAAACCCCAGGAGGGTGAGGAACACTGATGACATCACACTCTTACAGTCACCACGACACTGTGGCTGAGACAACACGTCAAATGAACTCTACTGAAAAAAAAAAAAACAACAACATCATTGTTTTCTCCAGAAATCGAAGCTCACCCAGACATGGAGTCGGACAAGAAACTGGACAAGTTGGAAAGTTTCCTGGGACGTCTGAACAGCAAAGGTTTCTCCTCACACCTTCGATTTGAACTCTAGGTTGTTTTTTGTTTTTTTTTTGCTCTGACGTTAAGCTCCTCCCTCCTCTGACCTCCTGATCAGTGGCAGGTCTGCAGGAAACCACGCTGACGGTGACTGAAAAGGCCGTGAAGGAGGTGATGAAGCTGGATGACGAAATCTTCTCCAAGTTTTACAAAAGAGTCGCAGAATTCCCACGCATGCCGACCAGGATCGAGATCAGCGAGGACTTTGACAGCATCTTTGGTTCTCAGGCCCCGAAGTAAGGATAGAGGAAATAACCTAGTAGTCCTAGTAGTAGTACTGCAGTAGTACTGCAGTAGTAGTTACAACAGTAAGGTCAGACTATGAGGTCGTATCTTATTGTCCTGAACTGAAGAGAATAATTTTGTATAAACCTGCATCAGTTGAATTCTCAGTCCGACTCTCGGTCTCCTCTTCCCACAGGTTGATATCTGCCATGGTGGAGCACAAACGCTCCGTCCGTCCATCCAGGAACGTGCAGGCGTCCAGAAACCCTCTGAAGATGTTGGCGGCCAGAGAAGACATCAGACAGGAGTACACGGAGCAGCGACTGAACGTGGCTCAGCTGGAGAGCAAGAGGATGAAGGCGGAGAAGAGCGAGGGTACGTACGCCTCCACAGCACTGCCTTTTCAGTCCGCCGCCACGGGGTTCTCAGGTGTTTTTCTGCCCCCGCTTCCTTTCCGTCCGCAGTGGCTAGAACCTCCGACTACTCTGAAGCTGCTCTGGCAGGACTGGCCAGCAACGAGAACTTCAGCAGCGTGAGTCTGCGCAGCGTCAACCTGTCAGAGCAGGTCTCCAACAACAGCGCTCTGCCCTACAAGAGTCTCATGCTGATGCAAATCAAAGGTAAAAAAAAAATCATTTGAGTCTGAGTCGTTTCACAGATTCATTTCTACAGCCCTAAAAAAAAACAAAAACAAAAAACCACCGACTTCTGCTCTCAGGCCGCCGGCCACGTTCAGACCAGGTTAGTGGAGCCCAGAGCATCGTCGCTGAACAGTGGAGACTGTTTCCTGCTGGTCACTCCAGAGCACTGCTTCATCTGGATGGGGGAGTTTTCAAACGTGATCGAGAGGGCAAAGGTCAGTGGTGCCTGACCCTTGTGTTGATTTTCTCACCGAGTCCCAAGGTGTAACAGTTGACCTTTGCCCCAACAACAGGCGATGGACATGGCCACCTTCATCCAGACCACAAAGGACATGGGCTGCAGGGCGAACCAGGTGCTGACCCTAGAGGAGGGGGTGAACCCTCAGGGTCCAGACCACCAGCAGTTCTGGACCGTCCTGGGAGGACAGGCTTCATACCAACGTGAGGAGAGGACAGCCGGGTTGAAATGTCTTCATGACTTCAGTTTCAGAATAAAATCTTTATTTAACTTAATCTGTAGGGTGGTTAGTGCTGTGGCCTTACAGAAAAAAAAGGTCACAGGTTTGATCCCGAGTGGAAACTGGGAGTTTTTTCTGGGTGAATATTTTTTTTCTCTACCGTCCTGTAGCTGCCGGTCCACCAGAGGAGGACGAGCAGTTTGAAACCGCGATCGTTGAAACCAACTGTATCTTCAGACTGTTGGACGATAAACTGGTGCCCGACGATGACGAGTGGGGGAAAGTTCCTCACTGTTCTCTGCTGACGTCCAGAGAGGTCAGTCCTGGTCACCGTGACTCTGGAGAACTCTGGTCCGACATCTGTTGACGTCCTGCTGTCTGTGTCTGTGTCTGTGGTTCTGAGCAGGTGCTGGTGTTCGACTTCGGCAGCGAGGTGTACGTGTGGCACGGTAAAGAGGTGACGCTGGCCCAGAGGAAGGTGGCGTTCCAGCTCGCCAAGCACCTCTGGAACGGAATGTTTGACTACACCTGCTGCGACGTCAACCCACTGGACCCCGGAGGCTGCAACACGCTCATACCCAGGTCAGAGGGAGGGGCTTAAATCTGGCGGTTATCAGAGCAGCGACGGCTGCGAGGTTCAGTCTGATCTTCTCTTCTCCACCCCATGTCTCCGTGTCTCCGTCTCCACACAGAAAAGGCCAGGGTCGTCCTGATTGGGCCATTTTCGGCCGGCTGACTGAGCACAACGAGACCATGTTGTTCAAGGAGAAGTTCATGGACTGGACCGAGATGAAAGCACAGACACCAAAGGACGGCTGTGATCTGGTCCCAGAGCTGAAGGTACCACAGATCCATCTGTTTGGTTCTAAATCTGAGGCTCACGCCCAGGCTGAGGCACAGCAGCCACAATAAAAGAACTATTCTTCCTTTTGACCTGACTTCTACCCAGGAGGCACCGGGCCGCGAGTGCAGGCCCTACGACGCCAACCTGATGCTGCCCGTGCTCCAGTCGGCCATTTCCACCATCTTGGACGGTGTAAACGTGGGACGAGGTCACGGCCCCGTGGAGAGCGAGGACCACATGAGGACCCAGGAGATCGTCACGGTGTCGGTGGACGTCTGGCACATCCTGGAGTTTGACTACAGCCGTCTGCCGCGCCAGAGCATCGGCCAGTTCCACGAGGGAGACGCCTACGTGGTCAAGTGGAAGTACATGGTCAGCACCTCAGGTCAGTCACCGTCTGTGAACCGCGGGCGTCGTCAGAACACCGTCACTCTGTCGGGATTCAAACCAGTCACTCTTTGTTGTGTGGCCCAGTCGGTCGGAGGCAGAACCCCGAGGTCAGAAGCACCGGAGCGGGGAAGGAGAAGTGCTGCTACTTCTTCTGGCAGGGCCGACACTCCACGGTCAGTGAGAAGGGAACGTCAGCGCTGATGACGGTGGAGCTGGACGAGGAGCGAGGAGCGCAGGTGAGAGGAGCCCCCCCCCACACACACACACATATATGTGAATATATAAATACACATATGTGTGTGTGTGTGTGTGTTGACAGGTTCAGGTGCAGCAGGGGAAGGAGCCTCCGTGTTTCCTCCAGTGCTTTAATGGAGGGATGATCATCCATGCAGGGAAACGGGAGGAGGAGGAGGAGAACACTCAGAGTAATCTTCTACTTCCACTGTTTCCACAAAGTCTTCGGCCTCAAGTCTGATGTCGTTGGGCCTTTAGTTCAATGTTGTTGATCATTTAATAATTAAATAATAATGTTTAGATTTTTAAAACAACACGTAAAACAACAGAGAGACGTTTGCCTGATCATGTGACCCCCTCCCGTGCACCCAGGTGAGTGGCGTCTGTACTGTGTGCGGGGCGAGGTGCCTGCAGAAGGCCACCTGCTGGAGGTGGCGTGCCACTGCAGCAGCCTGCGCTCCAGGGCCTCCATGATTCTGCTGAACATCAACAAGGCCGTCATGTATCTGTGGCACGGCTGCAAAACTCAGCTTCACACCCGCGCCGTGGGAAACACGGCGGCCCAGAAAATCAAAGAGCAGTGAGTTTGGAGCCAGACTTCAAATCCCCTCTGGTCGGGTTTTTTTTTTTTTTTTTTACATTGTTTCTCTTTTCAGGTGCCCCCTGGAGGCAGGTCTGCACAGCAGCAGTAAAGTCACCATCCTTGAGTGTGATGAGGGGGTGGAGCCCCCTGGATTCTGGGAGGCTCTGGGCAGGAAGGACAGGAAGGCTTATGACTGCATGCTCCAAGGTGAGAGGTCGGGTCATGACCCCTGATCCACAGGGAGAAGGAGGTGGAGCCTCATCTCAGTTCAGTCAAAAAAGGACAGAATTATGTTGACAGTTCCCCGTGGAACCGTCCATCCATCGGTTCTTCAGGTTCCTTCAATTAATGCTCGGTGTTTTTGTCGAACTTTTTTTCCAGATCCTGGTAAATTTAACTTCACTCCACGACTTTTCCAGCTGAGCAGCACATCTGGAGAGTTTGTGGCCACGGAGTTCTTCCACCTGTCCAGAGCTGCAGAGCTGGTCAGTTCACTGCCCTTCCTGCAGGAGGACCTGTACAACGCAGCACAGCCTGGTCTGACACACACACACACACACACACCACGTTTGTCTGCGAGGGATAAACACCAACTGTGTTGTTGTTCTTCTTCTTCTGCAGCTCTGTTCCTGGTGGATAACTTCCATGAAGTCTACCTGTGGCAGGGCTGGTGGCCTCAGGACGCTGAGAGCATCGGCTCGGCCCGGATCCGCTGGGACGCTGACAGGAAGTGTGCCATGGAGACGGTACTGCAGTACTGCAGAGGTACGGTACCACAGCACCGCGTCTCTCTACGTAGTCTAATAATTTTTTTTAAAATTTTCTCTTCATAATTTTTCTCCTCCAGAGAAGAATGAGAAGAAACCTCAGAAGTCCTATCTGATCCACGCCGGTCTGGAGCCGCTCACCTTCACCAACATGTTCCCCAGCTGGGAGCACAGAGAGGATGTGGCTGAGATCACGGAGAGGGTCAGCAAACACACACACACACCGACACACACACATTTTTCATTATTCTAATAAAAAAACACACCACGAATCAGTTTAAAATCAATCACATCACGGTGTAAGGAGTAAACTGTGTCTCAAAAGTCACTGGTCAAACCATGACACTACACACTCTAGTCCAGTAGGTGGCGGTATGTGCCTAAAAACGAAGAACCCGTTTCACAGACACCAACATCAGTTGTAGTTCACCGTCACAACCTCACTGCTGATTGGTCCAAATAGTCAGGCCTAAAATTAAATGCATAATTCTCTGTTCTCTCTCTCTCTGCTGCCTCTGGTGGTCAGGAGGCAGAGGTCTGTAACCAGATCATCCTGGTGGAGGACGTGTTGGCCCGGCTCAGTCAGAACATCTTCCCTTTGGATCAGCTCCAGTCCCGGCCCCTCCCTGAGGGAGTCGACCCACTGAGACTGGAGGTCTACCTGACCGACCAGGACTTTGAGGTCAGTGCTGACCCTGACCCTGACCCTGACTCTGACCCTGACCCTGACTCCATGTGCTGTGCAACACTTTTTGGGCAGGTGCCTGCAGTACCGTTCACAGCCTCTAGGTTTTTTTTTAATTAAAAGCTAATTTAAAAATGACAATATCAAACACCTTAGACTGCAGAAGGGTTATTTTATCTTAAATGATAATAAAACTAAGAAGGTTTTTTTATTTTATCTTAAATGATAATAAAACTGCCTTGCCCGTGGGGCAGGTTGCTGGTCTCCCACAGGGAGGCGACCCCACCTTTGACCACCACCACACTTAACTTTATACACAGTACACACAGTACACACTGACTGAAGTTTTGGCCCAGTACTGTACCTCGACTACATCTCCTCCATCCTAACTCATCTAAATCTCATTTACAGCCCCACCTGTAGGTGAATTCAGGTAAGACATGAACCACCAACATGGAGACTTCTCCACAGCATGTCAGCACTTCTGTCTTCTTCACTCACAGTCAGTCACTCCACCTGTTCACACCTGTTCACACCCGTTCACACCAGACTGTTCCTCCGATCGAGGAGAGATTTTTCAGCACAAGGAAACAAATTAAATTAAAATAAAATCATTAGTAACTGAACGGCAGATTTCATGGACAGCTCTTGGTCAGACCAGTAGTCGTGTTAATGATCCTGTTAATTAGTTTAATTAGAGACATTTACACAGATGTGATGCTAACGTGATAAACGAGACATTTATTGGAGCCACTTGATTTTATCTCTTCCCAAAAAACTGATTTTCTGCCTCAACTGCGCCACCTCTGTTCTTCTACACCTCTCTGCTGCTGCTGCTGTTTTCTTCTTGACAAACCCCCCCCCCAACATGACCCCCCCTCCGATTCATAATGATCTTTTTTGGATCTTTTTCTTACAGAAAGCGTTGGAAATGACAAGAGAGGAATATGAAAGTCTGCCAGGGTGGAAGCAAGTGAACTTGAAGAAGGTCAAAGGACTGTTTTAGATGAGATGTAGACGGTGTGAGAAGTGGAGGAAAGTGAGTGACGGAGACGCAGGAATATAATAATATGGTGGTTGAAAAGGACAGCGTTGACAGACAACATCCACAGGAGGCAGGATGTGGACGAACTCGTCTCTCTTCTAATTATCTTTTACATTTTTTCATGAAGTAAAAATAAACTCCAGACGTTTTAGGTGAAGGTTTAAAACTCAAACCCTGCTGTGGTTCCTCCATGCTGTGGCTGTGGCTCCCCCC
>NC_024326.1:14575428-14579153 GCF_000523025.1 Cynoglossus semilaevis
GAGACTGTACATAATGTTCAAGTGTGAGTGTAACTTTTGGTGTACGTGTGTGTGTGTGTGTGTAGCGGCTTTTTTGACTTTGTATTTATGTAGAACAATTCTACGTCACGTCAGACATGGCGAGGAACCTCCTCTTCTTCCTTCTGTTTCTTCTTCTACTGCTGGTCTGCGGCCCACAGGTGCCGTCAGGCCTCCGGCTGTTGCTAACCGGTGTTGAACTGCCGCAGTGACTCGGACTTGACTCTGATTGGCTGAGCTGTGCAAGCACACGTTTTTAAAAAACAGCGGCTTGATGACTCAGAATGTATAGTGCCTTGCTTTTGGTGTACAGTTTGTATACAGAACTCCTAGTCTGCATTTTTAAAGACTTTGTGATAAGAGACATAGTGAAATAAATCACAACAATCTCAAACCAAACACTGTGGGTCTTATTATTCAAACTGACTGCATCACATATGATTTATATTCATGTTCACAAACATATTCTTGGTCAATTACGTCTGTTATTTTGTCTCCAGAGTGACAGGATCGATTACAGGAAAACATTTTTTTGACAAATAGTTGGTAAAATCTGATTTTATATATATATATACACATATATATATATATATATATATTAATTATCAATATTCTTTTGCAGATGAATAAAAAATAAAAACAAATTTAAAATCGTTAAAATATTTAAATATGAGTTTTAATATGAAAGAAATAAAACTAAATTATCTTCCTGTTTTGAGACTTTTATTTTGACGCGGTAAATACTTCCGGTTGGCGGTGACGCAGGGGGCGTGGTGATGACGCAGCCTGTGTTTACATGGCCTCAGTTAATGCTGTACAGAGTGGCGGAAGATACTTTACACCGATAAGGTAGGTAAAAAAAGAATAAAGTTTTTATTTTTATTTATTTTCACAGAGACTGACTTCAGCTTTGAGCTCGAGTTCTGTTTTTGTTTTCTCGGAGCAGCAGCGGTCGATGACTGACAGTAGGTCACAGCTAAAGTTCGTCACTTCCACTTATTTCTACTTTTCGTGTCTACTTTACGAGTTCTATATAATATATAATGTATTATATTATTATGAATTATAAATATATAATATAATGACACTTCAAATTCGGTGGTGTAATATACAGTTTATTACCGATGTGTCTGTTTCTACCTGATAGTTTTATGAGTTTTTCACACAGATTTAGTCCAGTTATTTCTTTATATTTTACAACAATGTCACTCAGAAAACTGTCTCTCTGATTAAATCAGTCTTTGACGGACAGTGACGTTATTTGATTAATGCTGAAGGTGAATGTTCACGGTCAGGGCTGCAGCTGTGTTTAGACAAAAATTAGACAAAACACTGATTAATGTTGGCTTGAGGTTGTGTTGTTTTTTTTTACCTTGGCCAGTAGGTGGTGCTAAGAACGCATTTGGAGGCCCCGTGTCCTTTTTCACACATACAGTATCGGTTCGGTTTGATTACTGAATGGCCACAATTATTAAAGACACGTTAGCAGTGTGCTAGCTCGATGTTTGTTAGCGTTGAGCTAGCAGGTAGCCTGCTTAGACTTCTGCTAACTGATATTAATCCATTTAACTGCTCAGTACAACAGCTAAATAGTCAAATATTCCGTTTTTATCTTTTATTTCCTCATTGTCCAGATAAAAATGTCCTCCCAGGTCAGACTCAGGCTGCTGCCCAGCGCCAGGTGTTTGTTTGACGACCTCCTCCAGGTGAAGGTGTCGGGGCTGAGGTCCAGGCAGGTGGTGGCACTGAAGGCCAGCTCCACGGATGACAAGGGGGTGGAGTTCAGATCCAGCGCCACCTACAGGGCCGACGGCCTCGGGGAGCTGGATCTGCACAGAGACCCGTCCCTGAGCGGGAGCTACGTGGGCGTCGAACCCATGGGTCTGCTGTGGTCCATGAAGGCCGACACGCTGCACCAAAGGTTTCAAAAGACAAACTCGCTGAAGCCCAATGTGGTGAGGTTCTCTGTGCATGAAGTGGAGGGGCGGGGGCAGGGAGAGGGCAGGACGCTGGCCGAGTTGGTGGCTGAGAGGCTTATGATGGCTGACGGAGTCCAACGACGGCCCGTGAAAGACGGAAACGTACGAGGAGTCCTGTTCACGCCACCTGGTTGGTTTGTCTGATCAAAACCCATTTGTGTTGGTTTGTTAGAGGTTTTCCAGAAACGCATTTGTGGTTGCAGTACCTCTGTTGGTCAACAGGGGCCATTAACATCCTCTGATTTGGATTCTGTGTGCCTCCTGGTGTACTTCCTGTCACCAGGACCAGGTCCATACCCTGCTGTGTTGGACCTGTACACCTTCGGTGGAGGTCTGTCTGAGAAGAGAGCCGCCCTGCTGGCCGGCCGAGGGTTCGTGGTGATGACCGTAGCTCTGTACGGGATCGATGACATGCCGAAGAACATCAGCGAGATTCACCTGGATTATTTTGAAGAAGCCATCGAGTTTTTAAAAAAACAAGACAAGGTGCGTGAGGCAGTGTTTTAGAAGCAGAAGTTTTAGGCACGTGTTTACGTCACCTCTGTGCAAAAGTTTTAGGCACGTGTTTACGTCACCTACGCTCCAGTAAAGTACTTTACTACTAAATCTGTGCTCTGACTCCGTGGTCCTCAACCCTGACGTTTCTCCACAGGTCGGCAGTAAAAGAGTCGGGTTAACGTCCCTTTCCAAAAGTGGAGACCTGGTGCTCTCTATCGCCTCCTTCCTGCCGAACATTGACGCCACCGTGTGGATCAACGGCTGCTCTGCCAACACGGTGTTCCCCCTCTATTACAAGAAGAAACAGATCCTGTCGGTTCTACCGTTCGATGTCAGCAAAGTGGTCTCCACCGAGTCCGGAGCCTTCATCACCAAGAACGCCATCCCTGACCCGGCAGCTGAGGAGAACCGGGCCTCGCTGATCCCCATCCAACAAGCCTCGGGGCGCTTCCTCTTCGTGGCGTCGGAGGACGACAACAACTGGGACAGCCCGGCCTTCGTGGACGAGATGACGCAGAGACTGAGGCATCATGGGAAGGACAACTTTGAGGTCCTCATTTGCCGTGGGTCGGGGCACTACCTGGAGCCGCCCTACGGGCCGTACTGCGCCTCCAGCTTTCACGGGTTTTTAGGGAAACCAGTTGTGTGGGGGGGCCAGGCCAAGTCCCACGCTGCGGCTGAAGTCCAACTGTGGAAGAAGATCCAGGAGTTCCTCAGAGCTCACCTGAGCTGTGACTCCACCCAGGAGAAGGCCAAGTTATAGGCCGCAGTAGAGTCCAGGCCAAACAGAACAAATTTGTTTTCTGCTCAAATCAGAATGTTTTTCTAATATAAACAACAAGAACGTTTCATTTTGACTCAATCTTCCTTTCTTACTAATCTTTAAAAATAATCCTGGCCTCTCTTGTAGGATTACAGATTATTTTTGGTAATTTATAAACACTGTTTCACGTGATTTCACGCAAAGTTATTGTAAAAGCACTTATTAACTGGTCAAAGACCAGGAGGTCATTTTTTTAACAGATTTTTATTTCTTTACACTGGACACAAACTGAAAAACAAACGAAAATCTAAGGAGGTTGGAGAATTATTTTACCGGATAGTGCAGTCCTTAAAACAACCACCAGATGGTGGTGTTGCTACACATCTTAAAATGAGAGAATCTCTAGTTATTATTTTAAAAAAAGAAAAAAACAATACGTATGATGTGTTCTTTTCTTAGTTGAGTCA
>NC_024326.1:14581974-14588696 GCF_000523025.1 Cynoglossus semilaevis
TTTTTCACACAGATTTAGTCCAGTTATTTCTTTATATTTTACAACAATGTCACTCAGAAAACTGTCTCTCTGATTAAATCAGTCTTTGACGGACAGTGACGTTATTTGATTAATGCTGAAGGTGAATGTTCACGGTCAGGGCTGCAGCTGTGTTTAGACAAAAATTAGACAAAACACTGATTAATGTTGGCCTGAGGTTGTGTTGTTTTTTTTTTACCTTGGCCAGTAGGTGGTGCTAAGAACGCATTTGGAGGCCCCGTGTCCTTTTTCAAACATACAGTATCGGTTCGGTTTGATTACTGAATGGCCACAATTATTAAAGACACGTTAGCAGTGTGCTAGCTCGATGTTTGTTAGCGTTGAGCTAGCAGGTAGCCTGCTTAGACTTCTGCTAACTGATATTAATCCATTTAACTGCTCAGTACAACAGCTAAATAGTCAAATATTCAGTTTTTATCTTTTATTTCCTCATTGTCCAGATAAAAATGTCCTCCCAGGTCAGACTCAGGCTGCTGCCCAGCGCCAGGTGTTTGTTTGACGACCTCCTCCAGGTGAAGGTGTCGGGGCTGAGGTCCAGGCAGGTGGTGGCACTGAAGGCCAGCTCCACGGATGACAAGGGGGTGGAGTTCAGATCCAGCGCCACCTACAGGGCCGACAGCCTCGGGGAGCTGGATCTGCACAGAGACCCGTCCCTGAGCGGGAGCTACGTGGGCGTCGAACCCATGGGTCTGCTGTGGTCCATGAAGGCCGACACGCTGCACCAAAGGTTTCAAAAGACAAACTCACTGAAGCCCAATGTGGTGAGGTTCTCTGTGCATGAAGTGGAGGGGCGGGGGCAGGGAGAGGGCAGGACGCTGGCCGAGTTGGTGGCTGAGAGGCTTATGATGGCTGACGGAGTCCAACGACGGCCCGTGAAAGACGGAAACGTACGAGGAGTCCTGTTCACGCCACCTGGTTGGTTTGTCTGATCAAAACCCATTTGTGTTGGTTTGTTAGAGGTTTTCCAGAAACGCATTTGTGGTTGCAGTACCTCTGTTGGTCAACAGGGGCCATTAACATCCTCTGATTTGGATTCTGTGTGCCTCCTGGTGTACTTCCTGTCACCAGGACCAGGTCCATACCCTGCTGTGTTGGACCTGTACACCTTCGGTGGAGGTCTGTCTGAGAAGAGAGCCGCCCTGCTGGCCGGCCGAGGGTTCGTGGTGATGACCGTAGCTCTGTACGGGATCGATGACATGCCGAAAAATATCAGTGAGATTCACCTGGATTATTTTGAAGAAGCCATCGAGTTTTTAAAAAAACAAGACAAGGTGCGTGGGGCAGTGTTGTGCAAAAGTTTTAGGCACGTGTTTACGTCACCTACGCTCCAGTAAAGTACTTTAGTACTAAATCTGTGCTCTGACTCCGTGGTCCTCAACCCTGACGTTTCTCCACAGGTCGGCAGTAAAAGAGTCGGGTTAACGTCCCTTTCCAAAAGTGGAGACCTGGTGCTCTCTATCGCCTCCTTCCTGCCGGACATTGACGCCACCGTGTGGATCAACGGCTGCTCTGCCAACACGGTGTTCCCCCTCTATTACAAGAAGAAACAGATCCTGTCGGTTCTACCGTTCGATGTCAGCAAAGTGGTCTCCACCGAGTCTGGAGCCTTCATCACCAAGAACGCCATCCCTGACCCGGCAGCTGAGGAGAACCGGGCCTCGCTGATCCCCATCCAACAAGCCTCGGGGCGCTTCCTCTTCGTGGCGTCGGAGGACGACAACAACTGGGACAGCCCGGCCTTCGTGGACGAGATGACGCAGAGACTGAGGCATCATGGGAAGGACAACTTTGAGGTCCTCATTTGCCGTGGGTCGGGGCACTACCTGGAGCCGCCCTACGGGCCGTACTGCGCCTCCAGCTTTCACGGGTTTTTAGGGAAACCAGTTGTGTGGGGGGGCCAGGCCAAGTCCCACGCTGCGGCTGAAGTCCAACTGTGGAAGAAGATCCAGGAGTTCCTCAGAGCTCACCTGAGCTGTGACTCCACCCAGGAGAAGGCCAAGTTATAGGCCGCAGTAGAGTCCAGGCCAAACAGAACAAATTTGTTTTCTGCTCAAATCAGAATGTTTTTCTAATATAAACAACAAGAACGTTTCATTTTGACTCAATCTTCCTTTCTTACTAATCTTTAAAAATAATCCTGGCCTCTCTTGTAGGATTACAGATTATTTTTGGTAATTTATAAACACTGTTTCACGTGATTTCACGCAAAGTTATTGTAAAAGCACTTATTAACTGGTCAAAGACCAGGAGGTCATTTTTTTAACAGATTTTTATTTCTTTACACTGGACACAAACTGAAAAACAAACGAAAATCTAAGGAGGTTGGAGAATTATTTTACCGGATAGTGCAGTCCTTAAAACAACCACCAGATGGTGGTGTTGCTACACATCTTAAAATGAGAGAATCTCTAGTTATTATTTTAAAAAAAGAAAAAAACAATACGTATGATGTGTTCTTTTCTTAGTTGAGTCATTTTAGTTCATCAGCCAATCAACTCAACAAACACCTATTTGTCAGAGCCCAAAGCTCCGCCCACCTTAACTCTGCTGCAGAGACACCAACCAGTGGAAGGTTAAAGTCCAAACTTTAGAATAAAGAAAAATCTCAAACCTTGATCAAAGAAAAAAAAAACGTATGTGCCTCAAAAATATAAAGAAAAAAGTTACATAGAAATGACGTTATTTTAAATGAGCTATAATTATTTTGAAGGTGTGATGCCACCTTCTGGCCAATAGTTGAAGTTCGCCCATTAATTCATAAATTTTCCTAGAAATGTCAAAGTTCCTCTCCAATAAACTCCCCAATAAATCGTTGCTTTATTACATCTATGTGGTCAGACACTACAGTCCTGTGTCTGACTGTTGTACAGATCTCCAATAAATTCAGCAATAAATCGTTGATTTATTACATTTATGTTATTACACATGACGTGGTCAGACACTGTACAGTCCTGTGTCTGACTGTTGTACAGTCAGAGCTGACATGAACTACAGCAGCACGGCCTGTAAACACAACACTGTGTGTGTGTGTGTGTGTGTGTGTGTGTTGTCATGAACACAATACAGATGTGTTACAGAGAAGGAGGAAGTGACAAGTGGCAGATTGTGGAAGTCAGGGAGTGTGGAGAGAGTGTGTGTGGTGGAGGTGAGAGGAGTGGGGGGGGGGGGGATAACCACATGAGCAGCAGCATGTGTGTGTGTGTAATATTTGTATTTTTTATAATCTAAAGTATAACAGACACATCTGTGTGACCAACACACCAGTTTTAAAAACTGACAATGTTCTAGTTTCAAAAAATCACAATGTGACAATATATTCCTTGCTGATATTGTTCCTGTTACACACTAAAATAGATTAGTTTTTTGTAGCTTTAAAATCAAACAGCAGAATCACACAAACTCTAACGTCAAAGACTAGAACCGTTAAGATCGGTTGTTGGAGGTGAAGAGTGACCAAGCACGGACACAGTCAAACAGCACTAACCTTGATAAGGACCGGGTTTTAAAGGCTGGGGACCATGAGGGCTCAGGTGATTCCCATCCCCCAATCACACCAGGCTCCGCCCACCTCCTGAAGGCACCTGTCCAAACCACACAGGTGTCGTCAAACACCAAATTCAACCACAGTCACTTTAAAGTTTTTCCTTTTTTTTAAGTTTAACACACAACTTCCTTCAGTGTCTGTTACCAATGAACCCTAAACCTAACCGTCCATTACATGTTAAGTCGATGATAAAATGACTGACGTCACTGCGTCAACAAATCGATTTTACAATTTCTTTTTACCTGAGAGCAGCAGGAAACAACGTCTCACATCCAGACCTCAGCCAAGAGCCTGGGGAGCAGAGCACCGGAAGTGTGAAACCCAAGACCTTCTGGGATATGTGTGTGTGTGCGCAGATGTGATCAGGGTGGGGCTGATGGAGACGAGCTCAACCTTTACCTTGTATTCTGCGCCTCCTGTCTGCATCTAGCGAACGTCGTTTCCCCAATAAAGAACATCAATAAACAATAAAATAAAAATAAAAACATATTGACATATAACATAAAAACAGCATGTTTAAACCACACAAAAAAAGTCCGCGAGCTCAATGCTAACCTATATGCGAAATAACATAGAGATGCTAGCGTTTTAGCATGTACGGATTAGCGACTAACGTCTTTTCTGGTTCTATTATTTAATAATAAATAAAACATTATCTACATGTAACGATGCAGAATCTGGACATAAAACATTACCGACAAGTAAACGTTTTCAGGCCATAAATCAGAGATCAACAACGGCGGTGTAATTAACTTCCTGTCCTCCGAACCAACTACGGAAAGTCCGGAGGCACAAACTAACATCGCGGCAGGAAAATCTCTATGTCAAACTAAAAAATAAAAATCAGACGTTGATTTTTGATTTTTAAATATAATAAATGTATAATAAATCAGTTTGATCAGAATCTTTTTTTTACACCACGTCCACATGCTAAATGCTAAATGCTACACAACTTAGAGTCAGCTTTTGATATTGTCCACGTAGATCAGTGCCCATGGCGCCACCTGCTGGAAGGGCTCTTCTGCAAATTACTCAAAAGAAAATTTTTAATGGAAGTAATAAACTGCAGCTGAGACAGTTCCTGGTACTGTTCTTGGTTCCAGGTTAAAGACGGCGCAGTGGTGAAGTGTGTAGAGTCATGATGAATGAGAGGGTTCTGTTCCCAGGTGTCCAAACATTCACTCATTGGACAGTGTGTTGCTGTGATGTGAAGACATCTGTGAGACATTTTTGTGGAGCACCTCTCACGTCCATGATCAAACATCTGCCAGAACCTTCTGGAGATGGTTTTATTGGCTCGGGGGAAGGTTTTCTCTCACCGGGCGTTTCGTGTGAGTTCCACCGCAGAATGAAATGAAATGTGAACTCACGGCCACTTACATTTTCCAACCGTCGGTCCACAGTCGGTCCACTCTGACTCATCAGGTCCTTAAACCTCGGCAGACCGATGAATCTTCCACACCGAGCGACGACGGCTGTAATCGCCAGGGTTTAGTGGACTCCGTCCTGACGACAGCAGCGGCGCTCTCCTGCGTCAGGGGTTTGAGATCTGCAGGTACGACACGGCTGTAGGAAAGAAAAACACACACATGTGGCTTTAATGTGGCTCAGGCCCCGGAGCGGGGACCTCTGTGTAGGCTGGAGATCATGAAAACACACCTCTGGATGAAAAGCAGCATGGCTCTCTCTCTCTCTCTCTCTCTCTCACACACACACACACATTCCTGGAGCAAAAGATCTTAAGTATGTGCTATGGTTGGACTTCATGTGTAGCGGGAGAGAAGCTGAGGAACATGGCTTCAGTTCTCTCTGTCTGCTTCAGTTAGATCTGGTTCCAGTCACAACTGAAAACCTCTTCAGTTCCATAGATCAAAAAAAAAAAAAAAGAAGAAACGAATGTCTGTTTTGGACAAAAGTTGAATCTAAACTAATGTGGAACGCCGTGTTCTCTGCACATCTGCAGATGTTAAGAATAGACGCTGTATAAGAACGGGGTCGCGGCCATCTTGTTACAAATGTTGAACTGGAGTACCTGTAGAAAACAGGGGTTTTTTTCCAGAGTAGTTCCAACATTCTAGAAGCTTCTTCCAGTCCAACTTCGTTTTATTGGTATTCGTAATTCGAGCAGTTTTTTTTTGTACTAGCTCAGCAGCGCCCCCGCCTCCTTTCACATGCATTATCCTTGTAAAGCAAGACATTCGCGACATTAGCATTAGCATTAGCTTTTCCTGGTCTTTCACCTCCAGGTTGTTGCTCCTGCTTCTGTTGAGATGAGTAGAAACGTAGGAAGGAGAAATCAAGACAGGAAAAAAAAACGAGCCAACAATGTCCTCAGGTCAAAGGTCAACTGTCCTGACCTGATCAAACATGAAGACCTGATCAAACATGTGAACAGTTGATTCAGAACCTGCAGTTGATCACAGTCTTCTTCTCACAGTGGAGTGTATTAAACCCTGCTGAGGCTCAGCTCCTGTGTTTGAAAACACTTTTAAATTCTGTTGTTGTTTTTTTTTCCTCTGTTTTTTTTGGTGATATTCAGAGTGAGCTTCTCCTGGTCCGGGTGGATGTTCATGGTCCATCAACACGTTTGTTCTGGCCCGTGTTTGCACTCTGCTCCGTGGCAGTTACAGACACTGTTGGCTCTGTGTTTGTAATGCAGCTGCAGAGCGTACGGAGAATGAGGAGCAGCGCAGCCAAACCTCCACAGTTTGGTCTCCACAGAAGAAACAGAAACAAAATTCCCATCACATGAGGAACAGCGGTGTGTTGTGAAATCACCGTTGGGTTCGATCCCGATCAAAGTTTACCGACCGAATCTTTCCTTCTCTGGGAAAGTACCACGTCAGGTGAACACGGAAATTCACATATGTTTAAGTCATCCTCTGACCGAACGTAGGTGTAAAGTTTCTGGCTGCAGGAGGCTGAACCACACACACACGGTGAGGATATTTTCTGTCCAGCTGGAGACCATTAGTGCTTCTCCAGCTCACAGGAAGTCGGCCATCATTTCAGGCTGACAGGTACATGGAAGAATCTCACCGCCGCTCTGTTCTGCTCTTCTGTTCAGACATCAGCTCTAATTCTTCACAGCGTCCTGGCATCACTGGGAATCACCTCGGCCATTGGCTGAGAGGAAACT
>NC_024326.1:14588729-14590694 GCF_000523025.1 Cynoglossus semilaevis
AGACTTTGTTTCACCTGGATGTTGCTGTGATTCCTGGCAGTTCTGGGCCGTAGACGCTCTGCCCCGGTCGATCCAGTTTCACAAACAACACAGTCCGACTGTATCGATGATCGACAACGTCAGGTGATTGATTAACCTGCGTCGACCTCATCTTACAGGCGTTAGAAGAGGCTTCGACATCATCACCGCGATCAGTTACCATCACGACTAATCGTGATTGATCTGATCAACAATCTCGGTGGAGGGACAGCTCCAGTGACGACCTGATTCACAGAGTTGGAGACGAGAACCACAGTGGAATGAGCCGCAATTATCTGCCCCAAAAAAATCTGCCCTGCTGTCGAATCCCATTCAGATGTAACATGCAAAACACAGTGTTTAGGAACCCCCCCCCTCTCTGTCTCCCTCCCCCCGCACACACACATGATTCACATCTGCAGCCCCAGAGACTGAAGCACGAGGGCTGTGTTGTGGTGTAATTGCTGTTGTCGTGGGGTAATTAACGTTGTCACCCTCCGCTGTGGCAGTTGTGCAGCTTCGTGCCCAGAGGCTGAACCCGGATGAGGTGAAGAGACAGAAATGTTGGTGTGTGAGAACAGGTGTGTGTCTGTGTGTGTGGTTTTTTTTCTCTTTATTTCCACCGTCTCCCACTGGTTTCTCATGGATGAAAATGAAAGTCTTTGTGTGTCAGAGCGGTGATAACTTCTAATCTACTCCGACACCAACCTCCCTCCATCTCTCAGATTAAAGTGTTTCTCCCCAGGATGTTGGGGCGGAGACGTTCACACCTTTTATCCTCTCACACTGGGATGAGACGCAGCAGATCACGACGGAACTCAGGGCTGATCTTAACAAATCACAGCTAACGTCAAAACAGAGAGGAGCGGAGGGAGGGGGGGGTAGGAGGTTGATGGAGGAGGTGAAGTGGTTTTGAAGTGTCAGCAGCCGATGGGTGGAGATGATGGACCAAGTCTGATGTCTCTGAGATGGATGAAGGTGGAGAAGAAGAAGAAGAAGAAGAAGAAGAAGAAGAAGAAGAAGAAGAAGAAGAAGAAGAAGAAGAAGAAGAAGAAGAAGAAGAAGAAGAAGAAGAAGAAGAAGAAGAAGAAGAAGAAGAAGAAGAAGAAGAAGAAGAAGAAGAAGAAGAAGAAGAAGAAGAAGAAGAAGAACTCACTTCCTCTTTTCTGCAGATGAGAAGTGAGTCTGACTTTCATCCTGACTGAAGTCACCAGGATGAGTCACGGAGCGTCGACTTCGCGGTGACTTGCTCTTGACTCAGACGCAGCGCTGCTCCTCGTCACACTCTGGTGCTGATGCTGCACCTGTGACATCATCACTGAAGGGACGTCAGACAGACACAGACAGGGATTTCTCCTAGTTTCTCATCCACTGACCTCTATGGGTCAACACTGGAACACGCTGCTGTTGTCTGAAATAAATCCTATTAAACCTTCAAATATTGTTTTTTTCTGTAAACGTCTCTGAGTCTTGATTTTTCTTACACTTGTTCCGTGGTTCTGTTTACTGCTGTCTAATCTATCATCTCCTGATGAGACATTAATATATGTAACAGATTTTAATATCATGTAAAGCTAAATCCTGGAATGATCTGAGGCGTATCTCTGCAGACGTCAGCTGACCTGGGACCAGCTCTCATCACTGTGATGATGATCAAAGAACCGGAAATGAATGTTCTTCAGGAGAACAAACATGTGGGGCGTGTGCTCTACAATAACCAGGATTCAGACAGGAAGTCTACGACTACTGACCAGATGAAAATCCAATCATGACTGGGTCAGAATGATAATGTTTAAAGTCAGATCCAGGAGGTGTTAGTGAGGGGTTCTAACAGTACCAGTTCCTGTGGATCAGCAGCAGTAACAGCAGCAGCAGCAGTAACAGCAGCAGCAGCATCAGTAACAGCAGCAGCAGCAGCAGTAACAGCAGCAGCAGCATCAGCAGCAG
>NC_024326.1:14590905-14594481 GCF_000523025.1 Cynoglossus semilaevis
ACAAAATTAGCATCGAATAATGGAATCATTTCCTCTTTGAGTTGTCAGGCAGCAGCAGGACGGCAAATCACCTGGAGAGACGTTGTCATGCACACACACACACACACACACACACACCTTCTCTCCCAATGAGAAGAGGATTTTGTGGCCCTTCATATCCTGTCAGTGGGAGATTGAATTCTTCTTCCTACCTGTGACTGGTGTGTGTGTGTGTGTGTGTGTGTGTGTGTTGATTGAACTGTTAGCGACCAGTTTTAGCCACTTTAGCTTCAGATGTCGATCGAGTTTTTTTTTTTTTATTTGCATGATTTCTGTTGTCGAATGTTTTGCATTTGTTCGACTGTTGTCAGCAAACACACACACACACACACACACACACACACACACACACCTTCAACCTCACGGTGACTCTGGAGTTGTTGTTGTTGTTGTTGTTGTAACGTGTTTACGTCACATGTGGGTGGCTGACCCATGTCTGTGTGTGTGTGTGTGTGTGTGTGTGTGTGTGTGTGTGTGTGTGCCCAGTAAAGATGATTTTCACTCCTCAGATTTCCCATCAATCCCTCTGTGCCTGCTCCTCGGCTCCACTCTCACGTGTTTTCCTTCGTCGTTTGTCCGATTGTGGAGCAGAGATTTTCCTGTTTGCTGGTTGTCGCTGCTGCTGCACCTGGTGTGTGTGTGTGTGTGTGTGTCTGCACTGGAAACCTGATCGTCCTCAGGTACAAGAATAGCTCAACAGGAGCGGTGAGGTCCACTCCCCTGACCTGCCGTGAACTTCTGTCACTGAACTTCTGTCGCAGCTCAGGACAAAACTGCCCACAGATATTTCTGGATCACCAGGTTTTAAATGTGAACAAACAATTCTATTTGTCACGGTTTGTGTCAAACTTCCTCTGGTTATTATGGCCTGTTATTCTTCCAGACGGCCCCGTCGGGAGGCCGTGAACCTTATGTTTCCTAACCCTCCTACTCGTCTGTCTACCTCTGTGGTTTTAGACACTTTTTTTTCAGCACCTGTTACTTAATGTTTGTTGCTACTTGGTAATTACTTTGTAATAAAACATTGATTTTTTTTTTCTTAATTTTCACTTAAAATTCAACAATGAACTAGAAAACAAATTATATGAAGTATCAAGTTATATGAACTCAAACGGTGAGGTGTTTATTAGTTAGTAATAAAGTAGGAAAATGGTGGCTTTTAACTTTATTGCATAGATTCAGCATAAATTACACTATTTATTTTAAAATATTTTTTTATTTTACCTATATCCATATAGAACCACTTTAAATGTTAATTCTTCCTTTTGGGGGGGAGAGACAGGAGGAGCAGAGGGGAGAGTGACCGGCACACAGCAGCCATGAGGTGTTCGCAGAAGGTGCTAACGTAAAGGCGGTCAGTGTGTCGCAAACCAGGTGTTCCGGGAGGGGGGAGAGAGGAAGGTGATGTCGTAAAGCGGACAGGCGGGGAAAGGAGGGGTGAGAGTATGGGTGAGGAGTTGGAGGGAGGGAGGGGGGACAGGAGGAGGAAAGGGGAGGGAGGAGGTGACGAGCTGAGCGGCTGCGTTTCAGACTCAGAGCGAGAGGATCATGGCGGATGGCCCCAGGTGTAAGCGCAGAAAACAGGCGAACCCGAAGAGGAGCAGCGGTAAGTCCGAACTCCTCCGCTGCCGCCGCCGAGCGGCTCCGGGGCAACTACGGGGAGGTTTTCTATCCGGGAAAACTCCTTCTGGACTTTTTTGGGAGTAACTTGGAGTACATTTGTGGGACTTTCTGCTGTCCCGGAGCGGTGGTGCTGCTGTACCGTTATACCTGGCTGGCGGCTCTCTCTCCGCCTAGCGGCGCATGGAGCCTCCTGCCTGAGTGAACCGTTATCCGACTGTTAGAATAAGCGGCAGAGGCGCTTCGAGCTCCTCCGCGTTTCTTACACTTTATTTCTACACACTTTCCTGCCACTTTTCTCACCCTGGCCAACTGTTAACGCCCGCTCTGGGAGGCGGACTCGTCCCGGCGTGGCCCTGTTGAGCGCAGTTTGCAGCTTTTTTTTTTGTTTTTTTTGTTTTTTTTTGTTTTTTTGGTGGATGAAAATTTTAGGGCGAGGTTGCTGCGGGATTACTTCGGTGCTAACTTGCTGCTCACTCGGCCCCGGATGCTTCAGTTTGCGGCTCCGTGGAGGTCCAACGGTTTAGTTAGTTTGTGTTCGTGTGTCGGCGGTGGATCGAAAACCGCCGCAGCGGAAAAACCGTGTTGTTGTTTTTAAACGTTGGCTTCGGTTGAAGCTGACTTCGGCCGGTGATGGCCAGGAGAGATGGGATGTTTATTTTATCTCCTCCGCCCCTCCCTGCTCTAACTGCTCCACCACATGGTCCTTCGGTTGAGGTAAGGCTCTGAAATGTGTTGTTCAGACTCCGGCTCTGGATTTACACAGTGTCACGAGTGGGTTTTTTTTTTCTTACTTTGTGTGACAGTTAAACAGTTAAGAAAAATATAGTTTTTTCCCCCCCCTGTTGTTACAAACCGCTGCCACTGCACGTGTTCCGCTGTTTGCACCTGTGAATTCGGGTTAAAAAATATCTCGGAGATATTTTTTTTTTTGGCAAACACATTTATGAATGTGAA
This sequence comes from Cynoglossus semilaevis, assembly GCF_000523025.1. Classification (NCBI taxonomy): domain Eukaryota; kingdom Metazoa; phylum Chordata; class Actinopteri; order Pleuronectiformes; family Cynoglossidae; genus Cynoglossus; species Cynoglossus semilaevis. The sequence goes on from NC_024326.1 coordinate 14,593,522, forward strand.
TGTCAACTATATTAGTGTGTATTTCACACACAGGATGTTGACGCTCGTCATCTCGCGGTGTTTGGAGTGGTTTTTAGTTGAACTCCCGACAACATTTAAAAAAACAAAAAAACAAAACGTGACTTTAAAACGTAGGCTGCAGCGTAACTTTAAATTTAGGCAAACCTAAGACAGCAGGCTCCCTCATTGGACGCTTCCTCACCTGTGCCCCCCCTCCTCTACCAGCGGATCAACCAATTATAAATCAGTAAAGCCTATCTGTTATACACCGACACCGTTATGAGGTGGAGGATGTGAGAGCCAGGAGCTGGAAAGCACCTTTTCTTCCTGCTCCTCCTGCTCCTCCTGCTGCTGCTGCTGCTGCTGACGACACCGCGGTGACTGTGTTGGTCCGTGCAGGAGCCATCACTGTCCTCACCCTCATCGTCACCATCCTCCTCCTCCTCCTCCTCTTCATCATCAGAAAGTTTACCTGAAGGAGGATAACGGGGCTGGTGCGATGGCCTGGATATAAACACAAAGAACACCTGCGGCTAACGCTCTGAACCACCGCCTTCAAACCTGAAGGCTCTGTGCGTCGTGAGGAGCCAGGAAAAAAAAAAAGAAAAAAAAAACCGTTCCAAATGTCCACTTGTGCAGGTACGGATGATGATTTTCTTTTTTTGTAGTTTTTCTGGCTGTTATTTCTCCCCCCTCTCCTCACCCACGCCAGCAGCCTCGCATCCTCCATCCTTCATTCTCGCGGGATTTATTTCATCCACACTCGTTTCTGACCCACTTCTACGTGATTATTACCGTTATGCTTTTTAAAATTTTTTTTTTTATTTCAACCGTGTCTGTGTTGGTGCGGTTCGGTTGAGCTCGGTCTGCAGCTGCGTGTGTGTGTCTGCGCTGGTTCGTCCCCCTCGGTTCCTTCCCATCATCCCACCTCCGGGTTTTTTTTTTTTTTTCTTCACCGTT
>NC_024326.1:14594691-14595892 GCF_000523025.1 Cynoglossus semilaevis
GGTTGGAGATGATGTGACACGATCTTATATAATGACTTCAATGAGGAACCATGTAAATAACAAGTTAAAACCAGGACAACTGTGTGCATATATGTACATATTTATATTATATATGTATGATAAAATATATTATATATAAAATTTATATCCAATTCTCAAATATCCCCATATTTTGTTGTCCGATGTCGTAACTTATTAGAATGTTTTGGAGTCTGATTTTAAGCCACATAAAACGACGCGGTGGCCTGGATTTGGCCCGGCAACCTCGACTTTGACATATGTAGCACCTGTAGTACCTATGTCTTCCTGTGTTTGTCCTCGTTCCTGCCTGCGCTCCGTCATTGAGTCATTGGGTTGTTTGGTTTGTGTCGGAGATTGAGTCGTGTTTTTTTCCATTTTTTAAATGGTTATTTATTGTTTAATTTCCATATAACAGCATCGTTCATGGATCCACTGGTGTCTGTGCTGTGTGTGTGTTGGTCTGAGGCCGGTGTGAGGACGACAGGTTTGATCTGCTTCAGCTTCCTGTGAACCAAGATGATCGTAATGATATCAGCGTCGTAGTTTTGAGGCTGGTGAATAAAACCCAACGTTAGCGGCGGAGTTTTTCGCCCTTGACTAATTTCTGTGTCACCGTCAGGTGTTCAGTCAGCACCTCGCTCTCTCAGACCTGTAAAAGCGTTTGCTGTGAGGTCACTTCCTGTGTTTTGATGAGTCATATTTGAGTTGATTTCTGTGGTGTCGCTGCTCAGTCGACTGTTTTTCCTCTCACTCCGTCTGGGCTCAGACACTACAACCTGCAGCGAGACTAATGAAAAGGTGACGTTCACTCTAACTCCTCGTTCAGGTGACGTCCAACCAGGCAAGAACTGAAACATGTCACTGTGAAAAACTGAGCGAATCTGTCGTCTGGTTACAAACCTTTCACTTCTCCTGGACTTGGATGTTTTTTTTTAACTTCAGTCGTTGGCTCTTCTTTGAAACATCAGCTAACGTTGTCAGGCTACGGAAAACTAGCGTCACTCGCGCAGGTTTTCGTGCTGCCATACCTGGTCAGCTGACGCGTGGACAACCTGTCTGTGTTTTAGCATCACGTGAATCTCCAAGGCTTCAGTGCTGATCAGAATTATTGATCGGAGCCAATAGATCGGTACGAATGAGTCGTCAAACAAAATAACTGGACGATCAGTTTGAAAATGTA
>NC_024326.1:14597413-14605022 GCF_000523025.1 Cynoglossus semilaevis
TGGCGAAATGATACGCATCACGATACGAGGGGGAACAATATGACGTACTGAAACATGGCCCTGTCAAGTGAGTTGCCAGATTATTGCCACCACACACCCCTAGTGTTAACTCCTGATGGAAACAGGCTCCAGTAATGAACAGCTGCAGCGACACCTACTGGTGACAGGCCTTGTATTTTACTGTCACAGTTCAGGAGAATCCTGAGCCAAAACACCATGAGACATGGATCATGACAGGAATCGTCCAACTGTAGACCGACTGTAGTCCGACTGTAGACAGACTGTAGACCGACTGTAGTCCGACTGTAGTCCGACTGTAGTCCGACTGTAGACAGACTGTAGACCGACTGTAGTCCGACTGTAGTCCGACTGTAATCTGACGGTGTGGGTGAGGATCTCAGTGCTACAGTTTTCTCCTAGCTTCTCTGGTGAGAACAGCAGGGGGGTCAGGGGTCATTAGTCAAGGCTGTGGTCAACAGTAGCTGTTAATTGATCCATGAAAGTTGGTCATTCTTGTTACCTCCTCCTTGGAGCTGTGCATGTGTGTGTGTGTGTGTGTGTGTGTGTGTGTGTGTATCCAAGCAGGCCTGTGGAATGACAAAGCACTACAGGATGTCTTTAGCGAGTCAGCATTGACTCCTCCCATCTCCTTTTATGGCTCAGAGGGGGAGGGGTTTAAGAGCCCCTGAAGCTGCTGCTGCTGCTGCTGGACCTGGTGTGTGTGTGTGTGTGTGTGTGTGTACTCATGCATGACCAAGGAAGATTGGGAGAGAGTGTTGTTGTGTGTGTGTGTGTGTGTGTGTGTGTGTGTGTTTGCGTTAGCATCAAGGTGAGGAAACTGCTGCTTTACTGCAGGCTTAGCATAAGAAAACAGTCACTGCTGTTTGGATTTACATGAATTAACATGATGCTGCTGCTGCTGCTGATGCTGATGCTGCTGATGCACTCCCATTACTGTAGGTGACGTCAGCTGATAATTCAGGGCAGCCTGACAGTTGAGGGACAGCTGTGTTAGCGTTTAAATGAAGTCAGTGGTCGATGAAAATGAAGATGAAAAATGTGAAACATCAACCATGTAAAACTGGTTAAGAAGAAAAAAGGACAGAAAGGTGAATATGTGTGTGTGTGTGTGTGTGTGTGTTAGTACACACTTGTTGCCCAAACACTGGGCTGCGACCCAGAGACGGATCGTAGGGTTTTCCCTTAAGTGAATCTTGAAATCAAAAACATTGATTGATTAAACGTTGATTTTGTTTGTTTTGTAATTATTATTGACGACAGTGAGTCTGAAAATGTCATTAAATCTTTAAAAAAGACAGAGAATTATTTTAATAAATCAGTTCCGTGTTAATGGTGTAAAGTCTTTACTGAGTTTAAACTAAAGTCTTTGTCTAAATTTACAACAGTTTTTTACTGGGATGACTGCCCCCCCCCTTCCCCCACCGTCCCTCTTCTTCTCCACATGGTCAGGTCAAAGGTCAGTAGAGCAGCCTCACAGCCACATGTATTGTGTGTCGGGATGTTCGAACAAACAAAGGCAAAAATGACGCTGACTGTTTTCGTAGACGCACGTCGTGTTGTTTCAAAACAGAGGCGGGAATTGAACCCCTGTCACAACAGAAGCCCACTGCTCCACTGCACACCTGGAGCGTGTGAGGACCAGAAATAGCCTGAGCTGTACATTGTGACAGTAAGACTGTGCAGAGGGAGGATGTTTACCTCACCGCGGTCTGGGCCATAAATGACACGGAAGTCAAGAACAACCAGAAATAGTCCCAACGGTGACAAGGCACCGAGCGGCTCTGCACACGCTGTCGTTGTCACTGCACTCGAACACATCATCAGACCAAGTGTGGTGTCTTCACCGCCCACCAGTGTTGACAACGTGGTATCATCTGCGTAGACCACAATCCTGTGGTTTCTGTTTTTTTTGACAGTCTGACTGACACAACAGTCAGATGGACTGACGTTCAGAACAACAGTCATGACTGAAATACACCAACTCTATGAAGAGACATTTTCACTCAGACTGTTGGACATGTTTATGGACATTCGTCCAGATTAATAATCCCGTCATTGGGATTAAACACAGATATAAAAACAGGGGAGAAACACTGACCCCTACAGTACCTGTTGATATTGGGTCTGTGTTTTTCAGCAGTACTGTACTGTACTGTACTGTAGTGTACTGTACTGTACTGTGTCTTTGTCCCAGACTCTGTTCCACCTGAACATCAGAACATCAATTGGGGAGAAAAAAAAAATCAATAACTGATCAATGACTGAGGAGATTGATACAAGATCAGGAAATAGGAGGATCAGGACATTTCTTTGTAGTGATATTTCTCTTACGCCTCTGTAAGGCCTGTTCTTGATTTCAGTGTAAAGTGGCCTTGAATCACTCAGCAGAGTTGGACTGACTCATTACCATCTCTGCTCAAACATCAGCCATGCATAAAATATCAGAGCAACTGCCAAAGTCTGATCTTCTCTTCTTCTCCAAAGCGTCTCGGTACATTTCCATGTGTAACCTGTTCTTCTTCCGAGGCCTTTTATTCTTCCTCGTTCAGCCGCTTTGAATATTCATGTGCTCCACACATCTCTGCAGCAGCAGCAGCAGCAGCAGCAGCAGCATCATCCTCTGAAACTTTAATCCACGCTCACAGCTGAGCTGTGGAAGATAATCTGAGCAGAGACACCGTCGTCGTCGTCCTGCTGCTGCTGCTGCTGCTGCTGCTGCTAACACTGCTGCTGCTGCCCAGCATCACCGCTCCACTCCCCGTCTCCCCAGAAAGTTCTAGTCTAGTCCTCATGTGTGGAGGTTCCATTTTTTTGGTTTTAATTGTGGCTCAGTTCACACACTCCTGGTGTGTGAACAGGCCAGTGTGGCTGAGTCAAAAGAAAGAGGCTCATTCAAAGTCCAGTGTGTGAGTGGGAGAGGGGGGGGAGGGCGGAGGGGGGGGGCTCTTTTCACACTCAGCTGGTGGGAAACTCCTCACCCTCTCCTCTGCTGCTGCCTTCATTTGCATATCCCGCCATTCTCCTTTCAGGGTTTTTCTTTTTGTGTCCGTCGTCCACCTGAACACGTCAGTGGTGTGTGTCGACATCATGTGTGTGTGTTTTTGTCAGTGATGTTGGGGGGGGAGCGGGGGGGGCTGTGATGTGAAACGAGGACACATCTCCTGAGGTGAGGCAGGGGCAGTGAGTTGGAGTTGAAATAGAACTTGAAGCCGAGCAGAGACGAGAAGACGGTGAATAACAGAACGGTGTGTTGAAGAGAAAGGTTTATAAAAATAAAAAAAATAAAAATAATAAAAATAAGGTACGAGGACGTCAACAACACGTTGGATCGTGTTTCTCTTTTCTTAGTTTTCTGAATTTCCCCTACAACTTCTTGTTGGGTGTTGGAGTGTGTATGTTAAAGCGTGAGTGACACAGTGCCACACACAGGCCTGGCATATGTACTACTACTTTTTATTTACATCTCTTTAAAATATAATTTTAAATATATTTTGTTGCTAGGAAAAATGTCAAGGTTTTTTAAACTTCCGTGAATTTTCACAGATCTTGTAAGAAGTCATCACAGGGAGGGGAGGGGGCTGGGTCCGAGCCTATTTCCCAGCAGCCCCAGCTATCTCAGGAGACATAAATCATTAGCGGTGGACAGGTGGGTTAGGGGGGGGGCCTGGACTTCCTAAAGACGCCCCAGAGACCTGGGAGGGTGAGGCGGCGGGAGGACAGGTGGGAGCTGAATGGAGGATTAGATTAGGAGCAGAGTGCACGCTGATTTATCTCCATCTGAGTCCTTTGTGGTGGAGTGTGTTATGTTGGTGGGCGGAGCCACACAGAAGGTGGAAACAGAAATCATTTCCAACGCGTCGTCTCGACAGAGACGCGTGGCTGCTCACGTCACACGGTGCCTCAGAGCTCAGAGCGAGAACCTGGAGTTTGGAGAATGACCCAGATTTACTGCAGACGCTCAGGCAGGAGCTCTGGACGGAGCTTCAGTCAGAGCTGATGTGGACCTCGGCTCCAGGACTCGTCCTGTGGTTCTGTGTCTGTTGTCTGTGCTGTAGTCGGTCTGTAACAGAGCTGCAGTGGGACAGTGGAGTCCCTCTCTGTGTCACCGTCATGTGAGGTCGTAAAAAAAAAAATAAAAAATTTGAATGCTGAGAGAGAGGAAGAAAAGGAGAGTGGGAGGAAGACACCTCCTGCTTACAAACGAGAGGTGTGTGTTCAAAGGCCGTGATAAACTGTCAGCGTAGATTTGGAGGCGTTTGTTGATGCAGGAGAACATTAGCAGTCGTCCTCCTTAAATCATCCCAGCAGCCGAGGGAGAAGGAGGCGGCGAGGCCCGGAGTCGAGGCACATTGTTATTGAATTACAGGTGATGGCTGCTAATTAGGCCCTCCAGAGGTTGTGTGTTTGTGTGTGTGCACGCGTGCATTCAGAGAGAGTGTGTGTGTGTGTGTCTGGCTCTGGGGATGCAGAGTTGATGAAGCTGTTAGTGTAAAGAGCGCGCTCCCTGAGTGCTGTGCTCCAGAGCCCCGGCCTGTCCCTGCGGAGCAGCGCTAATGGAGGCCACCCCGGCCCTGCTGAATTACACTCAGCTGAGTGGACGGATGGATGGACGGATGGATGGATGGATGGAGGGAGACGGAGCCGGAGCTGATGCTGCTGTAATTGAGGCAGCTTCTGGGTGAGAAGGAAACTTTGATGAGAGGCTGGAGGCATGAAGAGACACGTTAGCTCCAGAGCTGTGACCACAGGAAGTCAGATGTCCGTCTGGGAAATCACCTTGCAAATATGTTTGTCCCAGGGGCAATATTGTGTGTGTGTGTGTGTGTGCCTCCCCCCCTCACCCCCCAGTGTGATCCTAGTCTCAGACTCTGTTCCATCTGAACATCAGTTCCTAACTCTGGAACAGAGGGATCTACATTTGGAATCACTAGAGAAGAAAAGAAAAGAAAAAGAAAATGAACCAACACCAGGAATATTGGACTGGGAATTGGTGATAAATAATCAAGAACTGATCAATGACTGAGGAGATTGATACGGGATCAGGATAGTTCAGTTTATAGATACTTTCTTTCACCCTTAGTTTCTGACACAGAGCTAACAGTCCAGACCACAAACAGCGACTAATGATCCCACGTCTCCCCGTCCCTGACGTCCAAGACCAAGTGAGGACCAGACACACACTCACATATATATATAGCCAGGGCAGCAGGTGTGGTGAGTGAGGCTGATTGAGACAGGTGACAGCAGTGGTCAGATTAATTACCAGCTGCAGCAGCAGTGAAGGGCAGACAGACGTGACATCGTCTGATTCTCCAACAGACCAACAACACAAAGTTAAAAATGTCCAAAACTCCACTGTGAAAACCCAACAGTCCACTCAGGGGACCGGCCACAGCCGCGGCGGTGTGGTGTCCTGGTACGACCAGTGGCTGGTTGTTCTAACACGGTCTGGTGTGTGAATCGTCACGCCTTCGTATTGATGTTTGACTGATTTGCGGTGCGTCGTTACATCACTGTTATCACCTGTGAGTGTCTGCTTTGTTTACATTCAGTTATGGCAGGATGTCAGGGAGCGGGTCCAGAGTCTGACCTGACGACAGCTGACGTCATCGTCACCTCACGCCTCACACACATTTTTATTTTTTTTTTGTCTGCAGTGATCAGCCGTGTTTACACACCTGCTCATATCTGTTAGCGCTCTTAGATGACTTTGACCTTGGGGTTAGAGGTCACCGTCAGCTCAGCTCTGGACGTTTTGAAGTTACATAAGGTAAAAAGAATATAAACGTTCTCATCATTTATGAACCGAAGCAGACGTTTTGGCGCCGTCGCAGTTTTCCGTTTTGAACGTTTTCTTTCTGGGAAAATCAGAGGAAATCTGTTTCCTCAGACATAGAATAAGGATGTGACGGCAGGAGTGTGTGTCCGTGTGTGGGTATCTTACCCCCCCTCACCCCCCCAGGTAGCAGGTGTGCCTGAGCCTCGGCCCCATTACTGGTCTCATAAATACCGTCTGACACTGTCACAGCAGCAGACAGGCCGTCAGATGAGGCTCCTCTCACGGAGCGTCGGCGTCGGCGTCGACGTCCAGCCTCACCTCCAGCCTCACCTCCAGCCTCACCTCCAGCCTCACCTCCAGCACAGTCACATCATACCTCACACTACGGAGCAGTACTTCATAGTCGGTCCCGGTACACGCTCTGTACTGCACCACGGGTATCGGTGGAGACACGGGGCTGATCTGTCCCAGAGTTAAATCTGTTTCAGATCATGAGTTGATGTTAAAGGTTTGACTGAAACTTTTCAGTCAACTTGGACCAGAACATGTTTGACATTTTTCCTGGACTGAGTTTGGAAGGTCCTGTCCCTGTGTTTTCCTTCCCCCTCCTCCTCCCTGCATTGTGTGTCTAGGTAAATATGCACACACACACACACACACACACACACACACACACACCGATTGCATATTTCCTCCCAGGCTGCCTGTTTGTTGGAGGAGTTTGTGTTGAACGCCTGAGGCGGAGGTTTATTTTTTTCGTCTGTTTTTTCTAACTTCACTGAACAACAGTGAGTTGTTCCAGAGGTGGGTAGAGTCTCCAGAAGTTGTACTCAAGTAAAAGTACTGTTACTTCTTCATAAATGTACTCAAGTAAAAGTAAAAAGTATAGTCATTTAAAACTACTCCTAGAAGTTACTTTACTTTGAAAAACTTACTCGAGTAAATGTAACAGAGTAAATGTAACAGGTTTTTTTTTCAATTTCATAGCTCAGTCTGAGACACAAAAAGAAGTTTAATTTATGAAGTTTTAAAGAGACAAAGATAACTTTTCCCCTGGAGGATGCTGCCATAGACACCTATGGGAATGTCCAGCTGTGTGTACTGCCACCTACTGTCCGTTATCCAGATAATCTACTGGAACTAGGATTGACGAAAGTGACAGCGGAAACAACAACATCACTCTCCGACAGTTGGAATCACGATATTGTCATTGTTTCTTCCGTCAACACTGGTTCATTTTTGGAGGCTTCACTTTTCGGATACAGGGTTGTGTCCGTTCTTATTAAGGGTCTATTGTTTCAAACACTGGCAACTTGCTGCAGGAAGTGTTTTCTTAAATATAGTTCCGACAACCAATCATGGAGTGAGGCCAGGTTCTTTGAAGTAATTATCAAAGAGAATCAGACTTCGGAGATGTTCCTCTCTGCCAGCAGGGTGTGTTGTTCACAGCCCTTTAAAGTCATCTGGATGAACACCCGGCGTGCCTCCAGGTGACAGTGCCACGCTCTTCGTTCAGCAAGAACAGAACTGAGAGAGCTCCCCCTCAGGGCGCACCGAGGCTGCTGCCAGCTCCTGACTTACAGTAGACGAGCGGTTCTGTGGCAAAAGTACCGTCTGATGGAGGAACACCACGTCAGTCAGTCGGCAGTGGAGGACGGAGGTGTGGACTATGGAGGAGCTGCGGTTCTGTCCCCTCTCCATCTGTTTGTTTGAATGTGTTGAAGCAGCTGATTGGATGATTTGGATGATGTGTTTGTGAAGCGAATTATGGGCTGTGTAAACAGTTTTGGTTTTTTATGATGATCAGTC
>NC_024326.1:14606786-14613837 GCF_000523025.1 Cynoglossus semilaevis
GCCGTAGTCTGATGGAGGAACACCACGTCAGTCAGTCGGCAGTGGAGGACGGAGGTATGGACTATGGAGGAGCTGTGGTTCTGTCCCCTCTCCATCTGTTTGTTTGAATGTGTTGAAGCAGCTGATTGGATGATTTGGATGATGCGTTTGTGAAGCGAATTATGGGCGGTGTAAACGGTTTTGGTTTTTTATGATGATCAGTCATCAGCGTGATGTTCCTGAACTTTTCTACAGCCCCTGATTACTGACAAGAGTTCTGGTTCTGTCCGTAGCTCCACTCCTAACCCTTCCCCTCGTCGTGCTCTCATACTCATGTTATATGATCTGACCTACGACCTCAGGCAGCTAAGGTCAGCGCAGTTATCTTGCGGTGCTAACTGTCGTTCGGTGTAGCCCAGCTCCGTCGGTGATAGCAGTGAGGAACACCTCTGTCACGGCGTGAGCTCACACACGGCAGGTTTTTTTTTACATTAATGTTCGACTGTAACTGAATGGAAACAGCTCTTTGTAATCCGCAGAAAAAATCTGCAGTTCTGCGACCCATTTCCCAAGGAGGTTTGTGTCGGAGCGAGAGCGAGTGTGACGTGAATACTGAACAGGCGAGAGAACAGACGGAGAAGAAGAGCTGAGTGGGAGTCCAGGACCACGGCCCGGTGGTACCTGCTGAAGCCCTGTTGTGGATCAGAGGTTTTTGATCAACCAGAGCACCTCCAAACCCTGTACCTCACCCTGAAACCCTGGGGTTCTCCAGAGCTGGTGTGTGTGGTCAGTGTTGGCGGCGTCTCCTGGACCGTCCAGGTGGAGGCTAACAGGACGCAAACCACTGCATTGCGGAGTCAACCCTGGCGGTTTACGAGGCAAATACAGTAGAGTGGTGTATTGATCTGATCTATGATTAGCCGGCTGACTCCACATTACCAGATTGCCTGGAGGCCGTGCGTTGTTCGAGACTCAAAGCCTAATGGATATGAAAGGAGCCCCGGTCTAAACTGAAAAGACATCAGTGAGAAAACATCGTCTGGACAAACCTGGCTGTAGATGTGTTGGTGGTAACTGACCAACCTGCCTCAGCGGTCTGTACTGTCATGGCGGTGACTCAGGAGCTTCAGGACTCAAGTGTTAAATTATTAATTGTTTTTTTACAAGCCCGAGGGCTAACAGTTTATTTTGGCGTTAGCATGCAACAAAAACTAAAGCTGGGTTTTAGGTTTAAATGTGTTGCAGATTTTTATTTCATTCAAAGTGACACTTCCAGACTGTGTCCACAAACCTGGCCTAGGTCTGCTCTGTCCACGGAGTGAGAAAACAGCGCCCTCTCTGTTTGACCGTGTCTAGTTTGAGTGCTTTATTTTGATGTTGAAGTCACCGACTTCACCTGGTGTCTGAACCCTGTAGAACTCATTTCTTAGGAACTTCACTGCGTTCTTCAAGCGTCTTTGGGTTGACGACCAGGAGGAGGAGCATCCTAATCCTAACAACCAGGCTTTCCATCATGGACGACACGTTTGCCGTTGGTTTTTTTTTGGTATTGCAGTAGAATCAGGTGTGTGTGTAGTCGTTGTGGTTGCCGTTGGTTTTTTTTTTTTGGTATTGCTGTAGAATCAGGTGTGTGTGTAGTCGTTGTTAGTTCTTCGTCTTCTCTTTGGTTTAATTCAGTCCCAACGTCACGGTCTCATGATGGAAGTTTTATGGAGAGTTTGGCCACACCCACATGTGGGGAAGAGTGACAGGTCAGGCCTGGTGTCAAAGGTCACAAGGTCAACAGTACAGAGAACTCCACCAATCACACTGGCCTAGGTCTGCTCTGTCCACGGAGTGAGAAAACAGCGCCCTCTCTGTTTGACCGTGTCTAGTTTGAGTGCTTTATTTTGATGTTGAAGTCACCGACTTCACCTGGTGTCTGAACCCTGTAGAACCCTTGGGGGGAGGGCGGGGGGTGACGACGACAACGACAAAGAACTCATTTCTCAGGAACTTCACTGCGTTCTTCAAGCGTCACTCACGGCACTTCCTGTCAGAGCGGCGTTTGTTGCGTTGATCAGAGGCGGCTGTGTGACAGGGAGAGTGTGGCGCAGGAACATTTCACGGGGATCTGGGTCTGGACACTGAGCTGAAGGAGGACTTCCTGTTCCACATGTGGACTGTGATGGCAGAACGCCAGCAGCTGTGTGTGTGTGTGTGTGTGTGTTTTGTTCCTGGTGGCATTTTAAGTATTTTACGCATTTTCTAAAACAAAAATTTCAGCTTCGTTCACGTCGTTGAAAGGAGGGTTGAATGAAAACAAACGACGACGACGACGAGTGTGGTGACGGTTGATGGAAACAGATCTGAGAACTGCTTTTAGAAACACAGCCTTTGTTGTTTCCTGTTCCTTTTTGTATTGAACGACAGCCTGAGTTGTGAGTTCTATTTCAGTTTCAGTTGGTGCTCGGCACAGTCTGTGTTCACATCCCTTCTTCTGTATCGTATCGCCCTAATTTTCACAGTTTTTTTGATAAACACTCCGTACTAAGACCTGGAAGTGTTGAGGTGTTGAACAAAGCCACAGTGACTTCTGTAATTAGAACATCCTGTCTCTTCTTTGATGACTTTGATGGTGGTGTTTTTGGAGAGGACTCGTCGCTGCCTCAGGAATCTGAGAGCTAATGTCATGCTGCTGGAAATTGAGTTTGGTCTGATGCCACTGAGGGGAGACTTCCCTGCAGCTGCTGCAGGAGGAACTCATTTATATTCCCATGATTGGATTCAGGAGCACGAGCACCTCCACCTCCACCTCCACCTCCACCTCCAGCTCCACCCTCTGGTGCTGTGCAGCCACTGCCACCCTGAGCTTCTTCCTTCAGTCTTGATCCGTCTGTGTAAATGTGTGTCATGTGGTTAAAAGACCATGTGCTCAGATCCCTCCTACTTTCCAGACGGCCTCCTCCTCCTCCTCCTCCTGCTCCTCCTTCTTTCATGCGACCTTTCTGACCCCTTTAGCACTGATTGGTGTAACGTGGCTCCTGGCTTGGCTGCACGATCTTCCACTGGTCCGTCGGTCGTACTCTGTAGATCAGCTGCACTTCGTCGGCAATTTTTACAGAAACGACCAGCATATTGCTAAAGAAAAAAAAAAGATTCTTCTTTCACTGACCCTAGCTGCAGAAGTGTTCCACTTCCTGTTTGGATAATGTTTAAGATTTTTCTTTCCTCTTACTTTCACCCAGCAGCAGCAGGGTGGCACAGCTCGGTCTCTGCATCGAGACTTGGCTGCTGCCTGACCCTCAAATGTCCCAGCAGCCCCAGCTCATCTGCACTGAAGTGTAATTTGCCGCAGCACTAAACCAGTGTAATATAAGGCCAGCCTGCTGTCAGGTGAACCAGTTGTCCACCGGGGGGCCACGTCATATGATGAATGTCAGTCTCTACTGTTGTAGAGGTTAATCTTCCTCCACGGAGCCAGAATCAAAGTGAACTCCAAGGACATGGAGTCCAGCCTGAAGGCCGCAGACCGCAGTCGGCCGAGGAACGGGGGAACGACGCGCTCTCCCAGAGAACCTGAAGTTCACTGAAGGTCAGGCTGCGCTCACACTGCAGTTTATCTGTGATCAAATCATAAAGAGTCAGAACCAGGTGACGTACGGACGATCCACGGGCGCCGTGAACGGACACGAGCGCCGATTCGTTTTAGCCGTTGTCAAGATTTAATGTTGACGTCTGTCAAAGTGGCACCGACAGAAAAAAAGGAATTAGGATAAAAGAAAAGTCCTGGAACCATAGTTTTGTCCCCTCTCTGTCGTACGTCGTCTCGTACATTAGATAAGAACATTTTCTTCTTCTTTCTTCTGCTCCGAGCCTCTGACCAACAGCTGGGCTTCTTAGGTAAATTGAATCAGCCCCTCCCTGGTCTGTCCGACTCTGGTGTGTGCCCCCCCCCACCCCCCACCCCCCGGCAAAGAAACTCAAGCCCACGGATTGATTTTTCTCCCTCTCCTCGTCTGCCTCCCCCCTTCATCTGGCCTGTGTTTCACAGCTGGTCCGACTGAAGCCGAGGAGGCCAGTAACTGCTGGACCCCCCCCTTCACCCCTCCTCCCACTGTGGCTCTCTCTCTCTCTCTGTTGTTCCTGTCATACGACACAGTCATCCACAGGTGGCGCTCACACAGTCATTCAGGTTTTTGTAGTAAGTGTGTGTGACGCTTACGTAACCTCCCTGCTCTCTTATCCCCACGGGTCTGCTCCGAGACGTGAAGAAAACGGGGTCAGTTCAGCTAGCGCTAATCGCTCCTTTTAGGCGAGGCAGCCATGAGACGGCGCACGGTTCCTTCCCTCAGACCTGCCTCCGTCGGAGCCTGAGACTCAGAAGGCCATTAAAGAGACAGCTCTCTCCTAAATCCAGTCCCTTGTTCCCCAGGCTGTTTGTCAGAGCCCGTGGAAGTGGGTCAGAGGAGCAGGAAGATGACATCACTGTGATTAGACCGCTGGCCTGAGTGATGTAACGTTAGCGCAGAGCGCCTTTAACTCTGTTCTGCAGAGGTCTCTCTGAGTCTGTGCTGGTTCTGAACTGAACCTGGTCCAAGATCTGGATCCTGTCTCAGGGGCAGTGGGTGTTTGATCTGCTCTGATCCAGAGTCAGTTTCTCTGTCATGTGGACCACCTGGTTACAGCCGTGAGTTTCTCTGTCATGTGGACCACCTGGTGGGCTGTTAGCGGAACAGCGCGTTGTCTCGTATCAGTCTCCTCAGTCATCAGCGTATTGATTTTTTTATCACCAGTTCCCAGTCAAATAGTCCCAGTGTTGGTTCATTTTCTTTTTCTTCTTCTTTAGAACTGGTCGTCTGACCTGGTAAATGTTGAACATCCTCGTCAAAATGTTTGTGCTATTTTAAAGCTTTTGTTTTTCTCCAGTACCGATCGGTACCGATTGTTCTGTTCCGACTCTGCCAGGTTGTAGTTTAGTAGCATTAATTCATTAACATGAAGTACTTGTTAAAGAACGTGTTAAAACCACAGTCTGATGGTTGCTGCAGTTCAAAGTGATGTCAGTACTGAGGTAAACAGGAAGTGACCAGTCATCACAAATGTCCCCCAATGAACACACTTCCCTATATTCAGTTTCCTGTACGTGGATGCCAGCTCACAACAAAGGTGGGTTTTTTTTTTGTGTCGCAGATTCTAGTTCAATCACCTGGTACTGTAGTTGTTCCTGGTTTCCCAGAGTCAAAGTTCAGGCCCGTGGTTTTGGTCAGAAAGAGTTCATTCCTCCACATTGTGCAGTTGTCACTCACGGTGACGGTGAAGAGCGTGTGGATCAGTCTCCACAAACACCAGCTCAGTGGGACTGAAGAGAAAAAAACCCCCTGCCGTTCTCTGTGGAAGTCTTTCACAAAAGCAGAGTCCTTTGTCTGAGCTAAAACCTCCCCACGGGGTCAGGGGTCAAAGTGCACGGTCCCTGCAAAGAAACGCCCTGCAAGAGGCAGCAGCAACAATCATTTTAGACATTTCGGTTCAACACGGGGTCAAAAGAAAACGTCTCTCACAGGTTACTGTTTTTATGACAGATGAGAAACTTTAAAGTTTATATCCATTTAGTTGTTGTTTGTCATGGGATTCAAACCAGCAACTAGCTGTACCTGCAGAAACGAGCTATACTTTCACAAATCAGGGTGAAACACGTGGCTCTGATATAGCTTAAATCTTAGCATTATATCAGGGCAACATTGCATCATGGGTGATTTTTTCCGGTGAAGCCTTGAACTTGAAGGTAGATTTTTACATTTACGTGAAACGGTTTCTCTCTTTATACAAACTTCCTCATTTATTACTGTTGAAATGACTCACTGATGAACTCCAGCTGATGTGAGCGCAGAGAGAGAGAGAGAGAGAGAGAGAGAGAGAGAGAGTGTGTGTGTGTGTGTGTTCCAGGCAGCTCCTGTCAGACCGAGACTGTAAAGTAACACCTCTGTGTGCTGCCACCCCCTGTAGAGGAGGAGTCATTACAGGAGCGTGACTGTAGCGTGTGGAACTCTTCTGTCAGTCGGTTTATTAGGAGTTAATTCATTAAAGAAAAATAAGTTACAGCATCGGTAACAACAGGTGGCGCTTCAGAACAACCCACTTTAGAACAGAGAGAACAAAGCTTGTTGTTGTTGTTGTTGTTGTTATTCTAACTCCAGAGGTTCATCAAAGTCACAGCACTGACAGTCAGTACTCTGATCTGTCAGTACTCTGATCTGTCAGTACTCTGATCTGTCAGTGCTGAGGTGGAACGCTGCCTCGTTTCGTCATGGATGGAACTGAACCGTACATCAATAACCTGGAACATTTGTTTACATCTGAACCCGCTCAACATTTCCTGTTTGTTACAATACAGCTTCCTGGCGTGGCGTCCACCCAGAGTGATTAGTTTTACATTTAACTGTTAGCGTGCCAGAAATAGTACCGCTACCTTCACCCACTCCCCCCCCAGGCCCCCCTCCCCAGGGAAGGCACCGGTTTGAGCGGTTGATCTGATGTAATTGATCAGCCTTGATTAACCAGCAGGTGTAGATGACTCAGTGTATGCAGATGATACGTTAATGTTTCCAGTGAAGTACGTGTCGTTCAGGACAAGGTTGACGCTCAACTACCGCCGACAGTATTTTTGTCTTTTCTGTGTCTCAGCTTGGAGACGAGTTTTTTTTTTACAGAGGTGGAGATTGACATGGGGAGGGAGAGAGGTCTGATGAGGTCTGATTGAGCACCTGGGCTGAACAGGAAGCAGCTGGAGAGTCTTGATTAGTCTGGATACACACCCACACACACACACACACACAATACACACAACACACACTACAATACACACTACACATACGTTAGTGGTTGTACCAGGCTGAGTTATTGGGTTATATAAAGATGATTTGAACAGTAGTGTGTATAATATACAGTCAAATACACAGTACTGCAGTACTACTACACATAGTCTACATGTGACGGCCCTGCAGTGAGTGTGTGTTTGTCAGTGATCATAATAGAGTAAGGTGTGTATGGAAACAGTGTGTTGAGCCAAGTGAAAGACCACACCCCCCCCCCC
>NC_024326.1:14613894-14621825 GCF_000523025.1 Cynoglossus semilaevis
GCAGCCTCCGTCTAAGCTCGTGATGTCGACTGTTAACAAGCAGGTCAGGACTGTGACTCAGAGCTGAACAGTCAACATCTTCCAGACCTGCAGATGTGTGTCTCACGTCCGACCCGGGACACTTGAGTTTCACCGCGTGTCAATGCGTTAACCGGGTCATCAGATTATTACCAGTTAATAATCTCTAGTCTCGGCGTTCGAAACCAGCAGATTAAAAAAAAAAACACCTTCTGATTTTCCAGAGCAGATTGATGAGGGTTGACGACTGTTTTCACGTCGGTGGGTGGGGGGTGGGGGGGGGACCTATCGCCACCAACGTTAAACATAATGACAAATGTGTCACATGACTGTTTCTGACAGTGATGGTAAATTAAAGTAACTGGCCCTTTAACTGGGACGACTGTGCATCTGCTCAGCATGTTACAGTCTGCTCACATCTACAGACACACACACAGTGGGGTAATTGTCTGTTAGAGGCTTGGCGGAGGTCCTATCCTGCACAGCTGCACTGGGTCAATACACACACACACACACTCTCACACACACACACACACACTCTCACACACACTCTGTGGTCGTGTCATACACTCTAATGTTTGACTGGTTTTTCTCTTGGAGTTTTTTTTTATTCATGTCAAAGAAGACAAAGGAGTGAACGTGCGTCCGGTGTTTGTTCACCTGTAGGGGGCGGTAGTCAGGCGATTAATCAATCACTGGCTTCAGTTGTGATCGGCTCCACTTCATTATCACGGCGTTCGTCGTACGACGTGACTCAGCCTCAGTGGCGACTGACACGGAGAGTGGGCCACACAGAGTGGGCCACACAGAGTGGGCCACACAGAGTGGGCCACAGAGGTGTCCAGATATTTGTCTGAACCTGGGACAGGATTTAAAAACATCTTCAACAAACACCAAACCTCTGATGTTATAACAGAGTGATGTCACACAGACGGATCTGTTGCCGACGGATCTGTTGAGGACACATGACCGGACGGTGATTTTACCGCCCCCTCCCCCGTCATCCTGCTACATGACAGATGACCTTTGACCCAGATTCAAGGCCATGTGGTCCAGTCACGGCTGTGTTTTATGTGTGTGTGTGTGTAGGACACATGACTAACCCTGCAGCGTCACGTGTCCTGATGCCACAGACTGATCCACTGCTGCTCCGTGTGGTGGAAGTGATTTATGTTCTCAGTTGCTCAACGTCGGAAAGAAAGAAGAAAGACGTGGAGTCGGATGTTTTCATGTGCAATTCTTAATTATATTTATAATATTTTTGAGGTTTGTTTTTTTTAACTCTTTAGTGTAATCACTCTAAGGCTCGCGGCCCAGTTTGGTCCAGTTAATAGATTAAATAAAATAAGTCCTAAAATGTTCAACAGTTTAAAGTGAACAAAATAATCGAGTTGAAAAGTTTAACTTTTTCAGAGTAAAGTTAATCAAAGTCTGTCAACCTGACTGGGTGTTTTTTCATCAACCCGTTTATTCGAACATCATATTGAACCTACATATTTGCAGCAACAATAAACGGTTAACTGAAGGTGTTAGTCAGTGAGAGCGGTTGGCAGGAAGGAAGGAACGCCGTCGTCCAGACTTCCTTCTTCCGCTCCTTTTTTATTCTGACATAAAACTTCTGTATCAGACTGTGTTCCATCTCTGTGGTGTGTTTTTCGTATGTTTACATGGTCCTCCTCTGCCGTACTCACTGCTGACCCCTGTTGACAGTTGCGGTAACTACGCTGTGAGAAAGCAGAAAACGACTGACATGTCAGAATGGTCTGGTTTTAGGACCCAGCGTCTGTCGGTGCTGCTGGTCCGGTCCATGACTCAGAACATTCCCAGTCCACCAAACAACAGTGGGTCTGATTGCAGACTGTTGGCCTTCATTAGGATGTGGAAATGTAAGGTAATATGTAGTAGAGCTGTGTTGTACTTGGCTGATTGGTGTTTCCTCCAGTCAGCAGTATTCACAGGCCGCTCAGTGGAAATCACAGGGTCTGAGGTTCTGTTTAAATGACTGTTGGAGAAGCTCTTTAACCTGGTACTTAGCGCTGAGTCACATGGTACCGATCTGTTCACACAGTAACCTGCATCGTCCTCCCTCTCCAGTCCAGTGTTAGTAACCTGAGTCTGAGACTAGGATCACACTGGGACTACAGCTACACTGGGACTACAGCTACACTACAACGTGACTATAGTATCGCAATATATCGTATCGTTGCCCCTGTATTGCGATACGTATCGACAGATTCTTGCTAACACACAAGATTGACGCATCAGAACGACAACAGAAACGTTAAATATGATTGTTATGTTCTTCATGTGGTGGACGTTACAGTGTGTGTTGTAGTTGTTGTGGTTGTTGTAGTTGTTGTTGTAGTTGTTGTTGTAGTTGTTGTTATAGTTGTTGTAGTTGTTGTAGTTGTTGTTGTAGCAGTAGTTGCTGTTGTAGTTGTTGTTGTTATAGTTGTTGTAGTTGTAGTTGTTGCAGTTGTTGTTGTAGTGGTTGTTATAGTTGTTGTTGTTGTTGTAGTTGCTGTAGCAGTTGTTGTTGCAGTAGTTGTAGATGTTGTTGTTGTAGTTGTAGTTGTTGCAGTAGTTGTAGTTGTGGTTGTAGTTGTTGTAGTTGTTGTGGGTGTTGCAGTAGTTGTAGATGTTGTTGTGATAGTTGTTGTAGTTGTTGGTGTAGTTGTTGTAGTTGTTGGTGTAGTTGTTGTAGTTGTTGGTGTAGTTGTTGTAGTTGTTGTGGTTGTTGTTGCAGTAGTTGTTGCAGTAGTTGTTGTAGTTGTTGGTGTAGTTGTTGTAGTTGTAGTTGTTGTTGCAGTTGTTGCAGTAGTTGTTGCAGTAGTTGTAGATGTTGTTATAGTTGTTGTTGTTGTTGTAGTTGTGGTGGTTGTTGTAGTTGCTGCAGCAGCACCACCGTCTGCAGCGTCTGCAGCTAAGTGGTTAACAGCTCCACCATGTTCAGTTTCCTATTTCATGACAGGCTGCAGACGACACACACACACACACACACACATCACAGTTTGTTTGTGGTTTGGGACCTCCGTGTGTGTGTGATTGTGTGTGTGCACCTGTCACCTGTAAAAACCCCAGCCTGGGCCATCCTGCTCATTAGGCATCACCAACACCTCCACCAAGATGAACAGCCTCCCCGTGGAGAACAACACACACACACACACACACGTGCTGACAGTGAAAAGACAATTATACCCCCCCCCTTACACTTGTCCCCCCCCCCCCCCTCTAACATTCACAGCTTTTCTGCTACACACACACCTCAGCGTCCATGTTCATTTAAACCTGTCCTTCACCCTGAATCTCCACGGAGAAGCAGAAGCAGAAGCTCACGTTCCCACGGCGTGGAGCAGATCAGTGGTGTGGGGTAGATCAGAATATATGTTCTGTAAGAACGTGGAGAGAAGGTGGAATTTCAGGTGGCTTGATGAGATGTGGTGAAGATCATCTCTGGTGTTTCTCTCGGCAAATGAGAACTTTTGAAGATTTATTCAAATCTTCGAGCCACACGTCCTGTCACTGGTTGGTTCATTCCTGACCCGTTTGTCTTCCTTCTGTGCAGTGACAGACTTCAACAATGGCTTGGAGGCCAGTTCAGACTCCGACGATGAGGACAAGCTACACATAGTGGAGGAGGACAGCCTGCAGGAGACGGAGGTCGCCACCGGTGATGGCGCCAAGGCACAGGACAGCCACGAATCTGCCAAGACAGAACTCCCCCAAAATGGCTCCTGGAACGGAGGTGAGAGACTAACATTAATGTCCTGAAATATTGATCACGATCAGGGCTCCAAATACGTCCCATATGGTCCATCAATAAAACAGTGCAGGGGAATATTCTCATCTTTATTTCATCACGTGTTGGCTCATTGGTTTCAGCAGATAAATCAGAGCAGGTGGTGAGATTAATTATCCACTCAACCGTTATCAGGAGCAGTAGGTCAGGGGAGAAGCAGACTCACTTTCACTGCGTTAGCTCAGCGTTATTGTGTAACAGGCCGCCACAAATTCCTGTCCTCCTAATTAAATAATGCAGCAGGAAGATGGCACCAGGACGACGACACATAAACCAAACTATCTGCTGCCAGAGTGCTCCTGAGCTGTGGAGTCAGCTGATCGCTCTCAGGGCTCGGTGAAAACGGAACAATCTTGTTCAGCCACAGCTGAGTGTTCAAAAAAGGTTTTTATCCTTGGCCTGTTTAGTTGAAAACAAAGCTGACATGGTCACAGGAATTGAAGAAAACACAAAGAAAACCCTTCTTCACCAGCTCTCAGTCTTTGAAGCGTTTTTAAAAAGCGTTTTCTTTCTAACGTGAAACTAACGTCCGTTCTGGGATTTTCAAGATTGAACTTTTACAACATATTGACTGACAGTTGTGTCAAAGCCTTTGAAGTTTAGAGGTAGAGTAGACAAGTGGACTGGCTCAGATCCTTAAAGACGTTTCTCATCTCGTCACCTCTCATCCGAGAGAACCTTTTTCAGCTCCCAGTGGCTGATGGGAAACACCTGGTAATTAGCTGAATAAAATGGACTTGACTCGACTCTGGACCCTCGGATAAAAAAAAACCCTGACCCATTTACAGGATGTAGGTCCCACCTGAGCCGGGGTGTGAACAGGGTTTGTATGAACCACCTGAGGCAGTCAAGGTGTGAGTGTGGCGTTGTTGCTACAGCGCCACCGCAGGGACACCGCTCGTGTGATGTGGAGCGAAGACTGTTCGTGTCTGGTCATCACAGAGAACAAAGAGCAACAACAACAGGATCGACTGTCCGGGTCACATGGTCAGCGGTCCATCTGCTTCAGGCCCTCAGTCTGAGTTGGACCAAAGATTCGACCCATATTCCACTGCTTCTGTTCTTATTGATTTATTTGTGACGGGCCGTGACGCATTGATTTTCTCTTCTTTTTTTCCATTTCAAATGGCTGTGTCCTATCAGTTTTCACACAGAGACGGGGATCTGAGACTTAGGAGACTGTGTGTCCACCTGGACTGTCTCCGATCACATTAGCCTCCCTCCCCAGATGTCCTCCTTCTGTGGGTCTGCCCCGTACATCGCCACGTCCACGCACGTCTCTGTCTGAGTCAAACGTCCGCCTCCGCGTCTCTGATGACACGGTCGTCAGTTCATCACAGACTCTCGGCAACTTCTTCACAAACTCTCTCTCTCTCTCTCTCTCTCGTTTTTCTTTAAGTATGGTCCTCCTCCTAGTACAGAAAGCACAAAAAGCAAACAGTGACAACATGGATCAGATCAGATCCACGTCATCGTCAGTCACTGTTCGTTTTCTTTCCTCTCGTTCTTCCAGGTCAGACTTTGATCAGTTTCAGCTGCAGGAAGTGTGAAGAGAGAACAGATGTTTGGGAAACGTCACGTCTGCTGTAAAATATTTTAAAGTTCCTCATGATTCCTGACCCACTGCTCCGTACGGACTATAATTGGCAGAGTCAGAACAGCGTTCTTATTGGTCGTCTGGCCTCTACACCTTCTCCTTCTACATCCTTTCTTATTCTTCAAGTTCTGCTCAGGCCAAACAAACATCTGCCTTCATCTGAGCAGCACAGAGTGAACGCCAGGCAGGAAATACTAAAAGTGTGGAGTCAAAGAGAATGAGCGAGTCAGAGATGTTGATCGTTGTCGCTGCGTGAAGCCTTACATGGTGTGAGCGTTCGTTGTTGGGTTTCCTCCCCTCCTCCTCCTCCTCCTCCTCTCTTCTTCATCCATCTCTCTGGCTCTGGGACTATTGTGTCATATGTTTTTTATGTGTCTTTCCTATGACGACAGTTTTACTACAGTTACATATCTGTATATCGTCGTACCAATAGTATCGCAGTGTATCGTGTGGGAAAAAAAACTATGACAATATACCGCCGTACCAATAGTATCGCAGTGTATCGTGTCGTTACCTCTGTATCGAGGTAGGTATCGTATCGCCAGATTCTTGCCAATACACAGCTCTATTCTTTGTTGAAGTAATCCCAAACACCAGTACCTTCTCTTCCCACTTTTGTTAGTACAAGTGCAGATCAAAGTATTTAAAGCGGGACAATTGTAGCTGAATATTTGCTGAGTGTTGTACAAGTTCCCGAGAAGTACAAAGTACAACCTTGTACTGTGAGCAGAGACTCGAGTCTAACGATCGATACAGAGTCACTGATGTTACAGTAGATCCATCAGTGGAACTGGGAGGAGGTGCAGGTTCAGGTGGTGACCTGGTTGGAGTTTTCGTGTCTCCTGTTACGGCGGACGGTGGTTTTTAAGTTTCACTGACACTCAGACAGACGCCGACGGTGACAAAGACCACGACAGTCCAACAGTCGGAGGTGAAACCTGGTGAGTCAGAGGAGACCTTTTCAGCTCCTCAGCTTCGCTGCAGGCTATAACAGAATATATTTAGCTGCAGTCGTGTCTTACTGCTGAGAAAAACACGACTAAAGCAGGGAGACCAAAGAGTCATCTGGTCCATGGAGAAGGACCGGGACTGTTGGAGGAAAGTCATGGAAAAGTGGTGAGATGTTGCAGCTCCGGAGAGTCACTCTGGGAGACCTTCAAAAGACTTCCTGTGATATTTTTGGATTGTCTGACTTTCCTTTCTTTCTTTCCTCACTGTCTGAGGCTGGAGCAGGGAGAAACAGCTGGTGTTGAACGAGCGCTCTGCTGAGAGAGATTAAAGCCTCCGACTCCCCCTGCAGTCTGGGCCGCAGTGCAGCCCCAATCCATCCTGACTTATAAATTCACCCCAGGCTGACGTTGACAGGTCCTGGCGAGGTGTAGGAGGTGCAGTACAACTGCGTGTGTGTTGGCCTCTGAGTGAGCGAGTGTGTGTGTGTGTGTGTATTCTCATTTTTCAGACCTATTTAGGACCATTTCTGGCCTTGTTGCTGTTGTTGTCAGACGTGTCGGGGTTTTTTCTACGGCCCAGAAAGAGTCCTAACGGGAACCACTTCCCAAACTGGGCCCAGACATGAGCGCTGTGGATGTGTAGACCACGTCACTTCCTGTTTTCATTCCGATCTCATATGTTGTGTGTGTGTGTCTTGGCTGTCGTTACTGGGTTGTTAATTACAATAGAGTTTAATGGGGGAATAAACAGAGAGATGTGTGTGAGGAGGAGGAGGAGGAGGAGGAGGGAAGAAACAAAGAAGAAGAATGGACCTGATGGATGCCATGGAGGGGGGAGGAAAGAGGGAGGGGCATAAATAAAGGGGCAGTGAAGGAGTTGGAGGTAACTGGAGATGAGTATGACGATGAGGGAAAGTGCTGCAAACAAACAGGGATGGTGTGATCCTGTAGGGGGGGCCGAGGAGGAGGAGGAGGAGGAGGAGGGTTAGTGGTCCTTCTTTCTAACAAAGTTAGAGCTTGAAAAAAAAACTGCTGTAGTTTTCATCTCATGTTTGGTAGGATTCTTGATATGTTTTCATTATGTTCATTTGAGCAAAAAAAAAATCTTCACATTCCTCTTGTGGTTCTCAAAATAGGGGCTGGGTCCCCAGAAGGGTACACGGAGATATAACCTCTGAGGCAGCAAGACAACATCCACACAGATGAAAGTGTTAGTGATCAGTGGATGGTCAGAAAGAGCAGGTGGCAGGAGTGAAATAAAAAGGCGGAGAAAGAAGCTTGAAAGGTGGGGGAGTGTCTGTGAGTTGGGAGTCAGATATTTGGACAGCTTTGAGATTAGATCATGGGAAGAAAAAGATCTGTGGCACAGCAGACGTGGACCCCGTCTCCCCCGTCTCCCCCGTCTCCCCCCTCACTCCCCTGTTTTATGAACACACAGAGCAGCAGCAGAAACACTGCCCTTCTTTTGTGATTAGTGCTGGTGGATGCACAGCAACACACACACACACACACACACACACACAGCCTCACAACTGCACCTGTCCCTGACAAGGCTACGCAGGAAGAG
>NC_024326.1:14621840-14637733 GCF_000523025.1 Cynoglossus semilaevis
ACCGGTCTCCATGGAAACGCCGCTCACACTTCCACACTTGCAGCAGACGTCGTCTTTGACCCCGTTTCTCCGAGAAAGTTGATTAATTTATGACATAAATCTTTTATCTGACTCGACGTCAGGGTGAAGAAGCTGAGAGACGCCGTGTTTTAACAGTTGTTAAAAAAAGCCCCCTCGCCCCCCCCCACACACACACACACACCGTTCATTTGTTATGAAACTAAAGCGCTTCAACCTCAGCTCGCTCCATTTTCATCTAAAGTTGTCGTTTGTGACTCATCGATTCTCAGTGAAGTGCTGAATCACTACTGAAGTCAAATAATAAAAAAAAAACCTTTAATACGTTTTATCACCTCCATAAAAAAACTTTAATCTTCTGAGTGATCTTTTATGAACATCCTTCAGCCGCTGCAGGTCATGTGACACTTTCCCCGTGTTTCCTCATCTTCTTCTTGTTCTCTTTCAGGACCTTCATCAGTCTCTCAAACACCTTTTGTTTAATTTTTCTTTTTAAATTTTATTTAACGGCTCAAACTCCAACGTCCATCAGTCCGTCTGACACAGATCTGATGGACATCAAAAAGTCTCCATTCTAAAAAAAAAAGGAACAAAACCTCAAAGGATTTTAGTTTGAACTGGACTTTAAGGAAAACTGCACAGAAGATAAAAGTTTCATGATAAAACTCCAACTTCTACATTCTTCTCAGCAGCGTCTCAAGTGAAACTGAGAGGCGTGTGTGGCTCTAAAGATAGGGGGTGCTGTCGGGGAGAAAAACACGGATTATCCCTTTATAAAAAGACTATATTTGAAGTTCTCGCTTCTCCTCCCCAAATATTAAGTCCTAAACAAAATCAACAAGTAGATTATATAGAATGACACGCTGCTTTTGATAAAGGTTAGAATGAAGACTACTGACACCCTCTAGTGGTGAAAAATGAAACCAACTCCCCAAGAATCCGTAAATGCAGAGGCTGAAAATACAGTGTCATCCTCATCCAGAGGGGGTAATGAGGGGTGTATTGAAGTTTTTTTAATATAGTAAACAAAAATGTTTGCTTGATTGATTACAAGGGTTATATTTAAGACAACTCCACTGCCAGGTTCTCCTCAATAACCCCCCCCGACTCCCTCCTCCTTCATTTGTGTGTGTGTGTCTTCAGTGAAAGAGGAGTATGTGTCAGAAGAAGAAGAAGAAGAAGAGGAAGAGGAGGAGGAGGAGACAGAGAAGGATGAACTCGTGGAGAAGATCCTCCAGCAGGGGGACACAGCCATCATCTACCCCGAAGCCCCTGATGACGAGCAGAGTCCAGTGGAGACAGGAGGTGCCGATGAAAATGGTACAACTCCACGCACACAAGAAGAACTTTTAGCTTCCAGCAAAAAAAAAAACAAAAAAAAAAACTTTTGATTTGTCATAATAAAAAAAACTGAAAGAATTATTCCATCTGCTCTTCTTCCAGGCACACCAGATTCCTTCTCCCAGCTGCACACTTGCCCCTACTGCTCCCGGGGCTACAAACGCAACGCCTCACTAAAGGAGCACATCAGGTATCGCCATGAGACCAGCGACAGCAACTACAGCTGCTCGCACTGTAGCTACACCTTCACCTATCGCTCACAGCTGGAGAGGCACATGAGCCACCACAGGGGCAACAGGGAGCAGGTAAGAGACGAGGAGGCGTCGGCTGCTTCATGTTAGAAAATGAGTTTAATGTAAACAGTGGAGGGCATTAAACTAGGACGAATGGATTGACCTAATGCAGGGTCTGTGGCTTATTAACAGATGAAAATCAGAGTTTCAAATAAACCTTTTCACACAAAGTTTCTCTTGTTGTAACTTCGTTATTAAATTGTATCCACTTATTTTAACACATCAATTCATGAATATAAGCAATAGAAAAAGTAGTTTTTGAATTTATGAATAAGAACTGTTTTGTTTTGACAATAGTATAGTTTGGTTTTAAAAAAACTAACAAAACAAAATTCACAACTGTTACATTTTGTAACGATATTATGATTTTAAAAAATGCTTTCTTTTTTACCCGGAAGTGTGTCGTTTCACTTCCTTTTTGGCGACTTGCTGTTTTGTTTTTGTTTTTTTAATCGAAGAAGTAGCGACTTCCGGTTTACTTCCGGTGTACCGCAGCAGCGTTAGCCCCACAGAGCTAACATAACAGGTTACCAACCAGGTGGACGGTCACGCAAGAGTGGACGTCGTTATAACCGCGATATGAAGCGAACATAACGTTGACTGTGAATGCATTAAACGAAGGTAGTTTTTTTTTTTTTAAATTTGTTATTGTTTATAGCTGCTTATCGACTAAAAAAAAAATGTTATTGTTTATAGCTGCTTATCGACTAAACGAACATTAATACATTTATTCTCACATTTGATCATTTGTGGTGATTTTAGTTACATTGTTGTTTCAACAGTTGAACCGTGAACCAGACCAACAGAATATAGTTGTTCTCATTTAAACTATTTCTCCAGTATTGCTGTTTTAAAGGTATTACAGAAGTACCTTGATTTTGTCAAGAGTTTTGTTAATAACTGTCTTTGATTAACTACCCTGTCGTTACACCGTTATGTAACAGCCGTATTATAGGCTAGTATCCTTGGATTTCTGTTCAGGCATAATAAAAGACAGTTTGGTCTTCAGTTCAGAAAGTTTAAATCACATTGGAATGTCATTATTGTGGAGGGGAATCAAATGTTTCCGGTCTATCTATTATTAATGTGTGATCCTGTTGTTTCAGCGTCATAATTCCCAGCCGACAGGAACGATCGGAACAGGAGGGAACCGCAAGTTCAAGTGTACTGAATGTTCCAAGGCCTTCAAATACAAACATCACCTGAAAGAGCATCTGCGTATTCACAGTGGTGAGTGGTTGTCAGTGCAAACAACAAACACACACACACACACACCACAAATATACATACACATATACATTTGACCTTTTGTTTTGTTTGTTGTTCAGTAGCTAAATGCACAGACTTAACTTATTTACACATACGTATTGCATTAATGTCAAAGTAGAATTTATGTCACATTGGATGGGATAGATCGCTGCATTACACAGTGTATTTTAATGACAATATGTGTCAAAAAATCTAACGTAACAGGTTAGTAATCTAACATGGTCACATGGTCAGTACCATGGTACCAGCCTTTAATGTCAAAACCAGTGGGCCTTTAGGTTTGACATCTGATTTATAATAATAAATAATAAAGTGTACAGTCATTAACAACACCGTCGTTAACGTCGTTAACTGTAACTTGGTTGAACTCTGTTGCTGTTTCAGGTGAGAAACCGTACGAATGCTCCAACTGCAAGAAGCGCTTCTCCCACTCAGGCTCCTACAGCTCCCACATCAGCAGTAAGAAGTGTGTGAGCGCTTCACATCCCAACGGCGTCGCCCGGACGTCGACGAAGGCCACCCCGTCTACCGCCCAGGCCGCCCCGCTGGTGATAGCCCCGGCCCGGATGATTCTCAAAGAGAAGATTGAGAGTAAACCCCTGCAGGAGCAGCTTCCTGTGACCCAGATCAAATCTGAACCTGTGGAATACGCGTGCAAGCCGGCGATGGCGGCGACGGCGGCCAGCACCAACGGGGTGGTGAACGGGGGCGCCGCGCAGCCTGCTGCGGCCGCAACTGTGCCTCCAGGCGTGGCCATGGTGGTGCCGACGGTGGGCTTGATGTCGCCCATCAGCATTAACCTGAACGACCTGCAGAACGTGCTCAAGGTGGCGATGGATGGGAACGTTCTCAGGCAGGTGCTGGGCTCGGCCAATGGGCTGGTGGCGCAGGGCAAGCAGGGGATCGTAGTGCAGCAGCCGCAGCAGCAGATCATCAGCCTGCCGGCGTTTGTGGATCACGACGGCACCACCAAAATCATCATAAACTACAGCATCAGCCCGGCGCCCGCCACCGCAGCCACCACCCAAACTGAACCTGTCCTTGTCAAAAATGCTCCGGCTCCGCCGCCCACTGTGACTAGCGCTGCTGCCGACCCCTCCCCCACAGACACGGGTAAACTCCCAACCCCAGAGGTGGCCGACCTCAGTCTTGTCAAGGAGGAGCCAGACTCTGTGGCCGTCTCGCAGGAGCCTCAGGCACCTGCACCGACAAAAATGGAAACTGTTGACACCCCAGACTCAGCTCCGTTGCCAAAAGTCAACAGTACCAGTACATGTTTACTATGCGAGGACTGTCCGGAGAACCTGGAGGCGCTGCACCTCCTGCAGCACCGCAAAGCAGCTAACGGGGAGGCGGTCGACTCTGCCGCTCTGGACCCGTCGTTCGCTGCCTTGCTCAGCGAGGCGGGAGTGACTCTGGAGGAGCCGCCTGTGGACGACATCGTCTCGCTCCTCAAGAAGTACTTTGCCTCAAACGCCAAGCCCGACGAGAAGGAGCTGGCCGAGATCTCGGAGTCTGTTACTATCCCGGTGGACGTCGTGAGAAAGTGGTTTGCCAAGATGAATTCTGGGAAAAATGGCGGTAAAAGCTGCGGTGACACTAAAACGACAGGAACTACATATCGGACCTCAAAAGACACTATTAATGAGAACGGAGTGACGTCCAACAAGGCCTCGTCAGAGTCCGGCTGCACCTCCCCTTCAGACTCCTCATCACTAAGCCTCAACAACGGGAGTCTGGTCGTTATTAAAAGTGAGCCAGAAGACTCGGAGACGCCGGACTCCCAGGCAGAGCCGCTGGACCTCTCTCTTCCCAAACAGGTGGCTGCGGCACTGACCGCTAAAATCCTCACACTTCCTGCCAAACAGGAGCAGCCTCTGAACCTGACGCAGCTGCAGGAGGAGCAGCAGCCGCAGCAGCTCGCAGGTCAGACCATCTTCGTCACCGCGCCTCAGAACGTCAACCCAGTCAACATCGTCACCGCCGCCCAGCTGCCCACCCTGGTGGCCGTTGCTGGCCAGGGGTCCGTGGGTTG
Organism: Cynoglossus semilaevis; assembly: GCF_000523025.1. Taxonomy (NCBI): domain Eukaryota; kingdom Metazoa; phylum Chordata; class Actinopteri; order Pleuronectiformes; family Cynoglossidae; genus Cynoglossus; species Cynoglossus semilaevis. Next base: position 14,626,797 of record NC_024326.1, read on the forward strand.
CCTCAGTGCCATCAACACCACCACCAAGAGAACCATCCTCATCCCCCAGCTGACCTACACCTACGCCACCGCCGCCGGGAACCCTTCTGGAGCAAATACTGTGGTGCTCAACGGCCATAAGGTGTGTTTGAGCGCACTTTGGGTTTGGGTTTGTTACAGCCGCTGGACGTCAGTGTTTGTTACAGCCACTGGACGTCAGTGACCGACGGCTGAGGGGTGGACGTTCACCAGGGTTTAGAAAAGTCTGTCATTATTATTATTATTATTAAGTAGTAAAATATAAATAAAACCTGCTTCAACAAATATGATGTACTGACAGATGTCAGGTTAAAAAAAAAAACAGATGAAATGAAGGAAACTTAAATAAATAAAAAGAAAATAAAAGTACTGGTTTTATGGTTTAAAAAAATGAAAAAGTCCATTAAATAAAAAGAAAACAATAAAAGTACTGATTTTATGGTTTAAAAAAATGAAAAAGTCAAGGTCAGAGGTCACAGACTGGACTGCTGCTCGTCCTACTCCAGTGGACACAGGTCAGCAGCCCTACACAGTAGGAGCGGCCAATCAACACAGGAGAAAGTGTTGATTGGTTGATTAGTGTGAAAGTGTTAAAACTGAAGATGAAACTCAGTTTGTTTGTTTGTTTCTTCTTCTTCTATGCGAAGATAAAAGTCTGGAAACAAACATTGAGGTCGTGGCTTCTGCGGAGGAGCACAACCACTCGGACTCGTCTTCAGCGATGAAGCGGCGGCGGCTGGACAACGGTTGTTACCCCTGTGATCTTTGCTCCAAGGTCTTCCAGAAGGGCAGCTCTCTGCTCAGGCACAAATATGAACACACAGGTGAGAAGGGGCGTAGTACTGACGTAGTACTGACGTAGTACTGACGTAGTACCCATGAAGTAAACTCCCGTTGTTCTCTCAGTTTTTTAACTCAAATGCTTCTTGAGGATGTTTGAATGTTGAGGGGGGCATTTAAACATCTGGCTCCTCTGTCGTTGAGTGTGGGAACATTTAGAACCAAAGCGGTTCTCCGTAGGTTCTTGTCCTCACCCTGTTTGTGTCCACCCTCAGGTAAGCGGCCCTACGAGTGCAGCATCTGCAACAAGGCCTTCAAACACAAACACCACCTGATCGAACACTCCAGGTTGCACTCCGGAGAGAAACCGTACCAGTGCGACAAGTGCGGCAAGCGATTCTCCCACTCGGGCTCGTACTCCCAGCACATGAACCACCGCTACTCCTACTGCAAGAAGGAGGGCTCCGGGTCGGGCTCCGGGTCGGGCTCCGGGTCGGGCTCAGTACAGAACAAGGCTCGACGAGAGCACAGCAGCCCCGGCGTCGGTACGCAGTCGGACAGCCGTACGACGACCCCGCCCTCCCAAGTGGACTCAGACGAGAGGGAGAGCGAGGAGGAGGACGGGGACGACGAGGAGGCCATGTGTATGGACGACATTCGCGTCGTTCAGGTGGACGACGGCGAGTGTGAAATCTACGAGGGGAACTTTGACGACGAGGATGACGAGGAGGAGATGGAGGAGGAAGGGGCCGAGGGCGAGAAGGTGGAGAAGGAGGAGAAGGAGGATTCGTACGACGTGGTAGAGTTTGAGTACGAGGACAGTCAGCCGGAGGATGAAGAAGCCGGAGAGAAAAGTGCGGCGGGAAACCAGGAAGCAACAGACGACTGTGAAACTAATTTGGACAAAACCGTCGGGGAGGAGCCCGCTGCTGCCACGCCCACACAGGAAGCGGTGACAGGCGGCGAATGAGAGGAAGGACGGTTGTCGACGTGCCGATCATTGAAGTTAAGACATCTTGCCATGGGAATAGAAAGAGAAACCTGGCGGTTGCCTGACGTGAACGGTCCACCACTGTGTACAAAAATCCCAGGTGTGCCTGAACTTGAAAACGAAAAAAAAAAAACAGCGACTTTTTTTTTTTTTTTTCCATGTGAAAAACTAACTATCAGTGTTAAAATTGTTTATAGAATTACAGATTTTAAAGCTGAACTCATCACCCATCGACCTGTTTAGAACTGTTACTGAGACACCGTGTCCATGTCGTCGTGTCCATCCGTCCGTCCGTCCGTCTGTCGTCTGTCTGTTTTTATCTGGTCAGTGTTACTAATCTCATTTGTCTGAAACCTTTTATCCTGTAAAGATGAGAAAGATTTCTATACCTTTTTATTGCCAATGAAGTTTTCCTAAAAATCAGTATTTTATTGAGTTCTATGAACAAAGACCTCTGCACTACAGTATTCCTGGTTGACCTATGGATACATGCCTCACACATCGTACGCCCTTCAGTGTTAGCGCTACACTAGCTAGACAGACGTCGTCCGCGTTCCTGTTAATCTTTGCTAGCTAGCATCACCTTTGTTTTCTGTTTGACTGTTAGCCTTAAGGAAAACAAAGTATTCTTGGTGGGGAGGAGAGGGGGGGTTGTGGGCGGGNATTAGCCCAAATCAGGGAAGGTGGAGTCCAAACCTCAAAGCCAGCAAACGGGCACCTGTGTTTGGCAACCCGGGGCTGGTGAAGCTAAAATGGGCGGAGTCTTGGGTTATGACTTTGTGACGTAGGCTCCGCCCACACAGGCTCCAAAACACGAGAACCAGTTGTTACGGCGAGCTTGAGTTTTCCTTTTTTCTTTTTTTTTTGTGTCAACTTTTCACTCTGTGTGTTTCAAGTGTTACGATGATCTCATGTGTGATGTCATCACTTTACGTGAAGGATCGGGGCAGTTTCCTGCTCCACCCCCACCCCCCCCATCTCCCCCAAAATGCCTCCAGCCTTATGCAAGACCTGTGTGCTGTTAAAGTGCCATTGAACAGTGTTATGGTTTCTCCTTCACTTGTGTAGCCAGTGTTATGTTCCTTGTGTGACCTTTGACCCAGACCCACATTGACTAACGTTTGTTGACAGAACAGCAGGTTAAAGTCGGAGGAAAACCTCGAACAGTGTGTGACCCACGCCTGACAGTCGAGGAAACGTAAGTTTGTTTGGTTTTTTTTCTGCTACAAACACAGTGAGATGACCTGAGGTGAACGTCAGGATCAGATGTTCCAAAGAAAATTCAAAATTCATAAAGGAACGTTTCTAGAAAAGTCAGACATGGTCCAGAGGTTTTACAACATGAACATGAAACATCTGGACCTCAGGATCTTCACCACCTGAACCCTGAACTGAATCAGTGAGAGGTCCAGGTCCAAGTCCTGGTCCAGGTCCTGGTCCAGGTCCTGGTCCAGGTGATGAGTCCTGTGGGACAAGTTCGATGTTGGACTTAAAATCAGACCAACGTCGGAGCAAATCTCTAAATAATGAACTTCTATTTCGGCCTTTTGTTTTTGATGAACTGATACAAAAAACTGACAAAAATCTGGTGAAGGAAACAAGTCTTCTCTTCACCAGGACCAGAGACCGTCTGAGGTCTGGTCTGTAGACCCGTGATCATCATTGGATCATGAAAGCTTTTCAAACAAAAAAGTCAAAAGAAGAAAAAAGGAGCTCAACACCAACTCCTTTGATCCTTTGTTGTAGCGTCATTAACGCCGACTCAGGATTTTCTCCTGTTCTCAGTGACCAGTGACTCGTTCTCAGTGTAATTACAGATGACTTGGACTCGAACCCCTGACCTGAACCCCTGAGGTCTTTGACTGGGACTTGTTTTAAAATCTTTGAATCAAAGTCTGATTTTAAACAGTTCTTTAGTGACTTGACCTTAATGACCTTAAACCCTGGGAATTTGACGAGTCACTCAATCTACCGCTGTGACTCGGACTAGAAAACCCATGGACAAACTTGGACTCTGACTCTGACTGATCTTTATTTGATCCTCAGTCTTCTGTGGAAAATTAAAAAACAAAAGGAAAACCACATCATTTTTTAACTTCCAGGAAGTTTACTGTCAGTTTTCACAGCAACAGTAGAGCTTCAGTGTAAAGACATGGCCACTAGGGGCAGCAGAGTTTAGGCAGGTGGAAACGTTTTCCCGTGAAAACTCAACCAATTCAACAGATTTAACAAAAATGAATTTTATTTTGTGCACTTGTGTCGTTGACACCAGCTGTTCCTGCACTTCAGGAGACGAACGTTGGTAAATGTGGTCTGAGAAAGTGTTGGTTTTTAAAATGTTTTAACCGAACAGTGTTTAAAGTTGTTGTTTATTGTATTATTTTCCCTGTGTTTTTTTTTGTTTTGTTTTTGTTTCCTGACAATGGCAGTATTAGAATCCCTTTCACAGATTAGTTTTCAGCAGACTTGTTTTTTTTTATAAATATATATTTATGTGTCTTTTTTTTATATTTTCTTTGATGGTTATTTATTACACATTGTAGTGTACATTAATGTAGGATGAACTGATACAATAATATATTTTAGTATGGAAAACAATGAATAATCTCACCACAGACGAGACAACTTCCCATGTCGTGGTTCTGGGAGCTGACGTTTGTTTTAACGAAGAAAGGAAAGAAAAAAAAAAGCGTCTGTATCGATGACGTGGTGTAACGCTGAGCTGAAACATGTGGAACGAACTGAGAACTGTTGGATGTGCATCTGCTCTCTGTCCTGATGAAGCTACTGAGTCTGAAACCTCTGTGATTTTTCTTTTTTAAAGCATGAGTCCCGGCCCGCTCCAAACACTCGCCCTCGATTTTCTTCTTCTGTGGTTGAAGTTTTTTTGTTTTTGTTTTTTGTTTTTCTGCTGTGGAAGCCAAACTCTGAACATGTCGCCATTTTTTCTGTTCTGTGCCAACTCTTCTCCACCCCCCCAGACTGACCCCCCCTCGTCTGTCTCTCTGTGTGTGTGTGTGTGTGTCCTTTACATGCTCTTTGTAAAATCCACTGTCTTTTTGTATTTGGTTGTTTTTAACTTTAGTTTTGCTCCATTTTTATGACTTCCTGTCACAATAAAAAGTAAGACACGACGTCGCTGCACTTTCTTCTTCACTTTTTCTAAATGTTTGTTTGTTTAAGACCTTCATTCATTCAAAAATAAAGTATAGAAATAAAGTATATTTCCCACTTAATTTGACAAATTTATACATTTTATTTTGGCAAACACTGTCAAACATTTCCTCCTAAAGAAGTGATCCTTAAGGTCAGCGAGACCAGGATATGACGTCATCATAAAAGTATATATTTAAAAAATAACAGACACGGGTTTTCACCCGCTGTTGTCATTTCACATTAAACAGAAGAGCAGTCAAAACATAAAGCAGCTTCGAGTTCACCGAGTTACATGTTGTAGCGCGGATCTACCGCTAGATGGTGCAAAGAGACCACGGAACCTGCTTCTCCGACGCCATTGAAAAACAAAGCGTCGCTAACGCAGCAGTGAGAAAACATCACATTCCTGATGGAGTTACAACGAAGTAAAAAAAATAAAATCAACCAAACGTTAATATTAAAAAAAAACAAAAAAACATGTTTACCGTTTTAAAACAGACCGTCTCATTGGTGCCTTTTATTAATTTGTCTAAATGAGACTGAAGTCCCAGCAGAGAAGACGAACTAAAGAGTCTGAGCGACGGAAATACACAGGTATATTTTTGTCATCAGTTAGAGATGAAGATCAGACTGGTGACATTCGCACTGTAAGGCAACATCTTGAACCACGTCGCCACCGTGTGGCTCACTTCAGGAATTTAATTCTTCTGAGAAAAATCATCATCACCATCATCAGTCACATTCAGTTTCCTCCTCTTTTGTCTCCTCCCTCTTCCTCCCAGCAGATTGAAGACATCATTCTGAAGACATTTTCGCCGTTTATCCGCGGTTTTCGCTGCTCCTCGTTTTACGACGCCTGGCAGCGTTACGGCCCAGAAGGTTTTAAAAGAAACACTTAAAACTTTCACGTCCGGAAATAAAATTCCCCAAGTATAAATCCAACTATATGAACATTTTAAGAGCCGGCCTTTTATTTATTTATTTATTTATTTTTATTTATTTTTTTCCCGTGGGTTAGTTGTTAGCTGAGAGTCGGCGCCGCGACGACGCCCGGAGCCCGACACTAAAACTTAATGTGATGCGTGTGAGAGTGGAGTTCAGTCGTCGCAGCAGATGCTGATGAGGGAGAAATCTGTATTTATTCCTCTGTTCCAGGCCAACGATTTAACACCGGCCGCCGTCGCTGCTCCCATCTTTACGACGTCCACTGTCTGTTTGTCTTCAGAGCTGATAAATCAGCCGCAGGGTCGGCGTCGCATCCAAACCCTGAGTTAGTGGGGGGGGGTGTTCTGTCCCTGCAGGGTCCCATGAACCCACAGTTAATGTGTCCATCCTCGTCCTTGAGTCAAAGCGTTCAACTGCTTCCTGAGACAAAACTGCGGCCCTGATCTCTGAGCTCCTGGGTTGGTTTTTTTTTTTTTTTAGAACTTGTCAAATATTTAAAGACTCATCCATCATCTGTGTGACTCACCCTGGGAGGGAGGGGGGCGGGGACCAGGAGTCCCTCCCCAGGGTTCAGACTCAACAGGTCAGCAATCCATCATAGAGACAATTGGCTCATATTCATAGCTGTGTGACCAGCAGGGGGCACTAATGGTGGGTTTGGGTACTTTTGCTCCGCCCTCAGATCTGAGCAACTTAGATGGACTTACTAATGACGGTTTAAAACGATCTGCTAAAAGTGTTTTTCTATTTGAATTCCCTGCAGGTTCCTCGTGGGTTCCACGTGGGTTCCTCGTGGGTTCCATGTGGGTTCCACGTGGGTTCCTCGTGGGTTCCACGCTCTTGTCCAAAGTTCAAGCGCTGCCAATACCTGGCCCACGTGACAAGACGGATTCATTTTTAAAGGTTTGCGACTTATACTCAGGTGCGTCTTATATATTGAAATATATTATTTCACGTTTAGTATTTTCACACTGACACCCCCTAGAGGGCACTCTAGGCTTGTGTACCAGTATCTGCTACTCCTGTACCACTGAAAATGTACATGTTTGTTATTTTTACACTGACAGCCGCTAGGGGGCACTCCTGTAAGTCACACTAAACTGCAGAGCAACTTATTCTTCATTATGAATTTTTCGGCTAGTGCGACTTATACTCTGGAAAATCAGTGTGAGGACCAGAGGTCACTGAAGGTCACTGTGAGGACCAGAGGTCACTGAAGGTCACTGTGAGGACCAGAGGTCACTGAAGGTCAGTGTGAGGACAAGTGGTCGTGTCAACTACGGCTCGGCTGGAACCACAGACAGAATCCTCAGCAGCACAGACTGAGATGGGTGAGGGGAGGAGGAGGTCTGGGGGGTGAGGTCTGGGGGGGGGTGACGTTGGCACAGCTGCAGTGTTTCAGTCGATTGTTTGAGGTTTACAGCACATTTAGCTCACAGCTGAGGCTGCGTGCACTAACCAACCACATCCAGGGTACAGCTGAGGCTGAGTGCACTAACCAACAACATCCAGGGTCACAGCGGGGGGGTCGAGGTCGGGGGTGGGGGGGGTGACAACAAGAAGTCGTTCAGGAAAAACAAACAAGTGTGGAACTAAACCCTCCCTGAAGCCTTTTATGTTCTGAGTTCATTAGCGGAACAATAAACACAGGTTTAGCATCTTCCCGGCTAAGCGGCTAACTTAGCTAAGTGGCTAAGTTTTAACAAGTTTCGCTCAGCGTTTGTCTTTGATTCCTTTCTAATCTCAGCTTTAATTCACAGTGTGTTATTGAAGGCGTGAGAGTCTGAGCTGATGTTGGAGTCATTAGAACAAACATCTCCTCCTGCTGAGAAGCTGCAGATCATTAGTTTCTCTCCTCACTTTTTATTCTGAAAAACTTCCCTCATTTAACAAACTAATGGATTCTTCCTCCACCCTCTCTCGTCTCCTCCAACCTAACCCGTCCGGCTCTCGTCTCCTTCTCCTGACCTTTCCCTCCAGCTCTGGGCTTCGTCTCCGCTCTGCTGCTTCTTCACTCAACGTCAGGGATTCTATTCCCGGACGTCACCGTCCCAAACATGACGGATGACGACCTACACTCAGACACAAACGATGGTCCGCAGAGGAACAGGTTTATCTCAGGGATCTCTGGTGAACACACACTCTGGTTTCACCTGTTAGAAACTGCTGGAATATTATGGTCTGTCTGGAGCCGTGCTGTGATTTATGAGAGACAGAAACCACAGATTTTTACCATCGCACTGAGAAGACGAACAACGACTCGACGGAGAAGATAAACAACTAAACAGACGAGGTCAATGACTGATTGGTTTTTTTTCATGACAATGGTCTGAACTTTGTGAAGGAGTTCTTCGTTTCCTGTCAGATTTCCACAGGTGAAAAATGACAAACTGGATTCACCCGGAGTTTCCTCGGACTCCGCCCCCAGTGATCATCAGCTGACCGTCACCTCTACCCCTGAGCCAGGCATGTTTTTCTGGTCACCATAAAAACGTCTCCATCCATCACCCTGTGACTGTCCAGACACAACCAGCCGAGCCCAGAGAGCTCTTCTCCAGCTCTGTGCTGCCCCCCGCCCCCCAGAGTAAAATCTAATCTTCATTTTCCAGGATCTGGGAGCAGACATAACAATCAGAGTCTAATTTCCAGCAGCGTTGGTGAGGAGAGCAGGGAGAAATGACCCTGGTGGAGGGTTTCATTTCCTTCAGTGGCGTCCGTCTGCTTTTTCATTTTCTTTTTTTATTTGCTCATGAAATCTGTGTAATTGTTCTCTGACGAGTCCTTCAGCTGCACAGCATCAAAGAAAAGAAAAAAAAAAACACTTCATTTTTAGGTTTTCTTTTAGAAACAGCCGGCGTCGTCTACTGACACAGACGTCGGATCGATCGAAGGGAAAAAAGAAATATAAAACTCAAAGTTTTATTGCAGAAAGTTCAGTTATCATGCATTTGTGCCAAGTTCAAGAACTGCGATGACGACCGGCCATCACTGTGTGGCGCTAGCACCTTACCGCGTGACCTCACTAGCATGTTTATGGTGTGAAGAGCTGCTTGTTTGATACAGACTTCCTGTCGTAATAGTCCCTGTAATTTCTGGACTATAAGTCGCTCCAGTGTATAGATCGCACAAGGAAGGTGCCCTCTAGTGGCTGTCATTGTGAAACTAAAGAACATGTCAATTTTCAGTGGTACAGGAGCAGCAGATACTGGTACACAAGCCTAGAGTGCCCTCTGGGGGTGTCAGCGTGAAAATACCAAATATTTGAAATGATGTTTTTTTAATATATAAGGAGCTCCCAGGTGGAATTTTCAGCTCTTTTTTTTTCTTTAATCTCTTCACTATTTTTCCTCCTTTTTTTCTTTAATTTCTTCACTATTTTCTCCTCCGTGTCTCGCCTCATTTTTTTCTTTAATCTCTTCACTATTTTCTCCTCCGTGTCTCGCTGATGTTTCCATCAAGAAATGAACGTAGGATCCATGTTGTTCCACTGACTTCACACCGTTTTCCCCTGACGACCAGAGGAGCCGTCCCTGATTTTCTGTTCTCTCCACACAGTCACACATTCTTCATGCAGCGCTGGTTTCGTCTGTTTTCTTGTAATTAAAACAGACAAAAACCGTCTAATTAAACGAGTTGTTTTCCCCGTGTGGCCAAACAGGAGAACTGTTGATGAGGACTAATGTCTGCTCTGATTGGAACAGACTGGAATGTTCAGTCCTGGCAAACGCGTTCGGCCGAGATACCAAACAATGGCTAATGATTCCCATCTCCACCCAGTTATGATGGACGACCAATCAGTGATGAGCGTCAAGGCGACAGGCCAGGAGTCGCGGCTGGTTGGCCAGCGGCCTTCTGGGAAGAGGCGGCGCTGCCAGAACAGACTGGAGGTCGGTGTTTGTCTCCAGCAGGTCGTATTAAAGTAGGAGGAAAAACGGACGCAGAATCATTTGATGTTTTAATGTTTCGTGTTGGGCGGCAGAGAAATGAGAACGTCGGAGGAGGAGAACCGAACGGAGCCAACTGGAGGAGATGTGGGGCTCCGGGGAAATCAACATAATGAAAACTTTTCACCTGAAAACACAGACCGCCGGCGCCGCCGAGCAATTTCAGCTCAGCGTCTGGATCAGACGGAAAAATGAGACGAGGAACGTCGACAACCAGAGGCTGAACATGAATGACCTGAGAAAGATCTACAGCAGGAGGGTCTGGGGGGGGGAGAGGAGGGGGGGCAGCCTGTAACCTGCAGGTCAAAGAGTCGAGCCCAGAGCTGCGGCCTGTCTGTATTACTAATCTATTACAGAACAACTCCGAGGTCGGAGAAGGTCCAGCAGCAGAACACTGACCGTCGTGGTCATCTGTGACGCGGCAGCACTGAGGCCGCTTAGGTTTTTATCCAATCAAAACAGACGGTTGTCCCGCCCCCTTCAGAAACTAAATGATTAGCCATCAATCAGTGTCTCCTGGAGACGTTCACACATCATCGTCATTGTCATCCTCCGCCGTGAAGACACTTTGATCATTTTTCCCTCCACCGACAAAGAGACGGCGTCTGATTGGTCGACTTCTCCCGCTCTTCAACTCTCTGTAAACTAATTACCCCTCACTCTGCTCTGCCCCGGGAGACGCCGCCGCCGCTGCAGCAGCAGAGATATGTTAGGGAAATATAGGAGTGAGTGATGGCGGCGCGGCGCGGCGGACGACCTTTACTGCGCGGCTCCAGCGGCGGCGTGAATGCAGGTGGGAACGGTCTATAAACGGAGGCAGTTAACCCAGCTCTAATTACACCGACATCACAGTGAGATGAGGGTTGGGGGGGGGGGTCGGCGCGGTGACGGATACTTGGGGGCTTTAATGATGGTTGACAGTCGATCGGACGAACTGGTGGTGAAACAGGAAATAGATTTTCCACCAGTGACTCAGTTCATCAGAACGGAGTTTGTTTTACTCTGTCACTAATGACTGGTTCAAACTGGTTTGAAACGATCTGCAAAAAGTGTTTTTCTATTTGAATTCCCTGCAGGTTCCTCGTGGGTTCCACGCGGGGTCC
>NC_024326.1:14637954-14641775 GCF_000523025.1 Cynoglossus semilaevis
GAAAATGTACATGTTTGTTATTTTTACACTGACAGCCGCTAGGGGGCACTCCTGTAAGTCACACTAAACTGCAGAGCAACTTATTCTTCATTATGAATTTTTCTGCTAGTGCGACTTATACTCTGGAAAATACGGGAATTAATATGACATTGTTTGTCAAGTCTGGATCAAACAAGTAGCTCTTCGTATATATCGACTGACTTCAAGTGTCCTTGAAGTAGCTCTCAGTTTCAAAAAGGTTTAGTGACCCCTGCTGCAGACACTGTAGTTACAGATGTCCGATATTCATTTTTTGCCGATATTGTCCGAACACTTAATTTCCGATATCAACCGTGGCCGACATAGGCCTGGAGACATTTATGTACAAACCACTGTATGAGTTGCTCATAAAATGAGCTGCAATGCTGCCATCTAGTGGCTTTCACATTCACATACAGCCGTTTTCCCCCAAAACAATTTTCAGGTCACACATCATTCTGCGAAATTCAGGCACTGCTTTACCGGGTTTTCATTACCGGAGAAAAACCCAGTAACGATTCTTACAGATGTTACATAATCGTGCTAATATCGGTTCAATAAGATTGGTCGGCCGATATTATCGGGGATTTTCGGCAATGTGGGTTTTCAGCTGCGACCTTTTGCGTTCTGGGTTTGAGAGGTTGGTCGCAGCCCACAGACAGATGCTTAGATAGTAGGTAATAGTGCCCCCTACAGGAGAAGATAATTAGCCAGATTTCAGGCTAAAAATCTCGACTGACAATCTGACGTGAGACTGGTGTGAACAGAGCGTTGCAGCTAAAGTTTCTGTGGTCAGAACCTGAGTCTGAGTGAAGGCGTCACCAGGACGTAAACATCAGAACGAGCAACTTCAGGGATAAAAACGTAACAGCAGGGAAGTAGAAAACTGTGGCGAAATGAACACAGGCTAACAGGCTAACAGGCTAACATGTGGACGCTGACATCTTCTATCAACAGAAAACATCAAAAACAACAAAAAATAAAAAATAAAAAACCAAAAAAACACACACAACACAGAGACAGCAGTGACTGAAGCAGCAGCAAAGCAACAAGTGAGTCAAACAGAGGAGGAGGGCACAGGTGTTTTTATAAGGCTGCCAATCATCAGGTGATTAGGACACGCCCCCTTCATGAACATGCACACTCGGTCAGTAATCAGTGTCTGGAGTTTCATTTCTCTGCATTTTACCCTGAGTCAAAGTTCAAGTTCAAGACAAATGTGTCTGAAAAGAACAAAAAACTTCAAATTCAGTTCAAACTAAATCTGGAACCAAGTCTTTCAGATCCTGGTTCCTGTTTCAGAGCAGGTGACGAGGGCCAGACGAGGCGATTGTTTTCAGCTGTGACCGTCACCACCTGAGGTTATAAAGGTGGGCGGGGCCGGGGCGTGAGCAGACGGACTGTTGGGTTGTGTTTGAGAGAAGCTCTGTGTGGGTTTTATGCTCTGTGACTTTTGTTTTTTTGTTTTTTAAAGTTCTGTGTTGGTTGGGAGCTCTGTGTGGGTTTTATTCTCTGTGACTTTTGTTTTTTAAAGTTCTGTGTTGGTTCCACTGTGGGTGTGGGTTCAAATCTCCTGCTCTTCCTTCTGTGTTGGGGAGGTTTTGTTTGTCCAAACATGTGACGACAATTTACAGCCACCATACAGCTGCTCAGTGATCCACAGCTGGGGCTGAATTACTCGACGCAATGTCGACTTTATTGTCAGATCAGTGAACGTGAAATCAGAATCGGACGTCATCGGCGTTCCGGTTCATTCCTTCCGTTCACTCATTTCATTGTGTTCGCCTCGTACTCGGTTATTGATGGCTACGCTGATTTAAAACGCAGGTGCGAGTGCTCCAGGAACACATTAACGCCTCCCGCTGGCCTGGATCACACAGCAGTGTAACTGCCACCAGTGAATCCCATAATAAAGCCCTAAATCACAGATGAGTTTAAATGAGCAGCACTTAGCTGCAGCGCTGCCGCCGCTACCGTCAGAGACGCTGTAGTACCGGGAAGGAGCTGCGGGCGGAGAACCTCATCTGCTGGACACTGAAATTAAAGTTCTGCCTGTGTCTGTGTGCATCAGCCAATCAGAACAGGGCAGTTATAAATCATCAGGTCAACTTGGATGAAACCTTGACTTGAGTCGTCGGTTTTTACGTGACACTCAGATCTGTTCATTTTCTACGACCAAATGTAGAAAATGATTGTGAAAAAGCAAAACGTCAACGAGATCGTGGCGTCCCTCGGAGAGATATTGAAAAGTTGTATAGTTCTTCCGCGTGTATGCTAACGCATCCCTCAGAGAGATTGAAAAGTCATATAGTTCTTCCGCGTGTATGCTAACGCTGTCAGTAGTTAAATGGTCGGTCACGTTATTTGGTGCAGAAACACAATTCGTATAAGAACACGTGGCTGCCGTTAACAACGGGCGCTCCGAAGAAACGGCACTCCAAGTTCCGCACTAAACCAAAATTTGACCGTGTGGTGGCGTTGTTTTCATGAAAGCTGGAGCGGCTACATGAGTAGATGATCCCGGTGCAGTCTGTCCTGGTGGACGAAACTGTCACAAAGCCAAGAGTAAATAAAAAAAAAAGTCACGAGGTGCGATCTTCTCACTGGGCGCTAGCAGAACAACTGATCACTGCGTTATCTCCGTTAGCCATAGCTACGACAAGTAAGGTACGACAACGTGTTTAAGAACCGTAGATACGTTATTCATCTCCTGAAGGAAATTTAGTAGAAAATCAGCAGAAGCTTTTAAACTAATGTGTAGCTCTGATCAGCTAAGGTGTTTTTTTTTTCTTCTTCTGCCGTCTCTGGTTTCTAAATCGGCAACTTCAACTCGCGCTGCTGCTGCTGCTGTTGCTGCTGTTGCCACCACCTCCTCTGAACACACAAATAAGAGGAGAAAAAACCTGTCTGCTCTTAAACAGATCCATTTGCAGATCCATTATTCATGTCTTGTGGAGCACCGATATATTTTTACCTGCTGATGTTTAATTCATCACGCACAGACGTGTTGTGATATTTCAGTTACTGTTCACTTAAGAATGCACGCCTGCCGTGGCAATAAAAAACTCCTCCGCAGGAACAGCGCCCCCGCCCCCCCTTTTTAGCAGGGTGTTATTTATTTGTCTGATAAATTAGGATGAATAGTTGTTTTGCGGCGCGTCTGAAACGTTATTAAGAAATATGTTAACGATACACCAGCAGTTCTGCACCTGTGGGGTAAATAAGAGTGCGGGGAAGAAAATGGACCTGGCAGGCAGCGAATTTAGAGGAAAAACATAAAAATAAAAGTTGATGAAAACCGACTGAGCCGTCAAACAAACGACTCTGGAAATGATGAGCTGAAGAACCCGCCGAGTCAGCAGAACTCACAGTACCGCACTGAACAACGGCGCATGAGCCAATCAGCATGAGGAACAGAAGAGCACGCTAAATTAGCCAATAGCACACAGAGCTAGCTACCAGTTACCAGCGATCGTTCGCGATCACACTTATCTCAATTTCAAAACGAGAATCCACATTTTTGAAGCCAAACCTTTCGTATGTATAATTACTTTGTCTTTTAGTTGATTTTTTTTTTTGTGCGATATTTCGTGATATAGTGAAAACTTCACGAGGTCAGATTTAAAAAAAAAAAAATCTGCGATGTGCTGCACACACGAAAGGAGAACGGCGACACAGCGTCGCCTGAAAGTCTGAGTCTAAGAAACAAAGAGTGTGACCTGTTTCTGCAGGGACCGTCATCGTCTGTCTAAGAAAAGACTCCGGATCAAAGAACAGAGGTGGGGAAACTGAGGGGCGGGGGG
>NC_024326.1:14641823-14642700 GCF_000523025.1 Cynoglossus semilaevis
GAAAAGCTGAGCTGAAAAACTGCTTCATTATCCATGTGTGAGGAAACCAAACAGGCCCCCGGTGGAAATGTCAGGATGTGGCTGCGGAGGAAAAGGTGCTGCGTCGCACATTTGACACCAGAATATGACTATGCACACACACACACACACACACACGCACACACACACAAACCGCGAGGAGAGCAGACCTAAGGTGGTGATGTCTTTGTTTCCTTTTTTGCTGTGGTACAGTGGGTTATGAAGCTTCGTAACTTGACCTAAGAGTCCTGGTGATGTCATGGTGATGTCATGGTGATGTCAACGCTTTCTTTTCACCCACACTCGCATCGCGTTTCATGCCCACACATTAGCGCTGATTGTCGGCCAGTGATTGGAGTAAAAACTTTGGACCGTCGACCTAAAATAACGGGTGTTTTTTTTTTTTTAGACCATCGACCTCAAATAACGGGTGTTTTTTTTTGTTTTTTGTTTTTCTCTCGATCTCTTCCACTTTGACGTCGACCTTTGCACAGGATCAGCGACCGCTAATTTGTAGCTAGGTGACTCTTACAGTTTGGCACCCCCTAGTGACTGTAAGTGTAAGTTGTTTCTTTGTCAAGGACTAAAGCATCAGCTCGTCAGCAGAGGGCGCTCTAGGCGACCGATAATGTGATGCAGCGTTGCTACGATACGACTACAGTTTCCTCCAGGTCTGAGGTGTGAACGTGAGAGTGAACGGTTTTGATTGGACTGGAGAACCGTCCGGGGTCCGACCCTGTCTACTGGGACTGGATCCAATTTCCTGAAGATGATGAAAGCGGTGGAAGATGAATGAATGAAACACAAACAGAGGAGAGAAGTTAATGACACAGTAGAAACAAACCAAAGAGACAGTGAC
>NC_024326.1:14642714-14643139 GCF_000523025.1 Cynoglossus semilaevis
CGTAAAAAAAGTTTAAAGTGTTTTTCCTTCAGACGGTGGGCTTCACGTGTGAATCCTGAACACTGGGCTGAGTGATCAGACCCGGGCCGTGGGCCAGACCCGGGCCGTGGGCCACACCTGTTCTGTCCATCATTGGATTCATATCAGTTAATTGGGAAACATGAGCTCGTTATGAACGGTGAATAATTTGACGTGAGTCTGGCTGAAGTAAACGTCCAGAGAGTCAGGGTTCCCTCCTCCTCTGTTCAATGGTTCTTCACATGAAAGATGTCTTGCGCCCCCTAGAGGATGTTGATATATTATCTTGCGCTTCAATGATTTTCTTGTGAATACTTTTTGAAACTGCAAAATCCTTCAAAATCTTCCTCCAGTTTTATTTATATTTTGTTCATGTTTGATAAGACGGGGGTGGTGGTGGGGGGGCA
>NC_024326.1:14653032-14655144 GCF_000523025.1 Cynoglossus semilaevis
AAACAGGACGGTATCTCTGTGGTATATCTGCTGCGTCCGTCTGGATGTGGTGGAATCTGACGGCTGACCGCGGTGTTTGACGGGAGTTGTGACATCAACACGATCGGCTGCCGATGGAAGGAAGTTGTTAAATGTCACCTGGAGCAGTGATGGATGATGGGACGTTAAGTACAAAATAATCTACGATCAACAACCTGACAGACAGCAGTGCAGAGAGGGAGGGAGGGGGAGGGGAGGAAACTGACGTCAATTTCTGCAGATGAAGAGTTCCTCCATCGGTTCTCTGATCAGAACCGGCCTCAACCAGAACCCTCTGTCCTCGGGCTCCACATCGTCACGAGCTTCTGTTCTGAAACAGACAGGAAACCACGTTCAAAACCAGAGTTAATTACATTGTAACATATATTTGATATATTTCTACCCAGGACAGAAGTCTTCACGACGATCCGTCTGAGAGACGGCGCAGGAACTCCGGGTTCCGCTCGGGTTCTTCAGATTGAAAAGTGATTATTTCGTCAGGATTATTTGCTTTTTCTGCTCAGAAAACAAAGTTCAAACTCAGTCTGTGGAAAAAACCGAACATGTTTTATTTTCATCAAACATCATTTTCTGAGTTTCTGCCGTGAAAACAACCAGAAGTCGTTCAAATCTTCTGGAACTTTTTTTTTTTTTTTTAATAAACTCCATTTCACTCAGACGTCACTTTTAATTCACCAACCATCGATACACACGCTGTACAGTTGTCACACTGTTGTAGCTACACTGAGAACTGACGACAGGAGTTACAAAGGAATTGAACCCCCGCCCCAGAAACCTTTCAGTCAGTTTTTTTTTTTTTTTTCAAATCCTCTGTCGGGTCAGGCAGCGACGTGACCTGAAGGTAAAGGTGGAAATGAGTCGAGAGTACGCTGACCCCTACAGGTTGCAGACCCCCCCTCCACCCCCACCCCCCGGTGAAGACCTGTTGTATAGAACATGCATTTATAAAAACAATTTTAGAAAAGAGTGTGAAGGTGGTGTTCGATGGGCGGAGTCGGTCGTCTTCACGACATGTGGACCGCGTGGTCGACGGTTCGTCCGATCAGACTGTAAACGAAGACGATGCTAATGAAATGTTGTCGTGGTTCGTTTGTTAACACATTTACAACGATGTGGAATTTCATTCAGAGCAAAAGGAACAGAAGTGACGCCTCGACCGTCCTAGGATAAAAGTCGCACGAGCCGACGGCACGGTGATCGCAGCTGGGGTTTTTGTTCTGGATATAAATGCCACTTTTATCCATCAAATATTTTATAATGATTTGTCTCACTGACAGAACACACGCGAAGGATTGGCTTCATTTCCAGACGGAGTTTCCACGACACTCGTACCTCATCGCCCCCTGTCAGACGGAGGCGGATTAGCATTTAAAAAACACGCAGAGCTCCAAACGGACGAGACGAGTGTCGGCGTCGCTCCACCTTCACCTGACGGAGGCTCATGTTGGGTTGACCTACTAACCAAGGTGTAGCTACAATTAAAAAAAAAACAAAACTCTTCAGTGACGACTGAGTTCGCAGCAGCAGCTAGCATGAAAAACCTCGGGCTAATTACTGTGAAACATCACAGAGCGTCACAGTAGGACGTGAGCGTCGGTGTCAGTGATTCTTCATTAACATTTTTCTTCAAGCCAGCACCTACTGGTCAATAGAGGTACTGCAGTCTGCGTATGTCAGTGACACTCGACTGTCTTCAGTCTGTGGTTTTTTTTTTCCGTCTGTCGCTCCAGGATCTTCAGAGAAGCAGAGTAGATGACGGACTGACGGTCTGTGGTTCTCAAAGTCAATGAAGTGGTCTCAACATAAGGTCACCTCTCCTCAGGAGAAGCCGACCACAGAAGGTCGTACCTTCAAATAGCGCCCCCCCCAGCGTGCCCCGGCGTCACAGGCCGAGGGTTAGCATGACATCGTTACAAAGACATGAATTGATTATTTACATTATTGAACAGAGAACGTCAACACGTCCACGTTGATCGTTTTCACATCGTACAGAAAAAGCAACAGTAAAGACGACAATGTGCAGAAACGTGTCCACCTGCTGCACAGCGCCACCTGTCCACCGAGGCGGCAGCT
>NC_024326.1:14655219-14659507 GCF_000523025.1 Cynoglossus semilaevis
CCCCTCCTCACCCCCCCCTCCCTCCTCAGATGAAATACTCCTTCTGGCTTTCACCGGACACGGTCTGGGAGCAGGTCTGGTTGTTGAAGGGGAATTCTGGGATCTCCTCCTGCTTCACTCCTTTCACCTCCTGACTTCGATACGTCTCTTTTCGCCTGTAGAGGAAGCGGGCGGTGACGGCCAGGCCGGTCACCACCACGAAGATGACCAGCGCTATCACACCTGGAGGGGGGGAGGAACGGAGCAGTAGTTTAAATTTTAAATTTTTTTTTTTAAAACAATTTAATTGTATGTTTTCTGACGGTCACATGGTCTGTCTCTGCAGTTCCACTCTCCTAAACCACATGAATTTCTCTCTACAGTCTGTGAACACAACATTATATTCCAAACAGTTTGGTTTTTCTCAAAGCAGCCAAGAAACTTTAACATCAGCGAGTGGTTTCTGCTGAGGTTTAATTGGCTGAACTGCCCTTTATGCACTGAGACACAGCCAGTTCACTTTAATGGACAATTTAAAATGGCTTTTCTCAGGGTCTCACCTTTTTTTTTTTTTTTTAATGGACATTACAGATGAAAGCCTTTTAGGTCGTCTCTGTGATTCAGAGCTACAAAGTTTTTAAATGAGTTCTAAACGCTCCTGCTCTGGTTCACTGCTCCGACTTCCTTCACAGAACCACAGCTTTGTTCGCAGCAGCAGCAGCAGAGTTCGAGTGTGGGCTTTGTTAAAAAATACATTTAGAGCCAGAACCAGCCTCCACCGAGGTCACCCCCCGCACCCCCCCACCCACCCCCACGCCCGGAAGTCGTCAAATCATCTCAACAATGTCAGACCGCAAAACAACTGCAAATGAGATTTTTTTTCTTTTTCCTAGTCTGGTATTATATATATCTGGTATTAAAAATATCTGTGATATCAGGGTCGTCTTTACAGTGACCTCAGAAAACGGACGGTGAATGAACTCTGAGAGAAGGTGCAGTGACGGTTCAGTACCTCCAATCAGTGCCGACTCAGTCCTGATGGCATTTACTAAAGGTTGACCTGAACCCACTGAACCAGACTGGTCTACAGCAGAGACAGTGATAGAGTTGACGGAGAGGAGAGAGAAAAAAAGAAAAAAAAAAAAAGAAGGAAAGATGTAATGGCAGAAGTGAAAAGGGCAAACGTGAGAAAACGTCAGGAAAGGTCGCGGAGAAATGGAAGAAATGAGTGAGCGTTTAAAAGATGGGAGGGGAAAAAAAAAGAAGGTAACAGAGGGGGAGGAGACGGGGGAGAAAAACAGATATTTACAACAGTTGGAAAATAACTACAGCAACAATGTCAGTGACCTCCAGGCCGAGGTCAGACTGGTCAGACTGGTCAGACTGGTCAGCAGCACAGTGACCATCACAGACCTGGACTAAACCTGGTCCTCAGGTCTTGTTGTCACGGCGATGATTCTGCTGCACCGTGGAGACGCAGATGTTTGTTGGAAAGCTACCGTAGTCGTATCATCAGCGTGTGAACCGTGACCTCGGAGTCTGAGGTCACGGTTCACACGCCGATGATACGTTCATGTGGTTTTGTCACACGTTTGTCTCGAGCAGGAAGTGAAACTAAAGTCACTTCATCACCTCCACAGCAGAACCAAGAATTCATCTGATTCTTCTAAAAAATTGTCAGAAGATAAAAGCCCGTCTTCAGCGATTCTTCTAAAAAATCAGTTGAATTTGTCAGAAGATAAAAGCCCGTCTTCAGTTAGAATGTTTTTTTTTTTCGTTGTTGTGGTTTATGGTGTTTTTTCGGGGCTAAAGCAGTGGCTCCCTAACTTTCTCGTGGCACCCTCCTTCTGTAGATGGGAACTGTTTTTGTTTTTATTTGAAGACCTGACGTCATGATGTAACGAATCTAATCCAGTTTGAATCCAGGACAGTCCCGCGGTCGTTACACGCCGTCGCCTCCACCCTCTGGATTTTCAATAGAAAGCGTTTCAGTTCTTCTCATTATTTTCCTCAGAACTGACGCGTCAGTACACGACGGCATCATTAGGATGAAACATCGCATAACGACATTTTGATCACTTGTCCGACTAACGATCGGCGACAGCGCGGCGGCTCCATCAGCGCCGTCCTTGATGGTGAACTTCACGCTTCTTTGAGTGCGTTTTTCTTTTCTTTGTGCCGCTGCTGTGATTCTGGTTGGAAATAAAAGCTTCACATCTTTGACAGCGAGGCACAAACACGGCGTCAGCGCCGAGTGGAGGCGTTTTATCAACGCTCTGACACGAGGAATACAAACGACGGCGACGAACGTGAGAATTAAAGAAGTCCAGTTTAAAATAGAACTCCTGCAGATGAGTTCAGTGAGTTGATCATTTTTCACGCAGCAAAAAAAAAAATCACAGCATCAAGAAAAACATCACATTTTTATCACTATTTCTTTTTGTTTTATGAAAAAGTCAAAGACTTGATTTATTGCATTTGTTTCCCGTGGGAAGTTCACAAAGTTTTCTAAAAAAAAAAAAAAACTAATTTCTGTGGACGCAGCGACCCCGACCTTTGACCTCCAACTAATAAATTCTGAACCCACCCTTGAATTCAAGCTCATATATCTGCCAAATCTGAAGCAATCACCGGAGCGTGCTCCTCGGGGATCCTCTTCCCTGACCTTTGACCTGTATTTTCTCCCCGACTCCAGACAGATAATCCTTCCAAAGTCCAAACTTTATTTTTCTGCCAACCATTTCATATTAAAGCCCGGTGCTGGACACGAACTAAAAATAAAGTCCACTGCGCTCCATTATCCCAGCGCAATAATGTCCGTTATTGGCCTTTAATTAATTTTTTAGTAAAGACTGGAGCTCTTTGGCTCCGAGGACTGAAGGGAAAGATCAGGTTGAATCTGCGGGGAGTTTTTTTTAGAAGAAAGAATAAAACCATATTTTATCAGAACCCGTGACCCGGTTCTCGTCCTCCGCAGAACAATTAAGGACCCGATGAGGCGGGCCGCGCCGACGTCCTACCTGACAGGTGGTGTTTGTTCTCCGCTGCGTACGGATTGGCCGAGGCAGAGGAACCGCAGCTGGACTGGAGCAGAGGTCCACTGACGGAGACGGGGCTGGTGTCCGGGTGGAGCAGGGCGGCCTTCAGAGGACTGACGGAGTTAAAGCTGACCACGGAGAGACAGCCGGAGAAGCCCAGGGAGCCCAGACGGGCCAGGTCTGGATCCAGGTCCTCGGAGTCTGAGGGGAGAAGGAAAGGACTTGGGTCAAATCATTCCCTGAGTTTCACCTATCAGTAGGTGGCGCTGCTGCTCTGTTAGAGCTGCCTGCTGCTTTAGTTACCAAACTGTGATCTTGAAGATTTCAATTCAGTCACAAAAATAAAAATCTGTATGAATCAGATTTAAAAAAAAAAAAAAACCTCGGAGAGAAAGAGTTCCATTAGAGACGTGTCGGTGACAGTGACTCGTGGTGGAACTGACAACCTCCTGCTGACACACACACACACACACATGGGTCTGGGCATCGGTTCAGCTCCTGTCACGGTGGTCGGCCCTGAGATCCACTGACCTGGAGTTAGAGCAGCAGTTAGAACTGAAGCTGAGAACGACCTGAGAGCCTGAACCTGACAGTACGGAGGATGACTCAGCTGGGAACAAGTCAGTCAATCAGTCAGTCAGACAGTCAGTCAGTCAGTCAGTCAGACAGTCAGTCAGTCAGTCAGTCAGACAGTCAGTCAGTCAGTCACTCACTCAGTCAGTCAGTCAGCTGAACTGTCATAACTACAGTCACTGACAGTACGAAGGATGACTCAGCTGGGAACAAGTCAGTCAGTCAGTCAGTCAGTCAGTCAGTCAGACAGTCAGTCAGACAGACAGTCAGTCAGTCAGACAGACAGTCAGTCAGTCAGTCAGACAGTCAGTCAGTCAGACAGTCAGTCAGTCAGACAGTCAGTCAGTCAGTCAGACAGTCAGTCAGTCAGTCAGACAGTCAGTCAGACAGACAGTCAGTCAGTCAGTCAGTCTGTCAGCTGAACTGTCATAACTACAGTCCAAATTTCCCTCATTACACCCGACACACACACTCTCTCTCTCAGAGATTGTGTGTGTGTGTGTGTGTGTGTCACTCCTTGAGACACAGGTATGAACGCTCTCTGGTCCATGTTCCCTCCCCCATCGTGGTGGCGGTGGAATCCGACAGCTCACCTCCCTGTGTCCATGACACGGCTGCTGATGGAACAGGACGCCTGATGAAGAGGAGGAGGAGGAGGAGCTCCTCTCAGCTGATCCTCTCTCAGCTCCATCACCCGC
>NC_024326.1:14660054-14661237 GCF_000523025.1 Cynoglossus semilaevis
TTTTTTTTTTTTTGTTGGACTTGAATCTACTTTAAATGGAGGAGAGATGACCTCGACACGGTTCTTAAATTAGACTGAATAATTTACACGTAGACACAAGGACAAACCGCCGACTAAAATTCCTGCCAATATACACCACTAGTTGGTGTAAATGCAAACTGTGTACTGCCCCCTTCAGTTTCCTTTAGGATCACACACTCACTCACCTTCCACTCTGCCCAACATCAGGGACTTGATGGCGTTGAATTCTGCGTCGTACGTCAGGTTGAAGTCGTCCGTGTGGTTCTGATCGATCTGGAACAAACGAGACGTTCAGCGGTCGTCAGTGACGAGACACAAATTAAAACAAAACCCAGTGTTTTTTTATCGTCTCTGAACCCTGATCCCGCTCTCCTCCCTCAATCCTAATCCCAGTATTCCGGCTGGAGAAGCGACAGCGTTGATCCTTTTAGTGGAAACACTTTCTCTTCTTCTTCTTCTTCTTCTTCTTCTCCTCTGAGGACGACGATCGTCCACTGGTCGTTATCATAATGAGAGCAGAGTCGAGGAACGGCACTGGAACTATTTTCACTTTCATTCTAAATGACCTTTAACACAGTGATACGTTTTTGTTTGTGGCAAATCCATTTTTTTTCCACAACGTTTCCAAAGCAGTGGGTCGCAACCTGCAGGGGGTCAACGAAAAGATAATTTAAATCATTTATTTTAAAATAAAATATAGACAAATAATCTGATGTTTAATTTGTTCCAGTTTTTTTGACACTGTCGAAAGTTGGAGAACAAACTGTGAGCAGGATTTTGTCGCCTTGATTTATTTTGGAGATAGTTTGATTACGGTAACCAGGCGACCGTGTCCTCCGGTCCTCCGATCTTAGTCTGAGTATTCTGAACACGCCGTGACATCAGCAGAAATCCCGATCTCCACTCTGCTCCGTCTGATAAGAGCATCAGCAGCAAAGCATCAGCAGCAGAGCATCAGCAGCAGAGGACACGCTGCGTCTTCACCCAGAGGGAGTCATTTTTCAAAGGGACATCTGTGGAGGACAGAGATGTTGATACTGTCCACTCCTGAGTCCAACGAGGAGACTCGACCCTGCTGCTCCTCCTGCTGCTCCTCCTGCTGCTCCTCCTGCAGGTCATCAGGAAATTGCTCCAAGAACCTCCTGCCCCCCCCCCCCCCCCC
>NC_024326.1:14661292-14664009 GCF_000523025.1 Cynoglossus semilaevis
CCCCCCCCACCCCCCCCGCTTCCCGTGTTGCTAATCATGTAATGATTCAAGCTGATTGTTGTGACCAGAGGAGATGCAGCTCGAGGGTCACGTGGACCTGGAGACGCGGCGGTATCGGTGCCAGACCAGCTGACCTTGTGTTCCGTACCAAAGTACTGATAATTACCCCGACGCCCGCCGGCTGCTGCTGCTGCTGCTGCTGCTGCTGCTGCCTCCTCCTGGTTGGATGAAGTTTTCACCTCATTTATCATCTGAGGCTGTTAACAAGATAAGACTCCAGCAGATCTGAACAGGACGGCACTGAGACGCCGCCTCCTTCGTCTGGAGGTGTTTAAAATGTGGGACTGTCCCTGCCGTCGTCGGCCGTCGTCGTCGGCCAATCGTAATTATAGCTGTGAGGGAGCTGGCGAGGGTGACGGCGTTATCTGGTCCACCATTAGTCCCAGTCCTCACGCTCTCTCGTCTGTGAGAGCGCGACAGCAGGCGGCTCATTATCTCCCACACTGAGAAACCCATCGCTTTAAAGTCGCGTTTCCAGAACTGTCGCTTCTGTTCTTTTGGCAGAAGAAAACCAAGAAACAAAAGATCAAGATGTCAGCGTGTACTTACAAAAAAAAAAAAAAAAAAAAAAAAAAAAACTTCTTGAACACCAAATATACCACCATCAACATTCAAATCCGCCACAGAAACTCTGCCACTACAGGCGGGCCACCGCCTGTGTTGGAGCGCGAGCGTCTGTTCTGTCTGTTCTGTCTGTTCTGTACGTCAGTGTTCTACGGTTTGTTTATACAAAAGGAAAAAAATGAGGGACGTCTGTTATTAACTTTTTGCCGATATCGATGTCGCGGGTCAGTGGTGACCTGGTGGTCAAGGTGGTCAAGTACCAGTGTTGATGGGTTAAAGCCATGCTCCCCCTAGAGGGGAGACATGTTTTTTCTGGCAAGTAAAATTAAAACACACATTAGCGCCCCCTGTTGCCAGTCAGTGCATGTACAGTGGAGACATTAAACACAAACAAATGAGTTGATGTTTGTTGGATTATAAAAAATAAAAAATAAAAAAATAAAAATGTGTGTGTGTGTGTGTGTGTGTTGGTCTGTCGGTCACAGACAGGCTCCGCCTCCTGACAGTCACAGTGTGCAGTTGTCCGTTGGCCAAAGTCCTGACTCTGGACCTCACGACCTCTGCTTCTCTGCTGCTGTCCAGCTTGTACCTCACCTCCAGCTTATCTACACACACACACACACACAGGTCTGTCTTTCCTCCTGATCTTCCTCTGCCCCCCCCCCCCCCCCCCCCCCCCCGCTCTAATGAAAGTGTTTCAATTCTACTCTAACGAATTGTAATGAGATTCTGGTCTCACATCAGTGACTTAATAAAGGCTTTTATTTCCAGATGATTAGGATTTAATTTCCAATCAATAACAAAACACCGACTTTATTGTTTTGAATATTAGGAAAATTAATTTCAGGCAGATTTTCCCGACGTTGCTGCAGCTGAAGACTTTAATAAAACGTCCTTCAACACGACTGGAGAGAGCGATGAGAACGACGGCGGTGATATTGACGCTGACTGGACTCTCAGATAAATGTCTGTCTAAGGGTGAAAAACCACCCTCTTTAATGGGCCTCCGTTTAAAGGGACAGTTCAGGATTTTGAAAATGTTCCAGATGTTTTTGTTGCTTACACAAAACCAAGGGCAAAAAAATATCTATAAATAATAATTCTCACCATGTTTGTTGATGAGCAGAGCCAGGTACTCCCTGGAGTAGGAGCTGACGTAGAGCAGCAGAGCTGGACTCTGGTTGGTCCTGAAGCTCAGGGAGATGTTCTCTCCTCTTAGTGTCGCCTCAGAATAGATGGAGGACGGCGGCGAGCTGCTGTTCCTCACCACCTCGTACGGCTCTCTGAAGGTGTAGCTGACAGACGTGGTGGACTTGAAGGTGGCCGACACCTCTGGAGACACACACACACACACAGACGCACACAGGCTGGTCACAGAGCCACACTGGGGTTCTCACACTGACTGCTGGAGTTTCTACATTCCCTGAGATCAATCCACCGTCTGGTTCCACCTGCCTCGCTGATCCCAGGACAAACACACGTCACATGTTGCGTTGGATTCTTGATGCTGCACTTGACATTTTTGTACCTGTTTGACAGAAGACCCCAGTGTGAGCAGACCGTCCACAGTCACAGTAGAAGCCGTTGGCTTTCTCCTCACATCCTCCCCGGTTCTGGCACAGAAAGCCGTAGCTGCTGCAGTGACCCGGACAGCCCGGTCGAACCCCGGGTGTGATGTTCGCCCTCTCCTCCAGGTCCAGGGTGACGCCGTTCAGCTGCAGAGAGCGGATGCAGCCCCTGAAGCCCTTCTGCCTGGACGCAGTGCCCCCTGGTGACATCATGACAAAGGGCAGGTGTTACACCTCCTCCTCCTCCTCCAGCCCTCGTGCATTTATATCTGACGTTTGAGATTCCTGCGTGGAATCGAACGCTTAAAGATTGTTACCAAGAGTGCAGCGATTGTACCCCCCCCTCCCTCCTCCCCCCTCCCTCCTCATCCTCTGAATGTCTGACACAGCTGTGTGATTTGTCTTCTGGCTCTCAGTTCTCTCCTTTCTGTTGTCATGTGAGGAGGATGCACATGTCGCCTCCGCTCCCCTGCAAGTTTCAAACTGTCAACACTTCTCTTCTGGTGGACTGACACAACAATGAAC
>NC_024326.1:14664134-14665474 GCF_000523025.1 Cynoglossus semilaevis
GCAGCTGCTACGGTCCGTCTGTAGAGCGTGGCTCTCAGCTGCTGACAGGCTGCGTCTGGTCATTCATCTGTCTGTGTGTGTGTGTGTGTGTGTGTGTGTGGAGGAAAGTGGATTTTCTTTTCTCTTTCATCATCTCTCTAGAAATAGAACCCTTTCTTAATCCCACTGAGAGACTGACTGAGGCAGAACATGTGGCTTTAACAAAACAGTGGCAAAAAAACACGGGCAGGAAGGACAGAGACGTGAACGACAAGAACCTTCTCCATCCCATAATCACATGAATAAAAACATTAAAATCCAGTGGAAAAAAATACTGGTCACCACAGCAGACTTATCTGTGTTACACTGAACTATCCTGATCCCGTATCAATCTCCTCAGTCATTGATCAGTTATTGTTTTTTTTTTATCACCAAGTCCAGTCCAATATTCCTGGTGTTGGTTCATGTTCGTGTTCTTTTCTTTCTTCTCTAGTGATTCCAAATGTAGATCCCTCTGTTCCAGAGTTAGGAACTGATGTTCAGATGGAACAGAGTCTCAGACTAGGATCACACTGGGGGGGGGCAGACAAGGATCACACTCTGTGATGTGTGTATCTGTGCATGTTTTATAAAAGTCCATTCAATATGGGGACAGTTTTCCACCGTCCTCACTGAGTAAGACCTCAGTGGATGGACACGTCCACCGTTTGATAGTGTGGGCCTTATCTTGATAACCATTCAATACACTTTATAGCACAGGTTTAAACATTGACCATTGGCTGTTGTTGAAACTATGACAGAGACTGATTCACTGTGTCAGCGCTCAGGTCAGAGTTTGGTCCAAACTTTGTTTTACAAATTTCCCAGTGAGGTGACGAACAAATGACTTCCTCATCGTCAACTATCGAGCAACAGATCTTATTGATGACCGTGGTCTGGTTCAAAGAGCTGTTAGCTCTAACCTTCAAGTGTTTGTTGTCCTTCAACATAAGAACAACAAAGTTTGGATTTCTTTATTGGAGCGAGCGACTGGTCATGTCAGCAACATGACAGGAATGATAAAAACAGGTGTGGTAAAGTCACTGGAGCATAAATCCTCATAAACTCATAAACCAAAGTACAGAGTCCACCTAGATTATTCTACACTCAGCCCCTCCCTGTGAGATTATTAGGTGAAGTTCTTTGTCCTGCTCTGAGGTGAATCAGTCTGTCAGTTGACTTGAGAGAGTAAAATGGAGGAGCAGAGAAATCAGGTGAACCCAGAAAGATTCTGCTGTTCTATCTGTCTGGATCTACTGAAGGATCCTGTGACCATTCCCTGTGGACACAGCTACTGTAAAGTCTGCATTGAAGGACACTGG
>NC_024326.1:14667204-14670056 GCF_000523025.1 Cynoglossus semilaevis
CTGGAATAATAACAGTGAGGTGATGGACTGATGCTGAAGACTGTCTCCTCCTCCACTCCCTGCTTCAAACACATGTCCATCTGAGACACTGACAATATGGGGGTAAGGTGTGAACCTCCCCCACTGAGGCCTAGTGGATGGATCACAGTGTGGCTGCACCGTGACATCATGGTAGGAGACACGAGACCAAATCCAGGAGCAAACAAACTCTGTCTTCAACCTTTATGGACAAAAGACAGAAAAGACCGGGACTTTAAAGTGTCTTTGTATCAGTCATTTTCTTTTCACTGTCTCTGATCAATGTCTCTGACTGTAAAAATATCTGTTGTGATCAATGATGTGAATCAAAGATGATCAGGGTTTTAGTTTGAGGCCTCGTTCACTCAGTTCAACAAACTTTGACTTCATGGTTCTCACACACCTGTGGTTGAATCGTGTCACCAACACAGCTCTACTTTACATCAACAGAAAATCAGTAAAAAAGGAAAAGGCAGCGCCTGCACACACACACACACACACACACACACACACACACACACCATAACATGCCTTTTTAAAGCTGTTCTCTGGTGTCCTGTCTTCTGTAGAGCGTCTCCTGTTTTGTCTTCTGCTACAATTTCCTAGGAGGTAATAAAAGTCTATATTGTCTCTTGTTTTGTTTTTTTTTTTCTCTTCTCGTCCTTCAGACGGAGTTCATGCCAGAACTTTGATCTCACAGCTGACAACAGGCTGCGGAGGCTTTTCACACCAATAAATCACCAGTTCCGTGAGACTCCGCTCGCTGCTCTCACACAGGTCGCACGCAAATGATAAGAGTAGGTATGACAGAGAGAGAGAGAGAGAGAGAGAGAGAGAGCGAGAGCACAGAGGTGGAAATGCAAAGGCAAACTTTTCTCTCTAAAAGAAACAACTTTTAATTTGATAATATTTAAATGTCTTCAGCTCTGTACAACTCACTGAGGTTTTTTGTTTTTTTTAACCATAATAACCATCGAGACACCTGAAGGCATCACGGTCAAAGGTCAATCCTGTAGAAAATGGTAACGACTGGTCACAAACCCAATAATCTCAAACCCACATCTCTGTAAAATCTTTTCTTAGCTCTCCACAGACAAAGGATTTGGCGAAAAAAAAAAACTAGTCCAAAGGCAGAGGATCGTTAGTGAAAGAAACTAATGAGGGGTTTGTTTAAAAAAAAAGACTCAAACAGAGATCAAAGAATGTGGTTCAAAAAAAAAGAGAGGATTTCAGTGAAACCTTTAAGATCAGTGAGAACTTCGTTCTTCTCAATAACTCATCGGCCGCAGCCAGACGAAGAGTGGAGGTCAAGGAAATCATCAAAGAGAAAGGGATGCGACTCACGACAGGAAGCGTGACGACAAAACGGCAGTGATCAACAGCAGAGTTAACGCCGCTGCAGACGTGACCAGACGCGATCGACCCAACGACTCTGGACAGAAAAGATCAATTTTAGAAGTAAAGTTTCTACTGGGTTTGAACCAATAACGATGTGGATGAAAACAAATATTTCTGTATTCAACAAAAACCTCAAAGGTCAAACTGGATCAAATTAAAAAACACACAAAAAAAAGACACTTTCTGTGACGTCAACATGAACAGAGAGTGAGCAGAGCTTTACCGCCAATCGAATGTTTCCTGCCTTTGAGTAAACACTTTAACGGGTGTAGAACTATTGTTAAAAAATCAGTAAAAGACAAGTTTCCACGGTCCACGAGTCTGAGGTGGTGGGCGGAGTCTCAGACTCAGGTGTGACTCTGTTGCCTTTTCACTGGAGGCTGATTTTAGCAGCTTGGTGCTAAAGCCTTCCTGGCTCTGGCTGTGACATTTACTGAACCATCTGAGACCATCTGAGTCAACGCCCGGAGTGGGTTTGTCCCTGAGGGGGTTTGTCCCTTCAACGCCCGGAGGGGGTTTGTCCCTGAGGGGGTTGTTGTTCTGCCCCAGCCCTCAAACATGGAGTGGTTAAACTCTCATTTCCTTTTCCTGCCCTTTGACTGCGTTCTATTACCCCTCATGTTTTGGTTTCCTAACTCCTACTGACCTCATCTTTACAAAGAATGGGGTTAGAACCTTCTCCCACCACGGCTGATGGATCACCCTGCCCCCCCCCTCGCCGTACCCTCCCCTTTAATAAACTCCTCACAGTCTGTTCCTCCGTCAGACTCTCTGTGAAACATCGTCACACCACACACAGACCAAAGTGTAAACGTGTGTGTGTGTGTGTAGCCGTCACCCAGATTACCGGTTAATCAACAATCACGTTCATCTCCACGTTTCCCGGCCGACATCCAGACCAATCAGTGTTTGCGGCTCTGTTTTCCGTCCACTGTTTATCAGCTGATTGGAGGCGACGTGGATAATATTTACACAGCCATAAAACCTGATAATGACTGATGGCTTTTCATTATTATTATTTGTCCTCTCCTGCCCCTCACCCCCCCCCCCCCCCCCCCCCCACCCCACCACCCACACCCACAGAAGATTAAATAGATAATTCCACTCATACGGTTGAACGGACGCCGCACTGATGAAGTCGATGGTTCGATTTCACTCCACTGCACGACTGTTGAATGTCGTTCATCACTGGAAGACCATCGCTGCCAGAAATCACCTCACACACACACACACGCGTGCGCTGTAATGTGAGTTTGTACAGCCGCTGCCCCCTGCTGCATGTGTAGTTTTTATCAGTGAGCCTGATTATTACTGCGCCGTCAGAAAACACCAACTCAGCGGTTTTACATCAGCAGGTGGCGCTGAGCCAGAAGCTGTTCAGGACTTTGAATCCTAACATTGTTTTCCCCCTCATGGTTAGGACATGTCTCTGAGAG
>NC_024326.1:14670080-14675908 GCF_000523025.1 Cynoglossus semilaevis
GAAAAAGATGAGGGATCCCTGTGGACGGATTAGACCGACTCAGCAGGTTTCATGTCCAATACTGCTGAACAGACAAGTGGGATCAGCCAACAGCAGATTAGCAAGGGAGGAAAAAGAATAGCATTTTGTTTAGACTTTAACCAGAGTCTAAACAAAATAAACTGGATAATATTTTACAGTAAATGTTTGTTTGTTTTTCTATAAACCACAGGACAGAAGAAAGATGACGGACAGAGACCACAGACTGTTGTCTGTTGATCAGTTTGGAGGAATTTTCTCTGAATCCACGTTCAGTGTCCCCAGGTTTCTCCCTCACCTGTCTTTATCGTCTTTATCGTCTCGGTCTAAACTCCTTCCTTCGACTTCAGCTTTGAAACATTAGCTGCTCAGAAAACAGACGTCATTTTGAACCGAGCTGGTGGCAGAAGGTCGTTCTCTGTGGGGCCCGTAAATGTTTTATGGGGAAGTGAAAGCGTTCAACACATTTATTAGGCCTTGAGATTATAAAGCTTCATTTACGGAGGCCTGTTAAGTCTGGAGATGTTCAACAAACACACCTGACACTAAACCTCCCTCTGTTACTGACTACAGAACTGTTTCTGCTACAGTTAACTCACTGTGAAACCCCAGCCTGTTTAGTTGAACACTGATATATTGGACTGAAAGAAAGAGATTCTCAAAGAGAGTTTCTCTTTTCTAAACTTTTATAGCAGTAAATCATTGGTCAGTAAACAAAAGATTCAAACTATTTATGTAAACTTTTTTTTTTTTTTCACAACATCTGATGATCTGTCACGGCCCACTAATGTGCCACGGCCCACTGGTTGAGAATCACTGTTCTACCTAATGCAGATGACCTCCTGTTTTATGCAAAGACTTCCAAATCACATGACATTTTTCCATAAATATTGTCTGCTGGAAGTTGACGGCACATGAAACTGAAGCCGGGAGAAAAGCAAACAAACAGTAAATGCTTTCAATTTCACTGACGGGGAAACGTGAGAAGAAGAAGAAGAAGAAGAAGCTGCCGAGACAGAAACGCTGAGCTCTGCAGCTTTTACTCCAGAGAAGAAAACAATAAAAGAAACCAAGGAGGTGAAGACAGATGATACTATTCCATCCCTGCAGGACTCGGAGGACGAGACCGCCGCCAACCAAGCAGCCCTCAGTTTAATGAGGCACAAATTTTCTCTGACACAGAAAATCTCTCATGTGTGAAATTATATCAGGTGGTTTTATATTCATATCTAAAAATGAGATTCAATAAAAAGTCAAATGGCTGAAGATGTTCCTCTCGCCTCTAACAACACAAGGACATGAAGCAAAGGTCAAAAGGTCAAAGGTCGTACCTATGAAGAGCTGGCTGTTGAGCTGCAGGTGGAAGTGTCCGTCAGCAGGAGCTTCCTGTGTGGCTGCAGGAAGGTCGTCCAATCGGAGCGAGGCCTCCTTGATGTTCCGCTCTGCTCGGACCATGTGCCACCTGTTGTCATTCAGAGGGACTGCAGCTTCCACCTGAACCTCCAGTGGTCCATTGCCAACGTCGAAGGAAAACAGCACCTGAGTGGAGGCTGATAAATCGAAGAAGAAAAAAATGTTTTTAAATTAGGGACAGAGCAAAATCACGAGTTTATATTTTGGAATTTTTTTTCTCTGAAGTTTGTGCTGGAACTTTTGTGAAGTTCCTGGGGAGAGATGTGTTCTTGATCAAAGATTTAACTCCAGGCCTTGTTTTTTTGCACGTCACTGTACACCCTACTGTAATTCCACAACAAAACAAAACAAATGAGAAAAAAAATGCAGATCAAATAAGTTTTCTGTTTTTGGATAAAGTTATAAATCTGATTCAGTTTGTGCAAATGGGACCAGTCGTGGAAATGAGTCATCTCTCCGAGGAGACAGCTTTATATCTGCATAAAAACACCAGCCAAGGAGAGGAGGAATGGTGATGCATCCAAACACACAGCTCAAGCCGTTCATATCAGACCTGCCACTGTCACAAACCAAAGATTAGAAATTAGATTAACATTATTTAACAATAACACAATAACCCCAATATTTAACAATAACACAATAATATAACACACAATATTTTATTTTGAGACTTAAAGCAGTATTACTACTATTACCACACTAGGACCAGAACTCCACCACTTCTCAAATTTATTTAGATTTAATTGTCAATTAAAAGTTGTAAAATATCATACAAAGATTTCCACTCTTTCTACATTAGTTGCAACTTTCAAATTCAGCACCATGGACAGATCCAGAGAACAGGAACACTGTCCATACGGACATTGGTTCAGCACCATGGACAGGTCCAGAGACCACTAACACTGCCCATACGGACATTGGTTCAGCACCATGGACAGCTCAAGAGAACATGAACACTGTCCATACGGACATTGGTTCAGCACCATGGACAGCTCAAGAGAACATGAACACTGTCCATACGGACATTGGTTCAGCACCACGGACAGCTCCAGAGAACAGAACACTGCTTATACGGACATTGATTCAGCACCATGGACAGGGGCGCCGGTCTGGTCAGTGACAAATTTAATTCAGCACCATGGACAGAACATCAGCCCACATAGTGCACTTTTTTTTTTTGTTTCAGGACCCCGGACAGAGCTTTAACACCATGACTGCCGGTTCTCTTCAGCACCACAGACAGCGCCACAGCTCCTCTCTAAACAGAGAGAGATTTAAGTGTGGACTGTGGAGCGCAGAACAAAATGAAACAATCCAACAAATATCCAGGCGTCCTGGAGTAACTTGATTTAGACAGTGTTGTCGGGTCTCAACATGATGTTACACACTGATTGCTGGCAGCTCAAAGACCATAGCAGCAGCATTAAGAGCTGGAGCAAACACAATGACAATGATTTCCCTGAGGTGGGGGGTGGGTGGGGCGTTGGGGGGAGCAGCAGCGTCTGTGTATTAGGTCCTGTTCTTCAACAACAAAGAATACAAGAAAAAGACAAAAAGACACAGAGTCAACCTGAGTCCATGGTGCTGCCAGCTGTATGTGAACGCCTGATGATGTATGAACCACACACACCCCCCCCCACACACACAGACATGCTCAGTACACAGCTGTACCTTCATGTAGTTCATCACTTTTAACACAAGGATGCAGTATAAATGACTGCAGCACTGCAGTGTTCAGATCTGATCAGATATTCTGCTGCAATGATGAGTGAAAAAAAAAAAAAAAACTAAACAGAACTGACTTTTTTCATGTAAAAAACCTAAAACCCCTATAGCAGACGTGTTCAAAGTCTGGCCTGAGGACCAGCCATGGCATTTAAATGGCTTTACAAGGTCCCTGACTTCTAAACGTTCGATGGAGCGTTGATCTTCTGAGATCTTGGCTGTTTCTGTGTTTGAGTTCAGTTGTTCATAATAATAAAGCATTTTTAAAAAAAAGTTTGGAAAAATCCTGAGGTGTTAAACAGAGAAGGTCAAAGGTCAAGCTCCTGTTTCTTCAGTTCTTGATAATCCAACTAAACCTCACACCTGCTTAGAAGGTGTTTCCTAAATTAACAGCCGGAGAACTGTTTCAGTTCTTTCTCTCCCTCTCAGCTGCTCAGTGAAAAAACTCGGTTGATGCCAACACTGAATTCGATTAAAAGCCTTTTTGTTAATGGGTTAATGACATTCTTAAACGTACTCTAAGGCCAGTCAGGCAGCAGCACTGAAGCAACCTCACACTCATCTTCAAAGGAAAGTGTTTCAACGATTGCATCAGAATTTCTTTCTTCTCACTGAAGCCTCTGATCTGCTGAGCTCCTGAACACCCACTGCTACAAAATCTAAAAACAGCAACACAAGTGTGAATGGACTCACAGCTCAGTTCAATCCGTATGAAATCTTTAATGCCCAGGTTCTCCAGGAACACACCGGAGGAGGCGGTGGTTTTAAAGAGGAAGGAAATGTCGGCGCTCAGCTCTCCGTGGAAGGTGGGGAAGTGGAGGTACGACGTCTCCTTGTCGAAAAAAGCAGCGTTCCACAGGCTTTCTGAAAAACACAGACACAGACCATGACGACGGTGAACGACGTGGCCCTGGTGTCACCTGGTGATGGTGTCACCTGCAGGTCCAGGTGAACTGAGTTAGAAAACAAAGGCTGCTGCGACTGGAGCTGAACGAGTGAAGAAGAAGAAGTAGAAGACGCAGAAGAAGAAGAAGAATATTTCTCCTTTCCACTACACAGGAGAGTCAATCATTCTGATTTTCCTGTCTTACTGGAACTGGAACAGTGAGAAGAAGAAGAAGAAGAAGAAGAAGAAGGAGGAGGAGAAGAAGAAGAAGAAGAAGAAGGAGAAGAAGAAGAAGAAGGAGAAGAAGGAGGAGAAGAAGAAGAAGAAGAAGAAGAAGAAGTGACGCCATATAGGGGGTGGGGGTGGGGGGGGTCACGTACTGTCTCCATGGATTGGAGCGGTCCAACACGGTAGACGGCTTCTGACCCCGGTCTCTGAAGGTCACCCAGAACCAGGGACCTGACTGGGAGGCTCTCTTTGTGGGTGAGCAGACCTGAGTCCTCAGTCCTGGAGCAGGAGTGAGAGAGAATATCAGGACGCAACGATGACATCACTGTGATGTCATCGTTACCCGCTTTCTTATATATTTAACATTTAACATAAAGACAATTCTCTGAAGATGAAATTGGATGAAAAAAAATACCAGTACCAGTCCATGCGGTCTGCATCACAGTTACAGTAGTGGTGTGGGTCCACGCAGTCGCCCTGCAGCCCACACGCACACTGTCGGCTGCCCGGCTGGGCTCCACCCCAGTAGGTCTGCAGACGACCAGACCCGCGGCCGCCCAGCCACCAGCTGAAGGGAGAGCCCTCTGAGAACAGACAGCACCAGAGGTGAACCAGTGAGGCAGCTGGGACCAGGTCAACTTTAACATCTGTGTGTGGGAGGCGTTCGTCCACAAATAGAAGTGGAAATAAAAACATGACAGCGCTTTTCTCACTGTGAAATCTCTGTGACCTGAAAGACTTCAAACCAAACTGCACATATTAAACCTCCAAACTGGAGCCATGAAAACATTGTTTCCTTGTTGACTTCAGCTCGGGAACGCTGCCAAGTTTCCCTCAGCTTTTAGCTATTTTGTGTTAAAAAAAAAAACAACAAACAACAAAACTTCCCCAGAGTTCATTGCTGGAAAAGTTTGTTGCTGCGAGAAACTGGAAAAAAAAAAAAGAAGGTCTTATGTAAGTGAGCAACATTTAACATCAACAACCTTTAAACTATTTTTTGGAATTTTCCTGTCCAAAACAAACACTTTTTTCATTTAATTTATTGTTAAAAAGACTCTACATCCATCCATCCATCCATCCATCCATCCTTCCATCCATCCATCCACCCTTCCATCCATCCATCCATCCATCCTTCCATCCATCCATCCTTCCATCCATCCATCCTTCCATCCATCCATCCAGGATACAAGCCAGAGATAAAAGCCGAGGCCGTACCTGGGGTGTTGAGGAGGCGGGACCTGCGGCAGCGGTAGGACAGTTCCTGTTGGCAGTGCTCTGATTGGCTGATGACAGCCATGAGCTGCTCCTCTTCAGTCATGTAGTCAAGGTGAACGGAGTAAAGGTTCCCACTCGGAGACGGTCGGATCCTGGTCCGTTCTGTGTTGTTGTGTTGGATCACCATCCACGTGTCGCCCTCTACTGACACACCAGGAGAAAGACACCAGAAACATGACTGCTGTGAAAATGACTTCATTTAATTTGGTGTCAATTTAACACCACTAATACTATTACTACTATTACTACTACTATTACTACTACTACTACTACTACTACTACT
>NC_024326.1:14676072-14678052 GCF_000523025.1 Cynoglossus semilaevis
GCTATTACTACTACTGCTGCTACTCCTACTATTACTACTACTACTACTACTACTACTACTACTACTACTACTACTACTACTACTACTACTACTACTACTACTACTACTACTACTACTATTACTACTACTACTACTAGTACTACTACTACTATTACTACTACTGCTACTACTATTACTACTACTACTATTACTACTACTACTACCAGTACTACTACTACTACCAAAGTAAAAAATACTTCAGTTACTTTGACGTTGAAGGTACTAATACTGTGTACTGAGTTTTTTTAATTCAAATATAAAGTACTACTTCGCTGGGAGTACACCGTGGTACACCGTGGTACCATGAGTCACCTGTCATGTTGCAGTAGACCAGCTGCGGTCTGATTGGTCCACTGCCGTCCACGTCGATGTGATAATGTCCCGACGTGTTGCCGTTGTGTTTGTACGCCTCGCAGGACTGTTGGTAGACGGCTGCGGGGAGAATCACCAGATCAGCTGACACGTCACACCACATCTGTACATCTGTACATCTGTACACGCAGCGTGGGCCTCTCTCTCTCTCGGCCGAGACCACATCACCTCCTCCCTGCCCACCCCACCTGGGTCAAACCCATATTTAGAGGTTCTCACACTCTGCTCACCTGTTTATCTCTCTCTCCTCCTCAACCACAAGACTTTTATTCACCTCTTCTCCTCTCTCTCTCTCTCTCTCTCTCTCTCTCTCTCTGTGTGTGTGTGTGTGTGTGAAGACTGCAGCAACATCTGCTATAAATAATGACTGTGGGAACGTTTATCTCAAGGTCCTGAGGATTTGGCTCAGGGAGAACAAGCACAGGTCCATTAAACCTCAGCCATAAGCTTCACTCCACTCAGTGTGAAATGTGAGAAATTAGCAGAGACTTCGGACGAAACCTCCTCAAATATCTGCTCGCCAATACGTTAGCTCCAGACACAGCTACGAGAGAGAGAAATATTAAGAAATATGAAATGAGTCCAAGCTAAATCTCATTAGCTCGCACATATATACTGTATATATTTATATATATATGTTAGTGTTGAACTGCCTCTGTGATTGGTCAGCAGTGAATTACAGCTTTTCAGTCTGGTGAAGTTCAGACTGTTAAGTGTTCACATTAAAATGACTTTTTTTTTTTTAAAGTGAGGTTCTCTGGAAGACTTTTCCTCAGATTTAAACTTCTGTAACTTTACCTTCTGGTCTCTTTTCTCCTACTTCACATCCAAACTAATGTGTTGTTTTTTTCTTTCATGCCGTGAGGGTAAAAAGGAAATTCATTATGTGCACTGATTGCACTCTCTCTCTCTCTCTCTCTCTCTCTGTGTTCCATAATGGCCGCCCTCCTACTCCCTGTACTGCTCTGTTATTAGCTGTGATTCACATCCAGCAGAGGGAAAAAAAACTCCTTCACAAGGATTTTTTTTTTCACTAAAATTGTTAATTCGTTAACCAGGTTAAGTACTACTTCAATACTAATATCACTTTCAACCTCGAATCATAAGAAGGGCTGTGTATTGGCAACGATATACTGTGATATTCTGTGATATTCTGTGATATTCTATCAGGCCCGACACCATGAATCTGTAACTGTTAATTGTTAATAAAAATGTCGTACACTGCTGTAGAAAATGATACTGTCTTGTAAAATGAAATATTGCGATACTTTCTTACAAGTATAAGACTTCTACTAGGCCGTGCATTACTTCGGACCACGTATGTCAAACTCGAGGCCCGCAGGCCGAATCAGACCCGCTACATTTTTCTCTCCAAGGTTAAAGATAAATGCAGAGGTGAGTTTTCTGGGAGGAGAACTCAGAGGCGAGTCTTTGTGATGTCCTGACTGACAGCTGATATTTTAAAGCTTGGTCTCAAACTTCCGACCTTTGGCAGAAGCACTCACAGCTGTGGCAGGGGGGGCCGCTGTAGCCGCCGTCGGGGCAGGTGCGGGGGGAGGCCGGCCAGGG
>NC_024326.1:14678640-14680437 GCF_000523025.1 Cynoglossus semilaevis
ACACTCCCCGCCTTTGGCAGACGCACTCACATCTGTGGGCGGGGGCGCCGCTGTAGCCGCTGTCGGAGCAGTTGCAGTGGAAGACGGTCCAGGTCTGAGTGCAGCGTCCTCCGTGTTCACATGGACTGGGAGAACACCTGGGGGAGACAGACACCAGGAGAGGCTGGGCTTTTATTGGAACCTCTGCACAAATATATTTTAAAACCAATTACGCTGAGATGGAAACAAGTGTAGGAGGAATATTTTATTTTTCCTTGTCAAGAAAAAAGTCGTAAAACTGTATTTTCTTCTGCACTTCTTCTGTCTCCTGAGACAGAGGGCTTATAAAAATCAATCTGTTCTCTGTGGCAGCTTATATTTGAGAGCAAAGAGAAAATAATAGATGGAAGACGTCGATGTTTAAAGCCCCGTCGTTTGGAAAGTACCACAGAACTTCAGTTTGACTGTTTTTTCACGTTGTAACAAACAGTTAAATCCTTGACTTTTGAGATTTAGTTTTTTTCACCTCTGTTACTGTTACTGTTGTTAACGAAGATAATTAAAAGGACTGAGTTTGATGAAGCCTGTTCTCCTGACGTGGACAGACCGACCTGTGAGTGGTCGTTCTGTGGGCGGGTCACAGATAATGTAACCAGTGGAAAAGACCATCGTTCTGATGTTTAGGGTCAGATTTTCCATTTCAGCACTTTGTTGTGGGAGGCTGAGTTAAAAACTGAGTTTCTGTGTAAAACATTATTCTACAGAATTAGTTGGTTTTCCTTTGTTTGAACTGATTTAATCATCGTTTCATGTGAACTTCTGATAAATGAAGCAAACAACAGATTCAGGAGGATTTTAATGATTTGTTTTTTTACTAGATATAAATTAATTTAAATGATTCAAATGAAATCAAATATTGTATGAGATTAAATATAATAGATTAAATGTCAGGTGAACCAGGTTCGAGGGTCAGGGTTGTGAATAAAATGTATGAGATTAAATATAATAGGTTCGAGGGTCAGGGTTGTGAATAAAAGTGTCGACTGAAGCTCAGTCTTTGTTTTTGGTTTTTGTAAAGGTTTCGTACTCTGGGTTGGGACAATTTTTTTTTCCAACAACAGAAAAAAGCAGCTCTGGTGAATCTGGGACAGATCAGTCTCCATCGTGGTTGAACATCCGTCCATTTGTCACAACAATCAGCCACGTGGAGCTGGCGACACCACAGAGACTTTGGTTTTCAATCCTGGCCTGTGATTAAACAACATCCAGCACCAACAGCCACCAACTCCACTTTAATCTCCACATAATCACTGCTCAGTTTGGATCCAGGGACAAATTGCTGTCGTTACGAGTTCAGTCTGTCCGCAGTTGGAATTCTCTCACCAAAATGTTTGGCTGAAACCACTTCAACCATCATCGCCATCATCGTCATCATCATCATCATCATCATCACCATCAGCGTCTGACACCAGACGCCTCTTCAGAGGAGAGGAGGAGAAACAACAGTTCCAACCACCTCATTAGAGACGCGGCTGTGAAAAATGTGTTCAATAATTGACTACAGCCCACAGAGGATGTTATAAAAAATGAAATGGCCCTTGAAAGGAAAAAGGTTCCACAACCCTGATATAAAACAAGGTGTTGAACTGATGTTGTCGTAAAGAGGCTCCTCGTGGGTTTGAGTTCCATTTGTGCTGTTAATGGAGTGTTTGCTTTGGATGATAATGCTCTTTGGTGGCGGCAGCAATAATAAAACACACACTCAAACACCAACACACCAACACGCCACCGCCGCCGCCGCCCACGCGCTGATGCCGA
>NC_024326.1:14681799-14683632 GCF_000523025.1 Cynoglossus semilaevis
TCAAACACCAACACACCAACACGCCACCGCCGCCGATGCCCACGCGCTGATGCCGACTCCATTTTCCACCTGACTTTACCGTACAATGGATCCCGAGGGTCTGGAATTCAATCAGCACAATCTCACTGAGAGCACTGGCTGGTCGCCCCCCCCCCCACCCCTCCCTCACCCCTTCATCTTTACTGGAAAACTGATTTTGGTCTTTTTTTTTTTACGAAGGCAGAACATTGATGGGAAAAAAACGAGAGCAGTGTCAGACGGACTGAGAGCCTCGTTGGAATTGATCCAATCCAGTCACGTCTTTGAACAAACAGAAAAACTTCAAGTACTGGTCGGAGTACAACAAGATCCTGAACTGTACAACACCCACAGTCACGCCCTCTTGTGGTTGGCTGGCGGCAGTGTGACGCTGCCTTCAGTGATGTGATTGTCTTCTGTTACTTTGGTCCATTTTGAATTCGATTTTTCTTCTTCCAACAACAGCTTTGTTTGAACAAAAACGAACAAACCACGGTCAGAGTATCAGAAGGAACATTCCTGGATTCTGTCCTCGTCTGCAGAAGGCATTAAAAAGGTCATCGGCAGAAAAAACACTGATTTTAAACACGGACGTCTATTAACGTGACCTTACGAGGGTCATGACTGTGATGGAGGACCCGCGGCGTCCAGCAGGCGGGGACATAATCGCTGTCATCATCTCATTAACCGCAACGTTATTTGGCCTGACACCGGACAGAAAATGATCGAACGTGCGCTCTCATGTTCCGCGGCCGATGATGTCGTCGTGACGACGCGTTGTCTTTGCTGATTTGAACTTCCATTCATCACTGTACAATCCAGGAATTTCAGCCACTGAACTAAACACGAGGCCTGAAATTGTCCTCGCAGCGTTTGATTTAACTTCAGCCGCTCGCTCAAAGGTTTTATTTACCCCCACACACACACACACACGCCGGGTGCATATAAAAGCTAATTGTGAATTTATATTGCTTTATATTGAATCAAGCTGCTCC
The DNA here is from genome assembly GCF_000523025.1 of Cynoglossus semilaevis. Lineage (NCBI taxonomy): Eukaryota > Metazoa > Chordata > Actinopteri > Pleuronectiformes > Cynoglossidae > Cynoglossus > Cynoglossus semilaevis. Next base: position 14,682,813 of record NC_024326.1, read on the forward strand.
TTGTGTTTACAGGCCTGGGTTCCCAGTGATTTCATGTCATTTCTTCTCTGCATCACTGAACATCATCTCCTCCATCGACGACGTCGGACGGAGTTTGTTTAAACAACGACAACGACAGAAAAAAGGATTTCATTTCACTCAGTCCAAACTGAATTCTGACCCCAGTGGTACTGTATGAAGTACTGTATGAAGTACTGTATGAAGTACTGTATGAAGTACTGTATGAGGTACTGTATGAAGTACACCTGGTACTAGTCGACTGAAGTATGAAACTATAGGATGTATGTATTGTAGGGTTGTATGAAAATATCAAAACTGTAGACTGAAATACTGCAATATTTGGTTTCAGTTCAGTAGTTCAGTATCGATTTTCTCACTGTATGGATTTTCTTTAATTAACAATTAACATTATTCCTATGGATTCATGGTTCCCTCTGTTCCAGTGTTAATAACCTGGTGTTGATGATGGAACAGCAGCAGAGTCTCAGACTGGGATCATACATCCTGATATGTATCGTATCACAGCTCTAGTGTTCTGTATCGTGCTGAGGGTGACGTTGGAACAGGCTTCTATCAAACCCTGTTCCTATTGGTCAACGACCAGGAGCTGATGGTGACAGAGATCAGCACAAACACACGGTGAACAGGAAGTCTCTCTGACCTGTCGATGATTCCACACATGTCGATGTGGACGTTGCTGTAGTTTCCCGTCAGTTTCTGCTGCACTTTGATCAGATCCACCTCCCGCTGCTCCACAGAGAACAGACGCATGCAGCCCTGGAAGACATGAAAGGGGTTTCTGCAGCCCTGACCGTCGTCT
>NC_024326.1:14684825-14687004 GCF_000523025.1 Cynoglossus semilaevis
GCCGTCGTCTTCCGCAGGACAACCGGAGGCCCCATGGGAAAAAAAAAAAAAAAGAACAACGATCGCAGCAGGCCTTCTGACGACATAACATCTCTGACTCTGTAAACCAACACCGCCGTGTTTCAGTCTCACCTCCAAAGAAGAGAGGACTTCCAGCTGAAACTGGGAACGTGAGGCTGGCATGTGCACTGCCTCCTTCTCCTCTGTCTGCAGCGATGGTCAGGCGCCCCCCTCTGGAGATGATCTCCACGGAATGCCACTGTCCATCATTCAGGGAAGAACCTTCGAACCGGAAAATGTCGTTAACACAAATCATGAACTTTTCATGAGCCGTGCACGCAGCGTTTCACACTTGGATTTAGGCCTGCGCCCCACACTTTTGGACTCACTGCTCTAAACAGTATAAACATTTAAAAAAGACCTTGAAGTCAGTCCGTTGTGTTCACCACCACCCTGAGCCGCAGCTCCAGCACTGTTTTATCGGTGAAAACTTCTTTTAACGGTGAGACTGATTCCAGACCAGCGTTCTCTTCATTTCCTGCACCAATGAGCTGCGCCGTGTGAACAGCAGCAGCTGCGGTGAGTCTGAACGTCGTCGGATTGACAGAATGGATCAATATCTCATTATCCCCCATCCTTTCTTCCCTTTTTCTCTGACTGAGGCCATGTTTTGCCCCAGACTCTGCCCCCGTCGTCACCGAGACACAGACAACACTCTGTGTGAATTATGCAGATTCACGGAGGAGCTAAGGCTGACGGGGGAGGCAGAAGGAGCGGGTGAGGCACTAATTGACTAACGGTGAAACTGTTTGCTCAACCCTCGGCCCCCGCTGACGACCAGCTTGGGGTAAAGTGACTCGTGAAAATACAGATAATGGTGGACGACAACGGGACGTTGGATCGGTGCCTGGTTGACCATCAGGGGGAGATTATCCAGTCCGGTTGTCAGCTTCAGAAAATCACATTTCCATTTGCAGCATCATTATTGGGGTTTTTCCAACAGGATCACAGAATGTTGGCATATTTTAAAACATCGTTTGGGATGAATAGATTTGTTTTAATTTCCCCTGACTGTCAACATCAGGGCGTCGTCGTCTGCCAACAAACACAGCAGCAACTTCAGGCAGAATTCAGACCGTGTGTCCAGCAGCAGCGTAAGAAAGAAAAACTGACCAATCCTCTTTGACCACACCTGAACCGCCTCCAACACAGCCACGACGTTTAGCATGCTACGCTAAACTTCAGTTATCATGATGACCACGTTGTTCCTTACTGACCTGACGTTCTGGTGACCTCGGCCTCTCACTGACCTGCACTCAGCTCCAGCACGGCTCTCCCGGTCTTGTGTATCTGGAGCCGCAGCCGGGCCTCACTCAGGTACAGCCACACGACGCCACCTTCACTCAGGAGGTCAAAGGTCAGCAGGAGCCCGGCCTCGTTCCATGTCCTGAACTGGAATGTCACGGAAAGACCTCCTGAGAGGGACGCTGCCTCCGCAGGTAACTGGAGGAAACTCTGGGGGCCGGGGAAGGTCACGGCCACGGAAACTGGTTCAACACAGGAAAAGGTCACGTTGCCCTGAGGGAGAGAGAGAGAGAGAGAGGGAGAGAGATGAAGATGATGATGATGATGATGATGATGATGAAGTGCACAGGACAAACTATAAACTAATATTAAAGGTTGCTGCGGTGGTGTCAGCGTTGTCATCAGCAGATCTGCGGCGTGCAGAGGACGACGGAGATAAGAGCAGGAAAGTACAAAGTCACAGAGTAACGGTGTGTACTTTTCATGTTCTAGAAAATTCTACCGTATGTTTCATTTATTCAAAACAAAACTGTTGAACACGTTCAATGACTGAAATGGACAAATGAATAAAGAACGATTAAAGAGACGGTGACTGTGACTCATCAAAGTCAGATAATTATCTCTGAACAATGAAGCACAAACACATGTTTATTATTGATGTAAGGTTAGGGGCCAACTAAGAAAATGTTTTATCAAACGTAAAATATTGCCCATTAAATGAGATTATTTTTTCTCCTGGATGTAACAGATATTTAACATCTGACTGACTTTGATTCAAACATGTGACAGTTGAAGAAACAAGTCTATTATTACTGTCAGTCCTGTTCACAGTCACAGTAATTACTACCGTTTCCTCTCTCACGTAAAGAACGTT
>NC_024326.1:14687249-14687573 GCF_000523025.1 Cynoglossus semilaevis
CGTTGGCCATTGCCACAGGCAGCCGTGCACGTAAGGCTCGGCACCTCTCTGATCAGGAGTCACGCCTTTTCCCCTCTCACTGTGTGCTGCGGAGCGTCTGTCATCATCAGACAGTCGGCTGTTTTTACTCTCAAACACTTCACAAATCACTCCACTCAGCGTGAACGAAGAACAGGCCTCACGGTCACGATGAGACGCAGCCGTCAGAGTCTACGCTGCTTTGTCCCGGCTTCATTAAACAGTCACTGGCTCATTTAGCAGCAGCAGTAACAACAACAGCAGCAGTAACAGCAGCAGTAACAGTAACAGCAGCAGCAGGAGGAA
>NC_024326.1:14688439-14698409 GCF_000523025.1 Cynoglossus semilaevis
AACAGCAGCAGCAGCAGTAACAGCAGCAGCAGTAACAGCAGCAGTAACAGCAGCAGTAACAGCAGTAACAGTGTTTCCTGTGTTGTTGTTGTAAAACATAAACCCTGCACCAACAGACCTGACCTCAGGTCAAGGTCATTTATCAAAGCATTTTATATCGTTTATAGTTAAAAAAACATAGTATTTTATTAGAGAAAAACAACATTGTTTTCATCTTATTTTGGTGTGAATTTGAACGGCTTCTCGGCCAAAACAAAACGCTGAATTATTTACAGTAGTCAGAGTACTATTGTACTGTAGTACAAGTACACTGTACAAACTGTATATGGAGTTATGGTTATTCATAACTAGTGGTAACTAGTACTCACCGTTAGTGTTGTTTGTTCGTCGTTTTGTTCGGCTCTTTCCAACAGGTTCAGCCCGTTGAACCGCAGGTTTTCCAGGCAGCCTTGGAAGTTCCGGGTGTGGATGACGGACCTGTGGGAGGTGTGGCTCTGGACGGCCCCCACACTCAGCTGTTTGAAAACACAAAACCACATCGTGACCGCGGCTGCTGCTGCTGCAGGTTCAACAGGACAGGAAGTGCTCTCTCTCTCTCTCTCTCTCTCTCTCTCTGTCCGTCACCTGTTCGATGTCCCAGTGGTTGAACTCTGCGGGGATTTGAACCCTCTCTGTGTGTGTGTCCACGGTGAGGTTGAGGCGCGAGCCTCGTCTCTCCAGTGCCACGTGGTGCCAGTGTTGGTCATCCAAGAGGCTGCCCATGGAGACCAGGAGTCGAGAGTCGGACGAGGACGTTCCTCCTGGAAGAGAAGACATCGGACGGTCAACCCTGTCTCCTTCACGCCTCCTTCCTGCGGTAGGAAGAGTGAAAACAGCCAAACAGAAGCGTCATTATTCAGAGATAATCTGTGATTGTTTTCAATTTCCCACAGACAGGTCCACACGGAGGGCGTCCATGTGCATACCCACACCGTGGGCCGCAGCCCAACGTGAAGAACCCCAGAGGAAACACAGCATTAATGAAAGATGAGCAGCAGCAGCAGCAGGTCTGAATCAGAGGACACGTTTTCTTAGTACCATCCCAGAGAACCGGGAGAAGAACTGTTGGAAAAAAAGCGGCTCATTAAAAATGTATCAGCCGTTCTTCAGGGAGAGACAAACCCGGGCTGGTGGAGACAAACAGAGACGTTTGTGGGGATGATGGACAAATGAATCTTTGATATTTTCACTCAGTTTGTCAGATGACATATTTGCAGATCAAATGAGTAGAAGTTGTTCTGAAGAGCCAAAGTTTTCGGCTGCGCAGTGATGAATTATTCAATTATGGAGACGCTGAGTGGAAAAAGACGGCGTGAGACTAAAAAACACATGATGTGACTGGAGTGGCATTGATTAATGGAGTGATTATCATGTTGATGAAGCTGAAGGAGATCAGCAGAACGCTTTATGATTGAGCTTTTTCGCTGCGGATGGATGATTTGATTTGTAGTTGGAAAAAAAGAAGAAGCAAGGATCAATAGTGAGGATCGAAGAGCAAACAAAGAGAAAATGAACTGACGGTCGTGTTGGGAGTGCCCCCCCCACCCCTCTCTTCTTTTTCCCTCCTCTTTGCTGTGTCTTGTTTCTCCTCTTTGGTGACGAGGTTCAAGAGGATCAGAAAAATAATTATCTTCAAACAGTAAGAGTTTCTCCCCAGGACCAATCACAGCTCTGTATCCTTAACGGCAACATTTGGACAAAGTTCATTCTTCAGTGGGGTCATCACAAGGTCAAAGGGTAAAAGTCAAACTGTGTCAATTAAACTGCCTTTTTTCGGGGGAGGGGGCTGGAGGAAAAAATCACTAAACTGAAACATCGTGATATTTAGTTTCCTGATATCGTATCAATATCCTCCATCACTGTATTGTGGTGTTGAACACAGAGCAGCAACACTGCCCCCTGTGTGAAGCCGTGATGTCAACGAGTCCTTGAGCAAGACTTGATTTTTAAACCCCGATGGGGAGTGGGTGCGGGGCGGGGGGGGAGGTCAGCCCCAATCAATAAGTCACTTCCTGATGGGTGTGTGAACGAGCGACAGAAATATTAAGGAGCGGCCGGTGAGCACATGTGACACGTTAAAAGATTAGTGTCCTGCCGGTACAGCAGGGGGATCAGGAGGTCACGTGAATCAAATTATGTTTTATCAGCGGAGCAGCGGGGTCACGGAGAAGTTCAGACCGCGGTCGTGAATCAGAACGACTGAGGAAAGTCTTCAGTCCGGCACCGGTGAGCTGAGTCAGTGGGATTTAATTTAGGTAACAGATTAAAAAAAATGCAAATCTGTAGAAGTTTAACAGCGAGGTGAGGGTCAAGGCGCTGAGCCGCTCATTTCTGCAGCCTCTGCTGAAACACGGTGATTCCATTTTTAAAATTCCCACTGTATCCTATCCCGTTTTAAGGAATGTGATTACACAGGAACGGAGTGACGCTCCGGTCCTGGAGCTGCTGCAACAGCTCAAAATGTCATAAATGGCCTGTGAACACATTAGTGATGAGGATATGTTGGTTTCAGCAGAATTCTTTTCCATCAGACGCCTGCGACGGCGGGTCGAAAACTCCAAGACAAACAGAATAAAAACAAAAATCTTCTTCCTTCTTGTCTCCGTCTGCTCTCTTCTTCTTCAGTGGTGTTTTCTTCTCTTTAGAATTCTGGAGGATGACCTTTGACCCCAGATCACAGCCTGCTTCTGCGTCTGTTCTAAGAACTGAAATATACTTTACTGTATATATTAGAAGATGGCAATTCATCTGATTCTGTTCAAGCTCAGGTTAGAATGATATTTTTACGTTATTCAAATTATTTACTTTTGAAAGTTGAGAACCTGGTCAAAGTCAACGCTTGACAAAAAATATAATAAAGGCTCTCGTCCTCGCTGCTGAGAGATTTGCTTTAAAATAATGACTAATCTCTGAATGAACAACTTTTTCATTAGAATGTTTTTCACTGAGCCTCGAATTTAAAGACTCGATATAAATGGTTTTTATTGACTTTCTTCAGTTTCAAGGACTGGTTTGTTCAGGTTCTCTGCTTTTTCTATCACAGCTGAAAATCCAGAGCGGTGGGGGAGATGGGGGGGTGCAGGTAATTCAACGCTCACAGTTGGACGTGAATTACGTGTAAATGTGAGCGTGAATAATTGTGTTTCACGCCCGGTCAGCTCCGTCCTGTCATCTGTGCTCACCTGAAGGTTCTTTGAAGCACATCAACAGATGATTCAGGACAAGGACAGAAATATTTGACTCCAAACTCAGGATCACCTGATTATCGACATTTGACCCTGAAACCGTTGACACGAGTGTCACGTGTGTTTGTACGTGATTTACTGATGAGTTCGTGTCTGATTTGCTGCCTGCATTCACAGACCAGCAACTCTGTCCTGCCGTCACCACGCAAGTCTTATACAGAATCAAGACTAGGAGCCACACGAGTCCACAAGTCTTATACAGAATCAAGACTAGGACAAATTAGGAGAAAACAAAGCAGGAAAAAAAATCAGAATTAAAGGAAAAAAGTGAGTGATGGAGTCAATGAAATTCTTTGTCGACGATAGTGAAAAATGAGCTGAACTTGGATTATGATTCACGGACTGACGGAGCCAAAGATCATGGAGAAGTTGTATTAATCCAAAATCAGCAAAATTACGCCACCTACAGGAGCCCAAAAGTGGCACACACTGCATGAGGAGCGCTCTCCTTGAGGACTGTGGACTTTTTGTTAAGGTAGATGTTTTTCTCCACGGGTTAATTGTGCATCGATCTGTTAGTAATGCCTGAGCGCTGCTGCTGTAGCAGTAGTGAAATGTGTTGTCTTTATATTACCACCCAGTTATCTTCACTCTGTTTATCTGACCTTCCTCCCCCTCTCTGTTCACACCTGAACCTGATCTGTGGACTCAGCAGAGCCGACTACAGCGTGGGATCAGGGTCAATGCACCCACCACTGATTTGTCATCTAATTACACAGTCTATATGCTGAGAAGCCAATGTGGAGAGACACGGAGGGGGGGGGGGGGGGGGGGGGGGATGGGGCGCGAAAAAAAAGAGAAACTAGAGGAAACTGCTGAAGAGTTGAAGGAGCTTAAACTCAGAAGAAAAGACGAAACGAAAACAACAAGAGAAAAAAATTCAAACGAAAAAAGAAGAGGAAAGAAAGAGCTCGGTGTGAGGTGAAGAAAAGAACAGAGGGTGGAACGTTTGACAGATGAAGAGGAGGAAGAGGAGGAAGAGGAGGAGAGAGGACTTTTACACTGTCAGCGCAGCATTAACATCTTCATCATTAATATTTAATGTCCTGTTTATAAGACGTAAACAGGAAGTCCAAGTTGGTAAGAAACTGCAGCCACACACACACACACACACACACAGAAAACATAATGGTTATTTTAAGGAGTTAAAACTTTCACAGAGAGACTTCCATCACCTTGGACGGCCCTGATCCTAAACTACTGTGTAACCGTGATTAGACTTTTGTCAATAGCCCTTTAACGCCCGTATTCTAACCCTCATTTAACCAACACTTACATTTTAGCTCCATTATTAACCAGGGTCACAGAAATCAGGTTCTGTCTCATTAGGTTCTGTTAGCCACAAGAACCAGTGGACCTGAAACACACACACACACACACACACACACACACACTTGGAACCATCCATCACGGCTGTAATGAGACGGAGTCGCAGCAGCAGGAGTGTGAGCCAGGATTTCAACCAATCAGGTGGCGGCGTGAATCTCCACCATCTCCTCCGACCAAAACCAATTTAAAGTTATTTCACCGGCTTTTGTTTTGTCCTTCAGCTGATGCAGCACGGTGACCCCTACAGGCAGGACACGGGAAACACATCCACCACCTCACCCTCTGACTGCAGCTAATTACCCCCACAAACATCCCCCGAGGAGACAGTCTGACGACCAGGGCCTTTATCTCCTGCTAAAAGGCAGCGCACTACCACTAGAGGGGGACGTCAACATCTCCCAGAAGCCCCTGGGGTCTGCTGGAGTTCCTACCTTTGTTGATCAGCAGCTGCAGCGTTCCTCTCTGCAGCTCCAGACTCAGACCCAGCCCTCGCTGTCCCTCAGCCAGGAGCAGACTCCCAGCATTCCTCCTGGTTTTAAACTTGACCGACAGAACGTCCGTAGACGAGGTCCGTGATCCGGCACTGGCTCGGTGTATCAGACCACTGCTGTCACTGTTGAGACTCACCACATCAGAGGCTGGAGGGAAAAAAAAAATGTAAATTTGGTTATGACACCAGAAAAATGTCTGAGAAATTCAGCTGCCACACATTTTTATTGTCAAATAATCTGGGGTTTTCTACAAAGTTTCGCAGCAGAACAACTGAGCGAATCGAAGAACATCTGACTGTTGAGTCAGAATGCTCTGGTGTTCTTCCTGAGTCTAATCACGGAGATCGAACTCACTGTAGGGACATCCGTAGGCCTCCAGTCGGAGTCCGATCCGCCCGCTGAGATTCCAGTCCAGGGGGAGGAGGCGGAGGAATCGAGCCACCGCCGGCTGCTGCAGCTTGTACTGAACCACACTGTCAGCGTTACTGTTCCCTGGAAAAGCCTGGGAACACACAGGTGTGGGGGAAATATTGACCAACATCTGCAGCACACGGATGGGGCTGATGAACGACCCAGTATTTCACAGAGTCAACACTCCTACAATCTGCGGTACTGTCTGTGGTGGTACAAGTTCCAGAACCAGAACCGCCCCGACTCCAGCAGCACCGACCAGAGCTGTGAAGAACCTGAACAAAAGCCGACTGTTTCGTGGTATTTCAGACACCGACTGTCACCAGGTGAAGACTAACGACGCAACAGGACGACCCGTCCTCGTCCGGTCGTGGTTCTTGTCCCTGATGTAGTTCTAACAACCACATGGTTCAGAGACGTTCTTCTTGTTCTCAGGTTGAGCGATGAGCCGCCTGCTCACCAGAACAGATATAAAGTGATAAAAGGTTCCCCCTCTCCAGCTCTAACTGTGGGCTGATTGGCTGATGGATGGTGGTTTTTCCATGTCTCCCATCTGCCTATCCATCCTAATTACATCTCTCCCCCGATGTCGACACGCAGGTTAACTGTCTCTCCCATCGCTGGGTAAAAGCTCGGAGACGTAATTAACTCGTTAATGCCTCTGGAATGGGGCGAGAGGAGCTGCCTTCCTCAGAGGACAAGAAGGAGGAAGAGGAGGAGGAGGAAGAGGAGAGAAGCTGTTATCTAATGAACACGTTCTTAAGAGGAAACAATCAACATGAATCCAAGGGCGTGTGTGAAAGACATCACTTCACTGTCACTAAAAACAAACAGACCTCACTCTGCTCTACTGGTGTCTCCATCACAGGATGGAGGATGGAGGATGACCTTTGACCCCCAGGTCACAGTCTACTTCTGAGTCTGGTCTAAGGACTGAAAATCACTCCCTTTAAATAAACAATAAAAAACTCCTGGTCCATTTAAGAGAAAGAAAAGTCACGACGGAGACTGGAGGTTGATCTGGAATAATGAACCAGGTGGATCAGTCAAAGACACGGCTTCCTACGAGTCTGTGCTGGTCTGTGAGAATTTTCTACAATGATGAAAAAGTGTCTTTTGGTGTTGATGGTTGGAGACCCATGAATGCAGCATCTTAAGAAACACAGTTTTAGTGGGAAAACAGAGAGAGAGAGAAACATAAATTTGTATCATTTTTCCACATCTTTTCAGTCCAAGCCTCTGTTCACTGTAACCATGTGAGGCTTGGTCGTTTTCTGCATTTATTTTACACTGCTTTATCGAACTTGGTCGTTTTCTGGGGCAGTCCCTGCATTTATTTTACACTGCTTTATCGACAGGGGGCAGCTGTTCGGTCTTTAACAAGGTACGTCTCCATTTCAGTGTTGTTTGTCTGTCAAATCCAATGTTGGTTTTGAAAAAAGACTTTTGAAAGAGTGAGCCTAGCGCTGTAGACAAATGGAAATCAGAACGCTGCGGCGACATCGTTTCTTTCTTCAGTTTGAGAAGAAAAAGACGAGTGGGAAAACAGAAAGTTCCTGTGAAAGGCTGAGGCCCTTACATTTCCTTTGAAAAGCCCCCCCCCATCTCTGAGTAACACACCGTCAGAAGGTTCAAAAAACACTTTGAAAAGTGACGCCTTATGTGAAACATCTCTCCCAGAAGATCCCGACGCTGAGATTAGCTGGAGTCTCCCTTTAAGAGGACGTCTAATCAAAAGCTTCTCTCTGAACTGCTGCACCGTTACGGCTTCAGCACGGATGAAGGTTTGAACTCACAGCAGGATAATGAGACACGCGGGAGCCTGAGAGTGCAGGTAGGCAGCGCAGATTAAAGATGGAGGTAGAAACGCCGCCACCTCCGATGTTTGACTAAAACACCACGGACTTTTGTCCTTGTCTTTTGTCCAGACCGCTCTGTCCCACTCAGTGCACATCAACCAACAGCAGCTGAAGTGTTTTGGCAACAGGTCCACACAGTCAGCAGAGCTGCATACATTATTAATGAAGCGTCAGAGGCTCCTCACGACTGTGATTATCTCAGCAGGACTGACTGATCCCTGCAGGCCATCGCCAATAAACACCGTGTAAAAGGAGCAGACTTCATCATCATCATCATCATCATCGCTACATTTACACCTGCTGTCGATGTGACTCCATTTGTTTGGAAATAATTCACAGCAGCAGAAAAGGAAACTGCACTCATCAAAACAACAGCCAGAATCAGTTTAAAAAAAACATATTTAAAACGTATTTATTTGGAAAAAACAAAGCTACGGATTTGGGATTTTTATCTTTTTTTTTAAATCTGTGCACTTGTCTGTTGGTAATAGTGTGTGTGTGTGTGAGACACCAAGCAGAAAAATACTTTCTGTATGAGCACAGAGAATATTTCAGTCTAAAAGGAAGCAAATATTTCTGACTTTAAACTGTAGCTGTGGTCACAGTGAAAAATAAAAAACATGATGTTTTCTTTATGTTTACCACAGTCAGATGAACAGAAAGTGAGCAGAGCTTTGTCAACAACAGGATATTTAAATCAGTTGTAGTGAGGTTACTGGCTAAAAGTGTCTGACTAAAGAACCTGCTGATGTCGGACGATACAAATAAGAATAAACCACCGGACGCTGTTGTGCTGTAATTAATAGAATAAGAACAAAGAAGGTCCAGAACTAGACTGGTGGTTCGGACTCACCCCGAGACTGTCCTCCTGTCTGTACTGCTTCCAGTTGTGTCCCGTGTCACTGAACATCAGCAGGTACGACCTCAGCCAATCAGAGCTGCCGTAGCGCCCCTGGGTGGCCACGGCCGTGATCCTGGTCCTCTCACCCAGGTCCACCTCCAACCACTGGTACCTGTCTGAGGTGAGAGGAGACCAACCTCCAGCTCCTGCAGAGAGAAGGTGGAGAAAATGTTGATTTGTTATCATTTAATCAACAAGAAATGAAACGTAGCGTGTTTTCTTCTGCCCCGTTACCAGCTGTGGTGACATCACACTCGTGTTTTCTTTTGCACCGTTACCAGCTGTGGTGACATCACACTTACAGATGGTCACACCTCACACCTTAAAAGTTTAAGGTTTCATTAAACTTTTTTCTGAATCCAGAATATTATAACAATATTAAACAGTTTGGATGTTAGAAAATAATAAAAATGAGGAATTGCAGAATGTGACAGAGGAGTATCTTCTAGCGGTCTAGGCCTGGGACAATATAGATGTTCAGGCTCTGAGTCAGTTTTTTTTCAAATGTGAAAATGGACTTTAAAAAAAAAGAAGCAAAAATTCACAATTTCCTTTGTTGACAACTACAATGGATTTGGAGACAGAGCTTTGATGAAAAAGCTAAAAGATAAAGTGTGAGGCGTCTGCTTTCTTGTGTCCAGCGTCCAGAGAAAAGAACCAGGAGAGAACCAGCGCCGACCGTTTCTAATGTTCATTTCTGTGACTCTGATCAGTGGAACATCTTCAGCTGTAAAACCCTGACACGCTCATTCATAAAGTCCCGTCTTTGACCCCAGTGCTGTAAAGCTGTAAAACCTTTATTACATTTCCCCCAAACACCATCAATACCAGCTGCTGTGACCAGCATTCATTAGTTCCACATAAATGCCAAACCATTTCCCGTTTTTTTTTCCCCCACCCTCTAAATATAGCATTGCTACGAAGCTATGCCCTGATCTATTGATTTATTTATTTATTCTACAATTTTCTCTCAACTCCTAAACCTCCTCGCTACATAAAACACCACCGATAAGAGACTGCTGCGCTGCGCATCGATTTGTTTGACTGTACCGCCGCTGCTTCTTCTCCCAGGTTACACCGCGGCACTAAAGAGCACCCCGTCACGGACGGTATCGATCTGCTGCGTTCAGGGTCTGTAGGCTGAGAAAATAAAAATCAAATATGTGTTGATTAGTTGTTGTGGTGGCGGTTTATCTATCATTGACGTTCACTTGGCCCTGACATCACTGACCTGCTGCTGACGCTCATTAGCACGACACGTGTCACGAGGTGAAGGCAGGTGTGGTGGAAAAAAACTAAATTAAAACCGAAGGACAAGACGTAGATAAAAGAATACGTTTTATACTGGGTCATCACTTCTGCTGGTCAGGATTGGGATTACATCTGAACATGCAGCGGGATTCAAACCTAGTTCTTTTTGATTGTAAAACATAGATGTTTTACATCTTTTACAAAAATGTACAAAATCTTTTACAAAAATGTAGAACCACAGATCTTTTTCTGCACATTTGAAATGAACAACAACAATGAATCTGCAGAGTTTTTGGTTTGAAACCGGAGCAGCAGACGCTGCACTGTTGGTTAAAAAACAGTTTGAATCTGAGGAGAAAAATCTTTGTCCTGAATCTGTCGCCGCCGCCGCCGCTGCTCCGACTGTCCCCGCCGGCTCCTTCAAGCAGTGCAGGACCCCAGTAA
>NC_024326.1:14698555-14703031 GCF_000523025.1 Cynoglossus semilaevis
TGAATCTGCAGAGTTTTTGGTTTGAAACCGGAGCAGCAGACGCTGCACTGTTGGTTAAAAAACAGTTTGAATCTGAGGAGAAAAATCTTTGTCCTGAATCTGTCGCCGCCGCCGCTCCGACTGCTGCAGCCTGATCTTTAAAGCAGTGAAGGCCACAGCTAATAAGTGCTCGACTAACCGCCGTGATGCCGACACTCAGACAGAAGTGAGCAGGTCTGACCTTTACTGATGAAGATGTGGCTTTAGAGGGAGAGACAAGGGGAGAGCAGGCGGCGGGAAACATGTGGAAGTGCTGGAGTGATTTACTGTCGGCTTTAATGTCGACCAAGTGTGGAGATTTTTCCTGTCAATTATTATCTCACTTAAAGGAACATATTTTTCTACTTGAATTTAAATGTAAATCAGGTTCCTCTGCACTTAAATGAAACGCAGCTGTTCTGAACGACAGGTCTCGGTGTCTTTACCTTTGAATGGTAACGAGACGCTGCAAGCTCCGCCCATCTCTGAGTGAGCGAGAAACAACAAAGTGTAGTCCAGTCATAACCTGGGCCTGTTTAGTTGAACACGATGTTGATAAACTGACAGGAGTTGAAGAAAGACACACACACAAAGATCTTCTTCAACAGCCAAAACCCTCTGCCCTTTAATTCGTTCCTGCTCTCGTCTTCACTGTGATCCGGTAATTGATTGAGGTCAAATGTCACCGTGGAGGACAAAATCTACTGAATGAGTCTCAGTACGAGAGGAGAGGAGGAGAGAAGAGGAGAGGAGGTGAAGAGAGGAGAGGAGAGGAGGAGAGGGATCTTAGAGGACATAAACCACGTCTCAGAACGCTGAAGACACTGATTGCAATCTGCGCAGTGATTGTTCAGCAACACAATCAGCAGTGATGGCAACGGTTTAACAGAGAATACCTGCAGTAAAGACTGTGACATCATCAGCCGCAGCAGCATCAGCAGCAGCAGCAGCAGCAGCAGCAGCAGCGGCGGTTTTTACACCGACGTCTTTTTCTAACACAGCTGACACACAACGATCTACAAAACCAAGCGTGTGATTGGAGCGCAGTGAAAAGGCAGACGTCTGAGACCAGGGTTTGGTTGTTTATTCCCACAGAAACTGCATGATGGAAATGGAACTCTACTTTCTGTTTGAATATTTTTAAATATACATTTGTCTATGACATAAGAAAAAATATATTCACTGATCAACAGGTAAACAAAGACAACGTCCCTGAAGTGACATCAGCTTCAGCTTCACTGATCGACTCATCAACAAGGAAAAAAAACAATTAACAAATTGGACAGAGAATCACATGACCTGACCTTTGATCTCCTGAGAAAAAGGGACATTTCTCCATCTGTGTTGACATGTTTATGTCAGGACAGCTGGACACTGTGTCCTGGTCGTTTTTGTCCACTCTTCACTGTTTCTTCTCCAACTGTGACTCTCAGCCTGTCCACTCTCTGTGTCTCTTCACACCGTCCTCGTCTCCCTCCATCTGTACCATCTGTAAAAGTCCGGTCCGTTTCCCTCCTCTCACAGTGTGTCTGTGTTTCTGTGGAGTTTTATTTCCCTGTTGACGGCGTGATGCAACCCAGCTGCCAGAGTGAGCACAGACAAAAAAACAACACCAGTGCAGACGGGGTCACAGCAGAGGGCGCCGAACACCTGTCACGATCACACGTCGCCTTCAGACAGGAATAACGTTGCCCCAAAGAACTGCTTTTGTCCTTTAAGCAAATGTGGCTAAGCCTACGGGGCGAGGACGGAAAAACGTGTCACACGGTTCAACGTCTGTCCTCGTGTCTTAGTATATAAATATATATATATATGTGTAGATACATAAAGCATCACGTTGAATGTACAGCACAGCAATAAAGGTCTGCTGTCACCTGTCACAACACTAGGGGGAGACAGTCAGTTAGTCTATATGGTATTCAAAGTTGAAGTAACCAAGTTTACTCCTAACCACTGACAGACATCCAGGTTTTATTCTGGACTCTACTCTGTTCTAGGCAGATAGTGGGCGGAGCTTAAATGATCTCATTACCATTTAAAGGTAAAGGAACAGGACTGTGAACCAGGTGTGTAAACATTTAGGAACATTATTTTAGTCAGTCCTCATCCCTCATTGGCTCTCTGACACTACAGTAATCCACTCCACCTGAACCCCCACCAATTTGTCCGTCTCATTAGAGCAGCCACAGGCAGAGACGTGGACGTAACAAGTGCAGAGGAAAGTCGGTCAGGCTGCACAGCTGTCCGTCGGCTTCACTGCTGCCTGACGAGGGGCCCCTGTGGAGGGCAGCTGCACCACAAGGAGCAGATGGGTGGACAAATAAAGGAAGAAAGGACTTCAGAGTCATTAATAATGCACCGATATTCCACCTGACAAGAACGCAGGCGATGTGGCAGCTCTGAAAGAGACGGGCGTGAGTGAAATGGAGAGTCAGGCAGAACAAAAGGGAAAGGACCAGAGAGAGAGAGAGAGAGGGAGAGAGAGGGAGAGAGAGAGAGCTGCAGCAACAGGGGGAGACAGGTGGAGGTGAGTGGACAGGTATTGTAACAGACAGACAGGCTGCTGAAAGGACAGGGTTAAAGACAGACGCTGCCACAGAGCTCGCCATTTACATGACAATAGTCGGGCTGCTGGGTAATTTCACAAGTGTGATAACATGTCAGGAGGACAGAGGAGCTAATGGGCTGCTGCTGCTGCTGCTGCTGCCGCCGTCAGGACACCGTGAACATCTGCAGCACATTTCCAGTTCATTTCAGTTATTTTTTCAGATTTCTCCCAAATTATTTATTTAAAGGATGTCAGAAGTATCAAAGTAATCATGCTAATGAAGTAGCTAAATTAATCTGATTTTAAAATTTTAATGCATTTCAACACATGGACAGAGCAATGTTCCCTTTAGTGTGATCTACACACACACACACACACACCTCAAGATTAAAATACCATCTCTGTGTTCGTGGAGAATCAACCTCAGGTCAGCAGCCCGACCTTTTTTAGTCCCACAGGTGTCAGCTCATACCTGTCCATTACTGTATTAATGCTTCATTCAACAGTTTGTTTGCTGCCTGACGACGTCAGACCAGTAGTAGAGAAAACTCTTTTTTTAACATTTCGTTTTGGCCTCTGATACAGTTCCTGCTTCGAACGCTGTGCTAATCTTGATTCGCTGCAGTGGTGTAGAACACGGTCTCTCTGGTGATGATGTCTCTGGGAAAATTAATTTAAAAAAGTCTTGCCGTCTTGCTTGTAGATTACTTGTTTTTGCACAAACCGTCTTTGTTAGAATTGCTGCTTTGGAGACAAATGAGTCGGAAAAACCCACACAGTCTCATTAGCTCCACAATAAAGTCAATGAAAAGTGTCCGTCGTGGTTACATGACATCTGGGATTCATGTAAAACACCTCCTGTAGGTGGATTGTGCTAATCTGCGCTAATCTGCTCATTTACTGAGCAAATGACATGTTATAAAGGGAAAGTCCTGGGAGAACACGCAGAGCGTCAGCGGCGGCGGCGGCAGCAGCACAACGGGCGGCGGTGGAGACGAGACGTGGAGATGGATTCATCCATTCATTGATTTTCTTCCCCCAACAGCTGGGGTTGTTTGGGCTGGTGGAGGTAAAACAGCTGAGGCAGACGTGGATCTGAGAGGAAAACACTGTGGAAACATCAGCGCCACGAAGCCGTCACTTCATTAGCATGCTAACGCTAATGAACGCATTTTTCTCAACTTGGTTTCTGTCCTTGTGTTAATGAAGAGCAGCTGTGTGTCAGTGACGGTACGCTGCACCAGTATTACTTCACTGCGTGTGTACTGAC
This sequence comes from Cynoglossus semilaevis, assembly GCF_000523025.1. Classification (NCBI taxonomy): domain Eukaryota; kingdom Metazoa; phylum Chordata; class Actinopteri; order Pleuronectiformes; family Cynoglossidae; genus Cynoglossus; species Cynoglossus semilaevis. Next base: position 14,702,392 of record NC_024326.1, read on the forward strand.
GTAAAAAAACAAACTAGCAGTACAGCTGTACTGAATAGACGACACACACGTGTCACCACTGCCTCCAGTGGTCATTTATCGTCACTGACTCTTACACTGAATCACCATGAGATGAAGAAATGCGTTGGAGATATTTGAAAGGTTGCCATACAGTAAAGGTCAAAGGTCATCTGTGACACTATATTCTTTGATCAACCCAAGAATGGAAACGACCAAATGACAGCAAACGTAGCACGTTGTCTGTGTGAGAATGTGGTTTATATCAAACGTGTGCTCAATTTCAATAATCCTGAGCTCGTTAATTTAAAAAAAAAAACATGTTATTGATTTACTTAGTTCTGGTTTTAGTTAACCGCGCTCACTCAGATTATACTAGGCCTAAATCGTGCTCATGGTTTCTTGTAACATAGTTATGTAAATCATGTTTCAATGTCGTACTCGCGATTCTAAACGACGTTAGCTCGTTTTATCGATCACGGAGACGTTGTTATTTAACTTTCCGAGGCTTCGTACGTTTGAAGAAGTCCCTGTGACGCAGCAGTCTGCATGAGAACAGAACCTTCAGCGGCGCCGAGATAATTCAACCACAGATGCAGAACAAACACCGACAGACTCCCTTCAGCTTCCTGGGAGCTCAGAC
>NC_024326.1:14703064-14713842 GCF_000523025.1 Cynoglossus semilaevis
ACGTTGGGATAAAGCAGCTGAGCTTGTTGCAAACATGATTTGTGTTATTTTCAAAGCCTCAGATCAGAAATCCAGAACGGTTCTCCCCGATGTGCAGTTGTGTGGACAGTCGGCGTCCCCCTCCCTGACCCCCGCCTTCAGAACAAACCACATCCACGGAGAGTAAAGACGGGAGCAGACCGCCACTTGATGATGTTCAGATGGTTTTCTGATTCTTTTTTTTTTAACTAGTCACCTGAGGTTTTACTGTGAACGTCTGAACCATTCATTCAGGTTTCGACTTCTTCTGCTCTGAGCTCTGCTGCTGCTGCTGCTGCTGCTGCTGCTGTCATTAAAATCATATCATCAAATCCTACTGTCACTCCCAGGACCAACATTTGTCAAACACATTAATGAAGAAGAAGAAAATGAATTCTTTTCTCCCTTTGGGAACGTTGTGTACTTTAAATGGTTTTAGAGCAGTTTTATCAACTGTTGTTTTTCATTTGTTTGCTGAGGACAGTTTTTTAAAACATCAGTTTAAATCCATTAAACAGAAAGAAAGGTGTTTCTTTTTTTTCCAGAAACTAATTCTAATACAGTTTTGTACCTGTTTATCAGAAAGGTGTTTCTTTTTTTTCAGAAACTAATTCTAATACAGTTTTGTATCAGAAAATTTTAAATTTTAAATTTTGAAGCCAAACTTCAGTCACCTTTAACTCTTTTTTTTTTGCTGATTTTTGGCCAGAATCTGGCAACTTTTCCTAAACATTTGCAGGTATTCATTGGTCACCACCAGACGAACCCATCAGGACGACAGACCACACAGACAGACCTGCGTCTCCTTACCTTCTCTCCTGTTCAGTTTGGCGAACCCTGGAGCGTGGCTGCCGGACAGCTGGGACGAGCTCCTGAAGGACGACGGCGGCAGGTTGGACACCAGCGGGCTGTCACACACGTCTGTTGACCAATCAGAGAGGAGAAAAGTTAAACATCATCACGGTTCATTCATGACTCAGTTTAATCTCTGCTGTTTTATCTCCTCGGTCGTCATCGGACCTGCGCCCCTGTTGTGGGTTTCATGAGGAAAATGAAACCAAACGCTTTGAAGAACGAAAGAGCTTTCACCCTGATGGGACTGATGGAGTGGGCTGAGAGAAGTGGGCTCTTATCATTAGGCCGCACCGCGCTGGAGTCCCTCGGTTGAATCGAAAACGTCGCCTCTCTGCCTCGTTCTCTCAAATCTACGGCAAATCATGAATCATAAAAGCAACTGATGGAAACGTCCAGACTCTTCTCCAGGGTCGAGTGGGTCAGAGACACGAAGTGGAGCTCTTTAGGAAAACCCTGGTGAAGATACGGGGTGGATTACGCCGCCTGAGAGAGAAAAATTGAGCAATTGTTTAAAGTAAACGTGAGATAAAAGTCGATCAGGTCTGAATTATCGCAGGATTCCAGAGGCCAGACGGAGTCTTTAACTCTGAACCCGATCTCTGCAGATTCTACGCTTTATCCCCTGAACTTCTGAAAGGATTTGGTTAAGACGGAGCGTTGTTTGGCTTTAATCACATCACACAGAGACGCACTGATGTGAATGAAGGCAGCGGGAAAGTGTCGACTCACGATACGATGGAATACTATTTTTCATTTTGATTCAAATTGTCTCTTCTCTGCACGTTTCTCATTAAATTAGAGTAATTTGAGGATAAAAAAAAAAACTTCTTCAGAATTTTTCAGCCAATTCCTATTTTAGCACGTCGTCTTTGGTCAGAAAAATTATGATGAAGTTCTTTTTTTTTTTTTTTGACAAATTCTGACCAAATCAGAACTGTGTAAAATCCCATCACCAACTGAAATGTTCAGTGAACTGAACTCTCTTCAACATCAGAACACTCGCTCTCTCCGTTTGACAGACTTTAACGAAAGCTGTTCCGTGTCGTCGTGAACGACTCCTTCGTGGGTCCTTCCAGGAAATTGTCTTTCTTTCCCCGCTGAGACCGCTCTGATGACTGACCTTCATTACGGCCTACAACACTTAACGTGTCATCATCTGTAATGACGGCGAACTAAATGAGCAGCGAGCGCTGTAATAACGTCGAGCTTGATGAACGGAGGCTGTAACTCTGAGTAATTGAAGGCTGTGATCACGTCGCCCCCCCCCCCACACCCCCCACCCCGCTTTATGGTCTACAGGACCCCGTGTTATTGAATCATGGTATGTAAAGGTCAGTCATTAGGAGCTGGTTTAACTGGTCTCTCTGGTACTGGACCAGTGTGGAAGAAACGACTGAAGGAATTTGACTCTTGGATTTTCCTCAACCTTTTTACTTGTTTTGCAAAACTGTAAAAAAAAAAACAACACAGCAAACGGTGAGGAGGTGAGGAGGGGGAGAGGGGGGGTCAGAATAGGATTGATTTGTTTTGTGGAACTCGGCGGTCGGTGCTGTATAATTAAATACCAGACAGAACACACACACTGATTTGTGAACGTCAGCTCAGTAAATATTCACTGGGTTTGAACCAGCGCCGCCTGCAGCCGTTAATGGACCGCGGCCGAGACAACGGCCAATTACTGTGAATCACACACACGTCCAGCCCGACACCAGAGCTCGGCTTCGATTAGTCCGTCAACACCACTGGTCTACATCATCACAGGGTTCTCACACACAGATAACCTGACACTAACTGTTCTCTTGTGCTGCAGAGGCGTCGGCGTCAGCGTCAGCGTCAGGACTGGATCTGTGACCTCACTGTTCTGTCAGCTCTGGAACTCATTACCACTCTCAGTCTCTCAGTGTGTGTTTGATTAAAACATAAACAGATTTATCAGTAATCAGGTTAACTTCTACGATGTCAACATTCCATTGACAACTGGACGATCTGGTGACATCACAGTCTCAGACTCTGTTCCATCTGAACATCAGGTTAACACTGGAACATTCCCTCTCCCTCCTCCTCCTCCTCCTCTTTCTCCTCCTGCGGCTCAATAACATCATCACCCTAAATCCACCTGACTCAGATCAATAATGAACTGTCACTTGTCATCTTTTACAGCCAGCTGACAGTTTTGTCGCCTCACAGTGAAACACTGTCCTTTCTCTGGGTTTTTAAAGTTTATGGACGAAGGAGGACGAGGATGAAGCAGAGGCCAGATGATGCTGCTACTGTTACTGTTACTGCTGTTACTGCTGTTACTGCTGTTACTGCTGCTGCTGCTGTAACTGCTGCTGCTGTTACTGCTGTTACTGCTGCTGCTGCTGTAACTGCTGCTGCTGTTACTACTGCTGCTGCTGCTGTTACTGCTGTTACTGCTGTTACTGCTGTTACTGCTGTTACTGCTGTTACTGCTGCTGCTGTAACTGCTGCTGCTGTTACTACTGCTGCTGCATCCTGCGCTCCATGCTTCAGAGAAGCTACGCGTTCCCAGAGTTCATAGCTGGACTGGTCCAATTATCCCTTCAAACTGTGCTGGGCAGAACAATGAGGTTCCACAGCAGTAACATCATGCTGGAGCTACAACAACAACAACAACAACAACAACTACAACAACAACGTCCAGGTTACTGAACTGAACAACCATCACAGCGACCAGAGAGACGGAGCAGAGACCTGGACAAGGTGGAGCTGTCGTCCTCCAACAACCATGTGACTACACACTGAAATGATTGGATGGAGACGAGCCGCTAACAGTTTTACGTCGCTAACTGCTAATAAACACGGTGGTGTGCTGTGACTGGGTGAATATTTGACAGAGCACATCTGATTTAAACCGCTGAATAATTCAACAGGAGTCGGTATCAGTTGTACGGCCGCCTGTGGAACCGACTCGTTAATTGATTAATTGAGATGCAGCGCGGCGTTCGCTGCTCACTACTGCCCCCGGGGTGAGGACGCGGCTGCAGCCTCTCTTCTTCTGCTTCTCTCAGTTTAGTTCTGACACACGTTTGACGGCAGGAGATCTGAAAAGGACGCTGGGAACAACAGGCTGCAGTATACTGCAGTACACCCGAGTACACTGTGTACTGTGTACTCTCTGTACACTCTGAGTGGATGATTTTATACAGGGTTTTAGGTAGAGATTTAAACCAGCAGCTCTCAATTATATTACAACACTGGGAGTGCTGCTGATTAAAGATTTATGAAAACCTTTTTTCTCGCCAACATTTAATGGAAGAAGAAGAAAAAAAAGAAGAACAAATGACAAGAACAAGAAGAGACTATTTCAAACTTTTCGACACGTGATGCTGAAGCACCTGTGCAGCCACAGAGGCATTCTTTTTTTTTCAACCAGTCTCAGAAATGGCATTTTAGAAATCCGAGAAAAGCAATAAAGAGTCTTCTTGGTCCAGCCTACAGCAGCCGTGATGTTCAGTCTGTGATCAAAACTGCACCGAATCGTCATGACAGCTTTTAAAAAGTCTCTTTATCCTCAAACACCCGCAGTAAAGCGGCTCCGGGGGCGACGTGGAGGAAACAGCCCTTCACTGGGCTGCAGCCCACCACAGTCACTCGACATGATGATGCCTAAATTATGCAGATTTAAGGGGGAATGCTGCAGAACACATTATTTGTGCTAATGGCTTGAGGGAAGAGATTTGTATGATAAAATATCTTCTGATCCGGCAGCTGCGTTGAATGACTGAAATATATTTCCTCCTAATTGAAAATATCAACACATCCACGCAGAAAACAACAAAACAATTTGTTTCTGTCATCTGTCAGCAGAGAAATGAAATAAAAATGTTCGAATTAAAGGAGCAAAATGGTTTTCTTTTAAAAGCATCACATTTAAATAAATTCACTGCCGGAGAAAAAAAAAAACACCGTTTTATTTAAAAGACTCAGAACTGTTGCATTTATGAATTAAAAAACATCGGTTTCACTGTCTGTTTATCAGGAAATACGGATCAGGTTCTGGGTTTATAGACCTCCAGTTCATGGACCACTAAAGAGGGGCCTTGTAATTTTGACATTCCTGTATATGGCTATTTAAATATATCTGTCTATATAGATAAATATATATCTATATAGACTTGAGCGGTAGACTCAATACATTCCTGTATATTGCTATATAAATATATCTGTCTATATAGACTTGAGCGGTAGACTCAAGTGTCCTCTCTCTGGAGACATTAGTGACGGAGACCAAAACAAAACAGCCTCTTACTAAACAGCATTGACGTTGTGCAGCGAGGCCGTTGTTCTCCATCTTCATTTTGTTCTTTCTCACTCTCAGCTCAGCTCCTCAGGCCAGAAACACAACAAGTTCCTCATAAGAGGAGTTTCTGTTTTTTACCAAAAAAAAAAAAAACAGGAACTGACACTGAACCTTCAAATCTCCTGTCACAGTTTGATGCTTTTCTTCTCTGGGCATTTGATCCTAAAAAAAAAACTGGAGAAAATGACTTTCACTGTGGTTGAAAGTTCAAAACCGCCCTCCTCAGCCTCAGGGCCAGTGCTGGTTCTACTGATAGGGCAGGTCAGTAGGTGGCACTGTTCTGCACCACCATTACACACTGATGACCCCTGTTGGCCTCTCCAGTTATTGTTAAATATTTATCTTTCCTCCTGTTAAACGACTGGTCAAAACCCAAAAATGAACAGAAATCAAAACAGGAAAATCTGGAGGAGGCAAACCTCGGCTCTTCTCTAAGATTGCACCCAAACAACCTCCTGCTCAGGAGTGTAGCCTGTCTGTCATTGTACCCATAATGCACTGCTGCATCACCGTTCTGGAAAACCTTAACAACAGTCTGCAGGTAGTGTTTAAATGTTATTAAAACCACGTTCAGTCGTCTGTGACGAGCTGGAGCTGACCTTGGTGCTGATGTGACTTTGGCTGCTTTTTTCTCCTCCTCTCAGTGTTGTATGACAGTATGACTTCATGATAACTGGATATAATGCATGTGACAAAATTGTGAGCTGAATAGGTTTAGACAGAAACATGTTTGATTTTTATGAATTAGCAATTTATCCGACAAAACAAGGGATAAAACATAAATATCAGGTTGTGCCGATGGTCCAAACACTGAATTTCTGATTCTGATATCCACCGATACTGATATAGGCCTGGTGATATTTATTTATTTATCTGTACAAACCACAGGTCTGCAGCATCAGACTGTGGTCACGCAGCTCTGACTTCATGAAAAATGTACAGTAGGAGGCGACGATCAGCATCTGCAGATTGGAGGAGGCAGTTAAACAGTGAAGCAACTGCTGAGGACACACATTAGTGAAGTAGTTTGAAAAAGATTTTGGGAATTATCAGCGCTACAGTTCTTCAGTGAGCTGGAAAAACCTCCTGACTCCCACATCCCAGGATCAGTGTCGGTGCAGACACAGCTGCTGTGTCTTCATGTCCACCAAGTCTCAACTCCCACTGACGTCGAGCTGTTCAACAATTGTTTCACAAATATTTAAAACAAAAATTAAATTTGCTGGAAAAACAACCTGCAGAGAAAACTGAGCCGTGAGTTGAATCATCTGAACGACCACGACTGAATCATTATTTGTTTGTCAACTGGAGGCCCCGCCGAATAAACCAGGAGGTTGAATTTCTCCATTTCCTTTTCCGACAGCTGTTCTGTGCAGATAACGACGGTTATCGAGTCTCAGTCCAACAGAGTCTGTGTCCAACAGTCTCACCACGACCCACGGAGACGAGGAGGAAAAACGACGTGAACAGAGGACGGTTGATGTGACATGAAAAAATGTCTGGAAAAAAGTAAAGGCCAAGGTTGACCTTCGACCCTGACACTGATGGACCAGCTATGGACCACATACCAGTAGTTGAGTTACCAAGGATGTGATGGCTGAGGTCGTGGCTACTGGACTTTGTCTCCACTGTCAGATCGGCGACTGGACTTTGCCTCCACTGTCAGATCGGTGGATGTGACGACGTGGCGACTGGACTTTGTCTCCACTGTCAGATCGGTGGATGTGACGGTGAACCTGAGGTCAGGATCATCTCCACTGCTGCAGTGCTTTCTGGGATTTAAACTCCGCCCTTGGTCCATTTTTTTTTTCAACTTCTCTGAGCGTTAAACTTCAGATTTTTCTTTTCTCGTTCTAAAAGGCAGAAAGAAACTCTGCCATGAACGCTTCAGTGAGAAAAACAAAAAACAAATGCCACGCAGCCGTCTGAGTTGCCCCGGCAGCAGAGTTTCCCGCAGAGGTAAATAATTCTGTTTTTCCTCAGTACACCTTCCTGATGAACCAGAACCTGTTCCTGAGTAAATAAATCCAGATTTATGAGCGGCTGGTTCTGGCGGTTCTGTAACCTTGACTTCATTCCATCCCGTTCATGGCTCCCTCCTTCTGCCTGCAAACATTTCCATAAATGACATTAAAGAAGAAGGATGGAGGTGTTTTAGCCCCGGCTACTTCCTTTTTCTTCATCCACGCGTTGGCTGACTGTCGCCCCGTGATGAATCGTCTGAGGTTTTCTCCATATTCACAACCTGCTGGTTGATATTCATGGCTGTATGTTCTCCTCGGAGCAGGTGAGGAGTTCTACTCTGGACTCCGGTGTCGTCTACGTCTTCAACAGGTGATGACTGAGTGTCAGCGACTTTTTATTCTTTGGAGATGAGACCAGAAAGTTCCTCATGCGCTCTGAGATTTAATCAAGCGCCGCTGATGTTCCCCCAGGGTGCGCTCTGCTCAGATTACCACCTCCATTAGACCAACCTAAAATGAGTTGATAATAACATTGAGAATTTAGGATTTCAGCCTTCAGCTTCATGGAAACCCAGTGGGAAAACCCGGAGTCCGGACTGGCTGCCTCCTCCTCCTCCACCTCCTCCTCCTCCTCCTCCTCCTCCTCCTTGTTTCTGGGCGACAGAAATAAAAAGGAAACAAACGGAGAAACTTCCAGCTGACTTCACATCCGTCTTCCCTCCTGACTCCCTGACTGCTTTTTCCGAGCGGGGAGTCAGCGTGACTCAGGACAGGAAGTCCTTTCTGTCTCTCCACAGGCAGTAAACGAATTAAGGACTAATAACTGCCTAATAGGCTTAACCCCCCCCAATGCCCCCCCCTCCTGGGGGCCCACACCGAGACTCTGCTGACGGTGTCACCCAGCAGTGACAGCAGTGGAAATAAAAATTCAAATCAGCATCCACTCACGGTCAGAGTGTGGCGCTATTATGTGTCATTAGGCGAGGATTGAAGTCAGCTGACTGAGGGGGGGAGTAAGATCCTCAAAGAAGAAGAGCGAGAGCGAGAGAGATGGGGGAGGGTGCGGGGGGGCAGTGAAAACAAACGTCTCCATCTTCCCTCTGAAGTTGATGAGTGATGATGATTTTATCAAATCATTACAGGACCATCCTTGGACCACGAGCCACGTATTGACAGATACTTGACCCTGATTTTTTTTCTTATCTTCTGCTACAAACAGACACTAAGACTCAAGGACCAAAGCTCTGACATCAGAACAAAACAACACTTCCACTCCACAAACAGCAAACACATCTCCTTTATATATTTTAAAAAGAAAAAGAAGCCAAATCAGGATGAATCAATGTAAGCTGTCATTCCTGTATTTGACCACTAGGCTGCTGGAACACAGAGACAAAAACGAACAGTTTCAGTATTGATTCTGATCCAAATGATGGAATTATTCAAATGGAAAAATATCCAAAAGTGCAACTGTAAACACTGTGTGTATGTGTGTGTGTTTTTAAACGTGTCACACACACCGAGACACAGGGGCTGGGGTGGGGGGGGGGGGGGGGGGGGGGGGGGTGAGAGTGGTGTTCTTCTTCTCAGGCCTCAGCGTCTCCTACATTAGCTCAGACGTGACACCAATACAAACAGCAGCAGCTGGGCCTCATTAGAGGAACGGTGTGGGTCGCAGCCCATCAAACTCTGGACGGAGGAACGCCGTTAGTCGCAGGTTCTGCAGGTTCTGCAGGTTCTGCAGGTTCTGCAGGTTCTGTAGGTTTTGCAGGTTCTCCTGCTGCAGTTGCGACTTCTTTTCTAAAAGGAGCCGCTCGGCGGCGACAGCCTGACTCAACTTTCTCTCGTCTTCCTGTCAGACTCAGTGGTGGCGGTTAAAGCCTGACTACAAAAAAAAAAAGACAAAACAAAATAAAAAGACAAAGAAGCGACGGAGGAGAATTCATCCAGAGATCACAGCTTTGCCGCTACATCTGCCGCTACACTTCCTGAACTCCGCACATCCAGGGATAATGTGTTGTGTTCAGTCTGAGGCGGAGTGTGTGAGTGTGTGAGTGTGTGGGCACTTTTTCACCGCCGAGTGTGTCTGACGCGTTTGTGCGCTGCATCTGTGATGACAGACACGCGCTTTATTCCGAGCACAGCTCGCCCCGAAACAAGACGGAATTCTGGCTCTTTCTTCTTCTGCTGAAATTGATCCCTGTTTCTGCTCAGATGAATCCACTGCCTGAAAAACACATTTTACCAAGAATAAAATGAGGACTTGGCTTTTTTTTTTTTTGGCAGTGACATTTGAGTTTCTCTTCTTCTTTTTCGTCAGTCGGAGACGTTGTTCTCCACCTACAGCTCCACCCATCACGGGAACCAGACAAACATCGGTTCCAGTGAATTCCTACAGGAAGACGTTTGTCTTTCACAGGTCGTCAGACAGAGAGACGTCTGTTCTGCTTCGACACGACCACATTCATGAGGAGAAGAAGAATCACTGCACACAGAGACGTAAACAAAAAACACACCTGTCCTCAGGATCAGAGGTCAAAGGTCCTACAGCTCCTTCCCATGGTAACGAGTTACTTCCATAATGTAATAACCCATAACTAGGACTGTGAGTTGGCAACAATCTGTTGATACGATACGTCTCCACCCCTCCACCCCCCCCCCCCGCCCCCGTTTTGCTGCTGTTTTGACCACAGGTCCAGATCAAGTCAAGCTGTCGCCATAACAACGACTCTGCCGTTATCTGTCCACGTCCACCGTCAACTGCTTCAGAACACACAGAGTCCATCATGCTGTTAATATGAAAAGACCATTAGACTCACACTGGTCTGACAGACTGCTGGTTCAACTCCCACACTGCCTACGCTCTCCACACATCGACGCTCGCTCCTGCGGCTAACAAGTCACGGAGCGCCATCTGTGGCTATTAAAATATGCATTTGTACTCAGCTGTCGTTGTGTAGCAAATTTGCCCAAGGCGGGGGGCGGGGGCTGGTGGATGACAGGAGGAAGACGTGGAGCGAGACCCTGAAACCTGCAGCTGAGGTCACTCCACCGCCAAGTGATACAATGAAGCGACAAAATAAACAGAGAGGTGGGGGGGGGGAGGGTGAAACTAGAGGAAAACAAGGAGAACGTGGAGATAAAGAGTGAGGAGCAGAGCAGCAGCTCCTGATTCAGATACAGCAGGAGGGCAGAGGAGAAGGAAAGAAGTGAGGAGTGAAGATGAATCGGGGGTGAGGGCGGGGGGGGGTGTTGCATGGTCAGAAAGCTGCAGAAGTGAGTCAGAGAGAGGCAGAAGTAGGGGATACACAGCGGGTGGAGAAGACTTCAGTGGAAGAGCAAACTGATTGACATATTTGGAAGAAGCTGTTGGTTTATTTTCCTCAGGAAGGGCGAGAGAGGTGAGGTGAGGTGAGGGAGTGTGGCTCTGTACTGAGGCTTACATCACCCCTTCTTCTGCCTTCACCTTTACAGGTGCAGGAGAAACCATCCATCTCTGTCAAACAGCCCCCCCGCCCCCCCGCCATGTGAGCCGGACCATCAGAGCACGAGGATTTTTGAGCAAGTTGCTTATTTGACATTTTCAAAACCCAGAAAGAAAAGATCAGCGAGGAGTG
>NC_024326.1:14714120-14717221 GCF_000523025.1 Cynoglossus semilaevis
ATTAAGGAAACAGGAATGATGATGATGATGATGATGATGATGATGATGATGATGAAAAGTAAAAATAGTCTCGATTCTCTCTAACTGTGTCAACGAGCACAGAGGGGATTTTTTTTTGGGTCACCAAATAATTTGGAATAATTTTTCATCCTTTCATCTAAAGAGAAGAAAATTAAATTTTACAAACAATTCCTCGTTCCCCCTGCAGGGGGTGCTATGAATGCAGATCTGTGCTTTTTTTTAAAAAAACCTTAACGTTTGCTAGCACCGTAACTATACAAGTGGCCATGGGGTGGCAGTCAAGAGCTGAGGGGAAGGATCAGAGACATAACAAAAGCCGATAAAGTACATCATAAAAATCTGTATTTATTTTATATCATGGAAATGATGAGAGGGATTGGTTTGCAAAACGTAAATTTAAAAACACTTAATTCCGCCCCCTACCATGTGTCTAAATTTTTTTCCATGAATTCCCAGAAAACAAAATTTGATTTTTCAACAGAATAATACAAAAAAAAATACAAAAAAAGATCATATTTTGCAGAAACTGGTGATTTAAATTCCAAAGCTGCCATTCACTGATGAGAGCTGACGATGGGGGTGAAGAGAGAGAAAAACCACGGTTGGATGAAAAACTTTTCCAGCCATCTGCTTCCATTACCTACAGACGTGTGTCGTTAAACTCACAGCTTCATCATCTCCTCCTCCTCCTCCTCCTCCCCGATCATATGACAGTTTTTTTCCCCTCCCACTCCTTCTGTGTCCCTCTCCCTCCGGCAGGAGGGGGAGGAAGGTGGAGGGAGGAGCTACACAGCACGCCAACAGTCAGTGACACACGTGAGAGTCCAACGGTCCAAGTCCCCGTCCCAGAAATCCTGCTCTGCTCTGCTCTGCTCCGTTCAGCAGCCCACATCAGACTGCTGATCAGAACGTGTCCAGACCAGGACACCGTTCTCTGGAGAACGTCAGCACCGACCTGTCACAGTCCACTGCACGCACGGCCCGAGTGGAGCAGAAACAGAGGCAGGGATCAGGTGACCACAGGTCTGAGGACGCCCACAGGTCTGAGGACGCCCTCAGGTCTGAGGACGACCTCAGGTCTGAGGACGACCACAGGTCTGAGGACGCCCACAGGTCTGAGGACGCCCTCAGGTCTGAGGACGACCTCAGGTCTGAGGACGACCTCAGGTCTGAGGACGACCACAGGTCTGAGGACGCCCACAGGTCTGAGGACGCCCTCAGGTCTGAGGACGACCAGGCGTCTGAAGACGATTTCATCTGAAACCAAATGTTTGAGCAGAAAAAAACTACTCTTTGGTTCAGCTGCTTCACAGACAAGACCAGCTGTGATTGGCTCAGAGCGCTGGTCCAAAGACCAAAACTCAGAACCACCAGGGGGTGCTGTGGTGCAGTAGGTAGATACAGTAAGAGGCTCTCACAGGGCTACATGCCGATGTGTCCAAGGACAAGACACTGAGTTGGTCATGGGAATAAAGACACGTGTGTGTGTGTGTGTGTTTGAGTCCCTGTTCATCTGGTTCACGTCAATACATCAGAAAAATAAACAACTGGTTTTCAAACGTCTGCTCGGAGTGCACCGGGGCAAGTGCTTGAGCGCCCCCTGGGGTCTGTCTGTGCAGGACCAAGTGTGGAACCATCAGAACATCCAACCAACTGAAACCACTTCAACTCTCACTGTTTAAGCCAGAACCCCAGGCTCACAGAACACACGTGAACCTGAACCCAACCTCACAACAAACACATGGAAAACTTGCAGCTCCGCACTGCCCAGCGACTCCCAGGGAGAAAGTACCAGAGACATACGTTCGCGCGCCCGCGCGCGCACACACACAGACAGAGTGAGTCTTTACCTTGTGCTCTTGTCCGGTAGGAGCTGCAGAGAAGCAGCGTCACCTGAGTGATGATGGTGATGGTGATAATCCCAGGGACTCTTTGAGTCCAAACATCCATGATGAAGCTGCTGAGGCTGCTGTGGAGGAGAGGAGAGGAGACTGACGGAGGAGGGAGACGGTGGAGGAGCTCTGCTCTCCTGCTCCGAGAGGGGGAGAGAGAGAGAGAGGGAGAGAGGGAGAGAGAGAGGGGGGGCGGGGAAAGAGATAGAGTGGAAGATCCTTAATTCCCACACATCAAAATGAGCGAGGTTAGGGGAGGAGGGGGGGCAGGGTCTGCTAAATGCTTACACACCAAACTGAGTGAAAGGGGGAGGAAACACGGGCGGAGTTTGACTTTAACGTCACGGCACAACATTAAAAGATTGAAAGTGTTTATTGTAGCTTCACTGTTCACACCGCTGTACATTAGAACTATTCCGTGACATCATCAATTACACATACAGTATACAGACAACAGTACAGACAACAGTACAAACAGCAGTACCGAGCCTCCCATAAAGACAAACTACACAGCGCATGGCAGCAACTGAAGTTCACTGGCAGCCAACAATAAAGTTCAACTTTGTTCATCACAATCAGAAGACGCTCAACAACAGTTGTTAGTGTGGTTGTAAACATACAGTACAGACCTACACGTGTTAAATAACGTGTCTTACCTGGTGCAGAAGTAAACGCCGCAGAGTTAATGAGAGTTTGGTGGTGGCTCAGCTGTGGCCAAGCTCGCTAATTAGCCCGGTGGCGGCACCGGTGCGCAGTTAGCTGGGCTCGCTGTTCGGGACCTGGTCCCGGGTGTTTCCTGATTCGAATCACAGGAAGGCCCGGGCGGCTCTCGTTCAACTGCTGTAGTTGAAGAAGTACGTTTTAAAAATCGCTGAATATCCATTTTAGGTTGGACTTATTAACGGTTAGCTATCCTGTTAATGAACGAATGATTGGATGATAAAATGAGAGTGAAACCGTCAACGTCACGATGTCACATGACTACTCAAAAAACAAATTTATTACAAAATAAAATATAAAAGGATTCATATTTATTTCATACGATTCTTTTGTCTTATTGAAATATTTAAAATATTAAGACATTTTATTTAAATAAATATTTGTATTGGCCATATGATATAATTGACATATTTCAGCCAATGGGAAGGCAGTCGGAGATGGGGGGGGGGGGGATGTGGACCATCTGCT
>NC_024326.1:14717239-14720842 GCF_000523025.1 Cynoglossus semilaevis
GGGGGGGGCGATGGATCTGGACCATCTGCTCAGAAGAGCCTCCAGAACCAAACTCCACAAACTCACTTTATAACTGGACATAAAAATAAAAAAATAAATAAAAAACTGGATAAAATGCTGAGTCATGGTAACATGAGTAGAGTGAGAGCTGCAGTTTATCTCTGCTGCTCCCACCGTGGGTGGACAACAGACAACAGACCACAGACCAGTGTCTGTCAGAATATTTAGATCTGGAAAAGTGTTTTTAAAGTTAAAAAGACAAAGACAAGACCAATCTCAGGTCAAGTTTTTCCCTCGACTATTTCATGGGTTGGAAATGTGATGTGTGAAAGAAAAATATCAGATCATAAATTCAGTCAGAACTTGTTTGGGGGGTAGGGGGGGGGGGCAGGGGTTCCCAAAGTGAGGGACGGGGGGCAGCATTTCTACTGTGAACAAACACACATCCAGGTTTTGTTCCTCCTTGTGGACGTCTCCACCCAGCAGCAGAGTGTGTGTGTGTGTGTGTGTGTGTGTGTGTGCTGACAGATGCAGGCTGTGATTATAAGCAGGACAGCCGTGTGTTAGTGACAGGTAAATCAACAGCTCCCACCACACTGAGGCAGCGACGAGTCACAGCCTGGGGGAGAGGAGCTGCTTTAAATTTAACGTCTTCATTAAGGCCCACAGCCTTATGTGGTGGCTGAGACCGAAGCAGACGGGAGAACACGGCTCCGCCCTCGGCCTCGTCTCCACCCTACAGCTGTGTAGTCTGTGTGACACCCGGTCATGGGGGTTTACAGCCCTAATTTGTGGAGTTAGGATCAGATGAGGTTTAATGAGTTCATTCAATCCCATTAAAACTGGTCATGACATGAATGTGACGTGTGATCTTTTTACTGCAGTTAATAGTAGCACAGTGACATCTATCAGTGTTTCAAGAAAGGACTAGAAAAAGAAAAAAATCATGATACTGTACGCAGACGACTTGATCAACTATTTGGACGTCCAACACCGTCTGTTTGTCCTGCATCTACTGTATTGAACTTTGATGTGGTACACATACATCACATGCCTTTACTGCAGTAAAACAATTCCTCCCCCCAAGCTTACTACATTGATCACTGACTAATCAGTTCCTGGAACTCACATGGATTTGTCTTTGTCTGAAAATACGCCGTTTATCAACTGCTGTAACTGGACTTTAGTGGACGTCTGGACGTCGTCCCCCACTCCTGTGTGTACACCGACGATACTCTCTGGATTGTTAGTATTGTATATTAGTACTATGACTATTTCTTAAAGGGCTGGATTGAGGAGAAATACATCTCATCAGGCACAGAAATAGGTTTTCAATTCAACGCCTTCATTAAAAATGCTGTTGAAAGGAAGTTAATCAGGAGCAGAGCGCCTTCATTACTGTGAGGCAGCAGCGCAGCCACTGTGTGGGGATGAATGAGTCACTCCCATCATAATTACAGCCATGAATATTGCTGTTCAACGCACACACACAGGCAGCAGTGAGCGATGATGTCCACTGCTCCACAGGTTTGGGGTTTATTTTATTTGAAATGATGCAGAGGTATTGACAGGAAATCCGTTTTCTGATTTCACTCGCTGCTGCTGCCGTGGTTCACTTCAGCGCAGGAGTCGGACACAAGACGTATCCAAAACAGCTCAATTACCCAGAATACTGCTTGGCGAGTGGTGAACTGCTGACAGGCTGGAAAACACACGGAGGAGAGAAAAGACTGAGGGACGGTCGGTCGGTCGGTCTGTCGGTCGGTCAGTCGGTCAACAGAGAACGTCTCACTTCCTGAGAAGAAGGTCAGCAAAGAACGTCTCACTTCCTGAGAAGAACCCCATCACAGTAGAACAGTGAGAGGAAAACACTGTGTTTAGGAGGGAAGATGGCTGCCGCACACTGACACTACAGCCTCAGGCACCAGGGACACACACTCAGCCCCCCCCCCCCCCCCCCCCCCCCCCCCACAACAGTCATAAACCAGACCATACAGGGGAACAACATAAATGTTAAAAACAAATGATCCAGTTCCAGAACAGAGTCGCGTCACTGCTGCAGTGATATGAATAATAAATAAATACATCAGAGTTGGTCTCAGTGACGGCCTGAACTTTCATACTTCATGTTTTTTATTTATAATTTTTTATTTATGATTTGGACACAGAATGAGCATGGGGCATCAGATGTGTTTTTTTTTTAAATTTAATTTAATTTAATCTAATTTAATTTGAAGTCTTTGACCTGACGGTGGTCCAGTTGCACCTCCGTCTGTCGTCTCTGTGTAGAAAACAACGTTGATTCAAATCATCGTTGATTCAAATCATCGTTGATTCAAATCATCGTTGATTCAAATCATCTTTTCTTTGTTTACAGACTGACTGGTTGTGTTCGGGGCAGAGCTGAAATAAAGAGCTGGATTTCCATCATTTATTCAGTGGGAAATCTTTTCTAGTAAAAGCTGTTTTTTTAAAAAAAATTCCCTTTAATTACACATCTGAGTCGACAGTTGGTCAAAGGAAACCTGATAGAAAGTACAGGAGACAGGAGTGGTGACATGAAAACACACTCTGTTTCTGACTTTGTTCCCAGTGTGTGTGTGTGTGTGTGTGTGTGTGTGTTGTATGTGGCTCCTTTTGCTGGTTAAATGGACTCAGCAGACATTTTCAGGACTGTGGGGTATTGAGAGTGTCACGGAGCATGACATTAGCCCGCAGCTCCACTACAGCGCCGCTACAGCGCCGCTACAGCACTGAATGAACGAGTGAGCTCTGCACTATCTGACAGGCTGATTCCTGGGGCCGGGGAGAAGCCCCGAGGGGTGCTGCGAAGCGTGATATTAGACCCTCAGCTTCGCAGCGGGAGGATTCAGAGTCCTAACAACCTGTGAGCGTCTCTGAGCCGCGGGCTGTGAGTGGCAGCTGCTCTGGTCCGGAACAAACAGCCCTGCTGGAAAAGATGGGAACTGACGGAGCCGAGGAGAAGGTCATCGGTGTGAATCTGTCCGCGGGACACAGTCCACGTCCACGGGACGATGACGGAGCCGGAGAGTTTGAGGTCGTCCTGCTAATGGGACGGTGAACTCACCACAGATGAGTGGGCAGCGTGATGGGAGTCCAGGTTGATGTCCGGTCTGGACCGGGAGCCGCTGAAAGACTTTTATTTTATTGGCTGCACAAAGAGCCCCCCCCCCCAGTGTCATTCAGAGGTCAGTGTTATTACCTCTGGTGCTGGGGGTCTGTGTACTCGGTCCAATCACTGACTGTATGTAAAAAGAGGTCAGTTTCCTGGTGAGTCCAGTCTCCGTGGGTCGTGAACTTTTACCGTACCGTGGCCGCGTGACGTTAATCACCGATCAGTTTCTTAAACACCACAGACTGGATCGCTTTGAGGTTATGTTTGTTCAGCACGTGGCCTGTGGGTTTCTATTTTAGTGCCCCCTGAAGGTGATGCAGAGAACTGCAGGTGTTTGGTCAATAATTCATTTTCGTCTCAGTAGTAACTGCGCCTGATCTCCATCAACTCCCTGAGTAAAGACGCGCCTCAGGACACGTTCTCCAGTTAGATCAGGACTCCGTGGAACTTTCCAGTTTCTCTTCGTC
>NC_024326.1:14723752-14726917 GCF_000523025.1 Cynoglossus semilaevis
GGCCCCCCCCCCAGTGTCATTCAGAGGTCAGTGTTATTACCTCTGGTGCTGGGGGTCTGTGTACTCGGTCCAATCACTGACTGTATGTAAAAAGAGGTCAGTTTCCTGGTGAGTCCAGTCTCCGTGGGTCGTGAACTTTTACCGTACCGTCGTTAATCACCGATCAGTTTCTTAAACACCACAGACTGGATCGCTTTGAGGTTATGTTTGTTCAGCACGTGGCCTGTGGGCTTCTATTTTACTGCCCCCTGAAGGTGATGCAGAGAACTGCAGGTGTTTGGTCAATAATTCATTTTCGTCTCAGTAGTAACTGCGCCTGATCTCCATCAACTCCCTGAGTAGAGACGCGCCTCAGGACACGTTCTCCGGTTAGATCAGGACTCCGTGGAACTTTCCAGTTTCTCTTCGTCCGATGTCCGTCCTCTAACCCGTCTTCCTGTCCAGACGTCCCTCTCTGTCCACTCGTCTGTTTTTCTTCTTCTCCTCCGTCAGTCTGACACTCGGCCCTCCCCCACCACCCTCCTGCTGACAGGGCCCGGGTGATCACAGCCAACTGCTCCTCCCTGCAGGTAAACAACATCCATTACTGGACAGCGTGCAGGAAGCAGATGTCTCCGCCGTCAACAAAACAAACCTGCTACGATCGCTGACCTCAATTCCGCCGCGGCAGAGTGGGTTTCAGCCCAGCAGCCTGCTTCCAGGGAGGACTTTAAACACCAGTGTAGAGATGGAGAGACAGAAGAAGAGAAGACGACGTGCCGGTGTCTCCAGACACAGCTCATTACAGGTGTAAATGCAGCCAGTCGTCAGCGCTAACCTTTATTTACACTCTACTTCCTGTCTGACTCTGCTCACAGATAAATGTATTTTTGATGTTGTTTTTCTTTTACCTCATTCCCCACAAATGATTCTCAGCAGGGGGAGCTGTTTTGACAGTTCTGCAGGAAAATGAAGATCCACGAGAGAAAACTGTTGATGCAGTAATCCTGCCGTGAGGAAAATATTCTCTGGATGCAGTAAAAGTTCATCATCATCATTGTCATCATCATCATCGTCTCATGGTGATTCAGGACGTTGACCTTTGACCTGCGTTTAAACCACATTTGGATCGTGTCTCTGCTTCCAGATTCTTCTGGACTCACTGGACTCTGATGGTCCTTTTCACACTTCAGTTCAGATCCACCTCAGGTGTGAATGGTGTGAATGGTGTGAATGGTGTGAATGACTGCTGGAGTAACTCGTGTGTGTGTTTCTCTGTTAACTCTGCTCATAAATTCACAGCCAAGTAAAAAGTGAGGCTGTGGTGTTGACATTCAGCAGCTCAGAGTCTTAATCGTGATTAAACCACTGCTGTGTACGCTAATTAAGAGCTCATTAAGGTGATTATGGAGGAAAGTGTGCCCCCTGGCTGAGAGCCTCTTTATTGAAATGACTTCAGAGCATTAAAGGGTCATTTCCACTGAGGAACAGGGAACCTTCTGGTTCTGTTTGTTTCCACGACACACACACACACTCCAACAGGAAGAGAACTGTACTGAGGGAATCTGACCTGACGGCTGAGACGTGTCCACTTACAACCGCCTGACTGGACTGGTCAGATGTGGCCCATATGTAGGCCACACCAGAGTTTCCTGCGTCAGTCTGATCTGGGCTGACGACGGTGACAGGAACCAATGATTGATGATCTTTGGTGACGACAGAGACACCACATCCTTGTTCACTAAAACACAAACCTAAAAGAGACAAATGCTTCAACCCCCCCCCCGTAATGCTGTCGTTCTGTCTTAGGTTTATCACCCACACTCCCTGGAAATGCCATCAGAATCTGTTCCACTCTCTGCTGCTCTCAGGCGAGCGGCCAAACATCCTGCCTCACCCCGGCTGAGGTAATGAGGTTTGATGATGTTCTGGACCGAGGCACGGAGAAACTTCCTCCATCTGAAACTCTGTGAATTTTAAATGAATATCCATGATTTAGACTGACCCGCGGCTGAACCTCCCAAGGACAGCTGCCTTCAACCTCACTGCCGCTCTGTGGAAGTGAAGCGTGCAGAACACTTTTACCTCCGTGCACTTTTACGTCTCATTTCTCCTGCCACATCCTGTACGTCCAGAAGTCGGACTCACCAGAACCAAACTCCAGGTCCTGAACCCGTGGACCACAGGAGAGTCACTTCCTGTCTGTCTTTTTTAATTTTATGAACTTTATTGATCCCACACTGGGCCAATCCTTGTGTTAACACAGGATGTGCAACAGGCTGCCCCCTGGAGGCGCCACGTGGTTCTGGGAATCTAACTCTCTGCTCTCCGCGTGTAAGGCAACCGTGCTAACCGCTGCACTACGGCTCTGAGTCCTCCACGTCTGCATCCGTCCACAGTCTTCAGCTCTGTCTGAACTGATGGACGACAGGAAACAGGAAATAAACAGCAGTGAAGACGAGAAGTGGCGTTTGTTGGCGTTCTGAAGGACAGACTTTGAAATCGAATTTCTTTTTTATTTCTGACTTTTTTCTCCACTGACAACGATGAGAATAAACATAAGGATGAAACACCGTGGTCAGATCACAGTCTTCTCCTCCGACTGTAGTTTATGGTTGATGAATTATTGACTTCCACTGCAGGCTGTTTTTTCTTTTCTCTCCTCTGACAAGTCTCTTTATAAGACGTTAAAAATAAATGCCCCCGCTGACTCTTTTCATGCAGGTTAATGGCTGTGCTGTATAATTGCCCCTCTGACGCCTCCACTTCAGCAGTGAAATAAGACTTCCCTGGAATCAAGTGTCTTCGTTTGGCTGTTGATTTACAGACGTTGAACTGAGGCTGGTTAAAAACCAACTCTCAGATCATTGATGAACAGTTTAACAACGGCAAACTCTCAGATCATTGATGAACAGTTTATGATTATTATTATTGTTGTTGTTGTTGTTGTTGTTGTTGTTGTTGTTGTTGTTGTGAATCCACATCTTGTATCCAATCCCCTCCTCTTCCTCCTCTTCCTCCTCTTCCTCGTCCTGTCTTCTGATGAACGGTCTGATTAAATGTTCAACACTCAGCGTTTGAAGGTCGTTGTTGACAAAGACCCTCATCCTCTGTGTTGTCTGTGTTCGTTTTTTTTTTTTCCTCCTCTGAGGGACTGATGTTGTCTGTATTCGGTTTTTTTTTTTT
>NC_024326.1:14727455-14731729 GCF_000523025.1 Cynoglossus semilaevis
TGCCCCCCCCCGCCCCCCCACGGCCCCCGTCCTTTTCTCCACCACCTCTGACACCTGTCGTCCTCCCACTCAGGTGTTGATTGGATGTTTTTTCTCGACCGTGTGGGTGTGGACGAGCTCAGCTTGAGTGACAATTCCTCCCTCCTTGATAATTCCCTCTCACCCGGGGGGGAGTGATGAGTCTGGGGGAGTGACGACCCTGACCCAGGATCAGTTCTTTCACTTTAACCAGATCCATCCAGTACTAACGTCTACAGCACTGGTCTCCAACTCCTGGCCTGCAGACCAACTGCAGCCCACACTAAAACACTTTATGAGGAGTGAATACGGAAAGTGCAATAACCACTTTGTCCACCGTGTGGCCCTACTTCACATGTGATAACCTGGCATTCCTTTGGGGGGGTGAGGAGAGGGGACTCTGTCTGCTGCTCATCACCTGACCATCTGCAAGAAACTGTCAAACCATGGGTTCGAGTCCCACGTTGAATCCCAGTGACAGTGAATGGTGAGCAGCCAGTGGGTGAGGGTGTGGGTGAGGCGGGGGTGAGGGGGTGGGTGAGGCGGGGGGGTTTTTCGGCTGGGGGTCTCGGCTTGTTTTATTTCGGCTGTGTTTCTCGTCATTTCTCGTCATGTTTAATTCAAACCTCACTGTAAAATAATTTAAGAACATTTCCCTGGTGGAGAAGCCACGCTTCCTGTCAGCCGGCTTTGAACACGCAGCTCGACGTGGAGACCTTCGTGTAGGTTCAGAGCTGCAGGGCTGAGTGGGAGGAACACACACACACACACACACACACCACATGCAGGGCTTGATGGGAGTAGATTTGATGGAGGCTTAATTAATGATTTGATAACTGCTGAGGCATTAAACGGAGCTCAGAGGTGAGGAGGAGGGGGGAGGAGGTGGGGGGTGAGAATCCCAGATGAAGCAGGAGTGAACTGGCTGCTAATACGGTGAGAAGGTTTTTCTCTCCACCTGCTGCAAACACACGCTGCTCCACCGTCACGTTCCCTCATTTAAATTCCACTCCCAGTCAGGTTTCTCTTGTTCAGCCATTAAACACAGTTCAGAGCTATAGGGGCTTCAGCACGCAGTCGTCTTCACTTCAGAGTGTGAACAGAAAAGTTTGAACCTGAAAAAAAAAACATTCTTCTGTTTAAAACTGTTCCATATGTAGTTCAGTTTTCAGGTCAATAATGATGAACAAGGATGGTCTGTTCAACGTCTGTTCACTGATGCTGATGTGATTATACCTCTCCTGATCCCGTATCAATATCCTCCATCAGTTATGGATTTTTCATCACCAGTTCCCAGTAGTAAAAAGAAACGACTGTTGGTGAAGTGACAGACACCACTGACACTCCTTCAGCTCCAGACCTCAGACCGCAGGCAGATTATGTGTCTTTAAAAGTGAACATGAAATAATGTTGATCCAACATTTGTTTCTTTTTTCTGCTCTCATTAAAAAAAAAGAAGAAAAAAATCTCTGCTTCTCTGCTCTGAGCTGAAGGCAAAGTCAGCCAATAAAGAAACATAATGAAAACTGCCAACAGGAGAAATTAACATTTTAACAGAGCCAGGTGTTCGGCTAAATGAAAGCTAGATCAAGGCAGAGAGGGAGGGGGGAGGGAGGGAGGGAGGCAGGGAGGGAGGCAGAGGGGAGAGAGAATCAAATGTGCTGCCAGTGTTTTATGAAATTAGACAGAAGGACGTGGAGAAGAACGAGTGGAAGAGAATGAATGATCAGACGGAGAGGATTAGTCTGAAGAGAAGGTCGAGAAGGTGACGGTGGAGAGAGAGAGAGAGAGAGAGAGGAAAGAAACACAGGAAGTCTTCCTCTCTCTGCCTTCAGATGAAAACATGTCTCTGCTCCAACAAATGATCCCAAAACCTGGACAGAAACTGCTGTGATCCCGACGTTCCTGAGCTGGAGGTCCATTTCCTGGGAGTGTGGAACGTGCCGTTCACCCCCCCTCTCCCTCTTTTCTCCCCCCATCTCTCTCTCTCTCTCTCCGTCTGTGATGACGAGATTTTCTCGGCAGCTCAACCTTTCGATCCAAATGATGTTATTAATCAAGAGCCGGAGCAGAGGAGACGCTAATGACCTTTTTATAATGAGAGGAGGAGAGTCAACACACGGCCTCACCTCCTCACCCCCCCCCCCCCCCCCCCCCCCCCCCCTCCCTTTTTCTTCTTACAGTACCACCCTCCTCACCTTGGTACTTCGTTTGAGTTTGAGTTGACCTTTAGTTGTGACCCCGGTGTAGCTGTCCGCAGCGTCGTTTTGTGGTCCAATAAATTTGGTCCAGTTTCAGTCCAGATTCTCTCCTCTTTTTTCCCCCCACTTTTCTAGACTCCAAACTTTTCTGCTACAGATTAAAGACAAAGTTTTGGTTGAAAATGTTCAGCCGTGTTTGGAATCACAGAAGGTTCTGGAACCATGTTCTGTTTGTGGAGCTGTTTTTGTACCAACACACAGAGACACAAATTTGTCCATTAATTAATATCGAGATAACGACCGTCCCCTGCGGTGAGCAGAAACAAGCCACAGGCGTTCCTCCGGCAGACAGCAGGTGGGACAGATGAAGAACAAAACTAAGAACTGATATTTTCATCAGCTCCAGACGGGAGTCTGACTGACCCCACTGGACCACGCCAGCTCCTGGGGTTGTTGTTGTTGTTGTTGTTGTTGTTGTTGTTGTTGTTGTTGTTGTTGTTGTTGTTGTTGTTGTTGTTGTTGTTGTTGTTGTTGTTGTTGTTGTTGTTGTTGTTGTTGTTGTTGTTGTTGTTGTTGTTGTTGTTGTTGTTGTTGTTGTTGTTGTTGTTGTTGTTGTTGTTGTTGTTGTTGTTGTTGTTGTTGTTGTTGTTGTTGTTGTTGTTGTCCCTCAGACCTGAGCTCAGCAGTTCTTTCCTACTGTACTGTGTGTCTTCAGCCAATTAAAACGCCATCACAGTTTACATGAAAACGCTGATGTTTTCTCCTGTCAGGACACGAACATCGCTCCCGTCGCTCCCGTCGCTCCCGTCGTTCCCGTCGCCCGTGGCAGCCGTTCACTCCTGAGACTCTTTTCAGATGACTTGTCATTTTTTAATTTTAAATGTAATCCTTTTAATTTGCATTTAAACGTCTTCTGTTGTATTTATCTTCTTCGTCTTTTCCCCATCATTCAGAGCACATTAGACGGCCTGGGGGGGGAGAGTCCCCCCACCCACCCCTCTCTGCTACAGGACGCTGCTGAACAGGCTTTGTTTCCCACTGTGTTTAATTTCATGCAAAATGTATTTCCCATCACTTTTCTCTCTGCGATCCATCACAGTGGGATAAATTCTCTCGGATGAAGTTGAAGAGAAAATTTTGGGGGGCTTGAAAAACAGTACTGGGCCGGAGGAGGCACTGCATTTGGCAGTTAGGAGTGGCAGATAAGTACTTGTGGGTGGTGCATGATGTTCAGAAATAGCTGGCGGAAGATGGAGAGAAGGAGCAGAACGGGTTTGGTCCTCGAGGAAACAAAGTGAAGAAACATTGCACCTCGTGCCTGTTCTGCTCCACAGCGCCATCATAAAGTTTTATTGCCCTTGGAACTCTTATCTCAACACCGGAGAACCGAGCAGAGACCAGAGTAATTCTATTGATGTGTTTTCGGTGAAGCTAAATTATACAGTGTGGTCACAGCAGACCAATGATTTTCCGGCGAGTCTTTCCTGTGGATAAAACATATCCGTTAATGCTGCGTAAATCCAGCTTTTATTACCTCCACCACGGCCGCTCTGTTTTTGGCTAACGTCTGCCAGCAGCATAACTCAGAAGGTAAAACACTGAGGTTGATGGAATTTTCTCTGAATGTAGTTTATGGTCCGACACAGACTTGATTAGATTTGGGTTCTGATCTGAGTGTTTTCTTCTGGATTAGCCACCAATCAGTGAGAGAGTCTCCGCTTCACAGAACAATAAACATGAAATGATCAGAACCACTGAAGGCCGTCACATTTGAATGTCGTCACTTTGAGTTTTCTACATAATGATATAATTTTTTTTTTCTTTTTTACTTCAAATGCACACGAAAAACTGTTCCATCGTCAAACTAAAAGAAAACCATTGGTAGGTTACGACCGAATAAGAAAATAAAAAACTTTATTAAGTTTATAAATATGTAAGAGACCCAGTCTTTTAATGGTTGTTGTGTTTTTATGTGCTGTTGTTTGCTCTGTTTTATTTTTATTTGTTTTTATTGAAACAGTTTTTACTCCCCTGCAGTGACTCTCTGCTGGCCTG
>NC_024326.1:14731784-14733426 GCF_000523025.1 Cynoglossus semilaevis
AGTCCAACGCTCCTTGAACAGATTTGATGTGAGTGGAGCGATGATTTCCTCCAGTGTCATCCAGCAGACCACTTCAGGCCGCCGCTGAAACACACGTCGGATTCCGGCTCTCAGACGTTACTGACGATGCCGATGATCTTCTTCAGCTGAAGGTGAAGGGGGTAAAAGGAGGGACACGGGGGTGGAAGGAGGGACACTCTGGTCTGAGAGGACGACGGACGAGGACAAACTGAGGAGCAGGACAACAGGAAACAAACCAGGACTTTTTTTTCCTAGTAGATCAATGTAGATCAGTGGTTTGCAAAGCGAAAGGCAGGCTCCCCCTAGTGGCGTGGTGCTTCTCCGTATTAGTTTCATCCCTTGATTTCCCATGTTCAAAGTGAAGAGTTTAACAGATCCTCTTTAGCGTAAAGTGTTTTAGATAAAAGGGGAGTGTTGATTGGACGGTTTGAGAGACAGACACAGACGTACTGTAGCTGTTACATGAACCCAGGTTTTATTCACCGCCTCCACAAACTAACACTTGGTGTGAAATGACAGTAAAGGATCAGAGTCTACCATTGTCACGTTGGCACAAAAGGATTTTGTTTTTCCTGACCAGGTTTATTCCAGTTTTTTGTGTCCATGTAAACATTACAATTTTGAGGGAAAATAAAAGTCGGCGCCAGCGCTTTCACTGTGACGGCCGCCTGATAGAATCCACGGGAGACCGGAGTCGACCAGAGGTTTATCAGCAGCAAACAGCAGCAGCAGCAGCTCACAATAGGAATGGTAACTGGAATTTAAATCACAGGGTGTGAGACCCCGTCCTTGTTGTTCCTCTGTCTCAGTCCCGCCGTGATGCAGAATATTCTCAGCTGCAGACTTGGATTCTGCCGCCTCCATTTTACACCGCGGAGATTCCCTGGACTGTTGTGTTGTAGTGATGGAAACACTGAGGAAAATGTCCAGGTCGGTCTGCCACTTCCTGTCCAGGTCGGTCTGCGTGTCCACAGCACTCAGGCCTCCGTCTGGAAATCTTTTCCCAGGTCGGTCTGCTCGGTCTGCCACTTCCTGTCCAGGTCGGTCTGCCACTTCCTGTCCAGGTCGGTCTGCGTGTCCACAGCACTCAGGCCTCCGTCTGGAAATCTTTTCTTTTTCTGCCTCAAAGTTAAAGATCCTGGTTAAATAAAAGATTTCAAACTCAGACAAAATAAAAATTATTTTTTGAAAATCCAAAAATCCACCAGGACCTGACAGCCAATCACTGGTGAGGTGGAACTTTTTGGAGGTAATGAGGCGAGACAGCCGAGATGTTGGACAAACTTAAGTGAGCGTGTAAAATTCAAATCCCAGCGTTCGCCTTCTCTTACTCCCCCTCTGCCCGTGGACCCAGAGGCCGCCTGATCTGTGGCTGCGTGCCGTGTTAGCAGATGTAGCCAGGATCTGCAAGACTTATTTATCTAGTGATTTTTCACATGAGCTGCAACAACAGCAGAAGCGGAAGAAGAAGACAAAACGGAGACAAGCGCCCGCGGGCTGGCGTCCACAAAGACGTGTCTCTGCAGTGAATACATTAGGTTTAGTGGCGACACACAGATAACGCGTTATGCTAATTTTCTGTATTACTTTGCCGTTGATGGGGACGGCGGGGGGCCCCCCG
>NC_024326.1:14733755-14754180 GCF_000523025.1 Cynoglossus semilaevis
TTTTCTTGTTTCCTTTGCCGTGGATGGGGCCGGCGGCCGCCTCGGGCGGCCTGGGTGGAATGTTCACGTTGATCTGATCTGTGGCCGCAGCTGCGTCATCCAGAGAATGTCAGAGTCTCTGAAGGTGTGGTGGACGTTGGTGGAGGAAACTGCTGAGAAGGATGAAGGTGGAGTTTTATCATCGCTGAACTCAATGACACGGAGCAGGGTCCAAATGGGTGCGGTCACATGTCACAGTGCCGGGGGCGGAGCTGTACATTAAGTCTCACATTAGCATCTATTAAAACAGGAAGTGCCGTGGTGAATTTCAAAGATACAGGCGTGATTTGGTCAGGGTCAACTGAGTCTGATAATCCACTCAGAAAATGAATATTCAAATGAGCGTCTTGTGTTCACGCTTGTAATATCAAGTTATATCTGAAGCAGCATTTACATAAAATTGATTATTTTTTTAAAGTTTTTCTGCTCACGTTACCACGGTTACAGCTGCAGTATTTCAGGAGTAGGATTCAAAGTGTGAAGAATCCAAACTAACCCTCATCTCAGAATGATCTGGAATCTGACCAACGAAAAAAGGTTTCTCAACATTTGATAGAAACATATTTAATATAAATGATCTATGATATGTCTGTTAAACCTCCGTCCTGACAGTGATTGGTCCAAACTGTAGAAGTGGATGGAGCGCAGGTCCATCATCAGGTGAAGAGCCGTTCTCTTCAGGGATTTAAAACTTCATCTTCAACCATTAGAATCTGTGTCAAATTAAAAGCTTCTGCCAGGAAGTTTTTATAAAATCCTGAGATCTTGAGTCGATGATCTGTGTGGAGAAGAGTTTCCTGACCAGAGGGATGTCATTGTGTTGTTTTCTAACTGGGATTCAAACTGAGTTTTTTTTGTATTTATTTCTTGCTGTTGACAACGGACTTGTCATCACGTCTCCCCCAGGACTCTCTGACAGTCTGGACCCGGCAGCCTGTGTTTGAAATCCTGACATTTCATTTATGACACGGCCGTTGTTCCCGCTAAGTCGCTGCGTTCGCCTCTCAGCGCCCGCTCTTTTGTTTTAAGCACCTGGGCAGGAGTTCAGCCGTCTCGGCGCTCACCTCCATTGTGGACCAACAATAGCCGCGGCGGCGAGCTTCCAGCTCCTGTGGTCCTGATGGAGTGGTCCGCGGCTCGGCCTGTGTTTATCATTCCCCGTGCAGCTCCAGAGTGAGGAGACATTAGCCTGGTCTTATCAATGTCAGCCACACAGGGCTGAGGGCGGAGAGAGGCGCCTCCTGGTGGGGGTAAAGGATGGAGGGGGGGGTCCAGGCTGAGTCTTCATTTGGATGTTGAAGTAACAGTGACTTCATGGCACAATAGCTGCACATTCACCGGTGGATTATTCATCAGACTGGAAGCAGCAGAACAGGTGGACAATCAGGCCAAAGGTCAAAAGGTCACAGGATCTAATTGGCCAGAAAACAGATTTTCTTTTTCCCGTGGAATGATTGACCTTCACGCCGTCTGCGATCCAAACCTGCAGCGCCGGCATTATTTAAACCACATCAACATTTCATTGGATTAGAGGTGGAACAGGAGGGTGGGGGCCGGGCACGGGTCGCTGCTGCAGCCAGAACTGACTCACTTCACTCACATTTATTAATGTGGTCACAACGTGGTCCACTTCAGAACTGGGATGAACAGGAGCAGGATCTGCTGTTAGCGACCCCTAGTGGAGCTGCACTGCCACCCCCCCCCTCCCTCCCCCTCTTTCTCTGTCTCTCACACTAACCCTCTGTCTTCTGGGTCCTGCCTCAGGGCCACCCACCAGAACTGCCCACAGGAGCTTCAGTCCAATCACAGAGTCCGGGCCGGACCACAGCCCGTGTGGGTCTGATCCCGACATGTTATTTCACACAGGCCTGCTCCATCAGAGCTGGGATGACCAGCCTGGCACGGCTGAGGGGGTGGGCAGCGACGGGTTTAAAAAGATAACACACACATTCACACACATTCACAGGTCTGTGTCACAGAGCAGCTGGTGTTTGGAGGTTTCAAATCTTTAAAAGCAATCTGAATTTTTCATCGGGGTAATCCTGAGGCCTGTCACTGAGCTTAGGCCCTGAAATGCATCTGCAGGCAGACGGAGAGATATTGAATACATTGCTTATGCATTTCTCAAAGACCAGAGCTCTCTCTCTCTCTCTCTCGTTCTCCTGGTCCGATGCTCCGCAGCAGACCGAGTGTGATATCAGAGGCCAGAGAGCAGCAGAGGACGCAGAAAGTTTCTGCATCAATAAAAAGAATATTTATCCTTTTTAGACTTTGCAATTGCCCACAGGCATGAGGTTGTTGCTGATAACAGAAATCCATCACCGGGGCTTTGAACCAACCTCACATCAAACATCTAACGCTATCTGATTGTGAGTAATTCAAGCATTCACATAAAAAACTTTGTTTGTGATTTTGTTCTGTAATCTGTCTTTGGAAATGTCGCCTAACGTTTCCCTTCATCATCTCTGAAAAGAAACAGGTGTTTTAGAATCACAGGAACAAAAAAAGACATTTCTCAAATTTCTGTGTGTGTGAACTGTTCGACGTGAGGTAAAGACATCACTGAGACAAACAACGTCGGCACAGATTGTTGCAGAAATGATCAAATAAATTAGGCTGTTCAGCTGACAGCTCACAGAACGTCCTGTCCACTCGTCTCTCTGTTACCGATGTCCATGATAATTAACTGTCACAACAGAGTTTGAAGTTAACTCTGTGGCATTAGTTAGTAATAGTTGGTCGAGCCATAAAATGTCATATTCACATGAAAAGATCTTTCCTTTTTAAAACAATAACAAAAATACTTAAGAGAATGAAATCCCATTATCTTAATTAACTACAGACAGACCAATCAGAATTAAGGAGTATCTACAGGACAGAAACACAAAAAATATGGATTCATAATAACGTACTCATATTCATTCATCACCAGTTGTACCACATCCCAGCCGATAGGGGTCGGGCCTCATTTTCTTAGTCTCATAGGAAACAGGAAATGAAATGAAACGTGACATTTTGCCGGAAGTAAATAAACCCCATTCCCGCGTAGTTGAATCTCACAAACGGACACAGACGAAATGGACGAGCTTTATTTGGACAATATTGACGAATATGTGAACGACCACGATAAAATAGTGAGGAAACGCTTTCACAATGATGGGAGATTTAGATCGTTGAAACCGAGGCTCCTCCGATACGTTAGCTGCTAAATTACGTTGATAACACGGACTATCCTTTCACTACAACAAATACACAATAATATATGTAACAATATGTTTCTGTTCTTGTAAATGTTCCTGGCCTTGACGAAAAGATTGCATTCGTTTTGGCCTCGGAATGATCGTCGTAGTGTTGACTGTGTTATAACCAACACATTGTGATTTAATGGTGTTTTAAGCCAAAATGTTTTGTCGGAAAAGTAGGCAGAAACTATTTGTGTAGACAGTTAATTCATGTATTATTTTTTAACTGAAGTCAGACATTAACAGTATTGTTCTGTTTTTATTAGGTCACTTACAAATGGCTGAGTCTGACACTCGGAGTTCATGTGAACACAGCCAAACAGTGAGTGTTTGTCCAACTCTTTATGGGCTCTCGTTAAAAAAGGGAAACGAAATAAGCAACATAACTTACTAAATAATAAGGTTTTTTTTTCTTTGATTGTGTTTTCTGTGTAATACTACGTCTGCTGCCCTCATCTTCAGAATGCTGTACCACTACCTGGACCACAAGAGAAAGGAGAGTTCTGCCCAGCTCCACGCCACCTACCTCGTGTCAGGGAAGTTCGTGGACAAAGGCCAGACGGTGAGTTTGATTCTTCAGCGTTTGCACATAAGAATCCGGTGTTTGCTGCCTGAGTTTTGACGCTGCGTTTGTTCCCCAGAGCCACCTGGTGTCAGTAGTTAGAGAAGACCAACTGGAAGGTATGAAGAGTCCCTCTGTCTGTCCATGTAGGAAGTGTGAGCTCAGCTGACTTCCTGTTACTTCTCAGATTGTAAAGCCAGGATGAGCTTGATTGTCAGCGTGCACGTCTACAGTGTCCAGAAGGCCTTACTCAGAGACAGCAGCCCCCTCTACAGTGTGGACTATGATGCAGTTAGAGACCACCTTCAGAGCTGTGCCAAGTACTGCCTGTGGATTCTGCTCGTTGTCTCCTAATGTTTCTACCTCGTTCTACGCACATAAAAGTGTACCTTTCTCTTCTTCTGCAGATACAGTGCAATCCGCTGCACCAGTGCGGTTCCTCTGTCGTCTGTGGAGCTTCAACAGGCCAGAGAACGTCAGCCTGCTCCCACACCAGAGCCTGTGGTGAAAGTGCCCTCTGTGAATGGAGAAGCAAGTCATCCATCTAAACCGTCCACCAAATCGCAAAAAGGCATCATGGGAATGTTTTCAAATAAAGCAGCTCCCAAACACCAGGACAGTGTCACTGAGGTTAAACTGGAGCAGAAGGAAGTGGTTAAACCTGAGGTACGGTTTCACCAGCTGCTCTTTGTTCCTTTAGCCCAGAGATAGAAGTGAATTATGTATTTTTGTATATGTTTTCAGGTTGAGCCTCCTAAAAGCAAGGCAGCTGCTAAAGTCAGTCCAGCACTGAACTTCTTTGGGAATCAAA
Organism: Cynoglossus semilaevis; assembly: GCF_000523025.1. NCBI lineage: Eukaryota > Metazoa > Chordata > Actinopteri > Pleuronectiformes > Cynoglossidae > Cynoglossus > Cynoglossus semilaevis. The sequence goes on from NC_024326.1 coordinate 14,738,410, forward strand.
AGACCAGTGAGAAACATTTCACTTCCTTCACGTAGCATCAGTTTTTTTTTTCTGTTGGTAAAATTCATCTTGGATTTTTTTTTTGTTCAACGTCAGAGAAACCAAACAAAAGTGATAAAGCAGATGAAAGTCTTCAGTCATCGAGCAGATTAGAGCAGCAGCAGCATCAGAGTTCACCGCCGGAGAAGAAACCAGAAGCTGCAGCAGAAGAGTCGACTAAAGGCAGCAAGAAAGAGTCCAGGAGGTTTTTATGATGCAGTCATCACAAAAACAAAACAAACCTGTCAATGCTGCAGCTGTGAAAACCTTTCATTAACAGTCGAATCCTTCATTTTTGTTTTCAAGCAAAACCAAGAGAACTGTAGACTCCGACAGTGAGGAGGAAAAAATGGACAAGAAAAAGAGACGAAGGATAAAGAAACCAGAACCAGACAGCAGCGATGAAGACAGTGAGAAGTTCTTCATCATTGCATTTGTGACTTAATTAATATTTTGTTGAGATTTTTAACACTTTTAAGTTCACATTTACCACACAGTAGTCACATGTTGTTATTTAGACACACTGTTGGGAACTTCCAGGATGGCATTCCCAGTACAAATCAACTGATTGATGCACATTTTCTGTTCATTTGTGCAGTTATTCCAGATTCTCCACAGCCAATGCAGACAAAGGAACCGGAACCAGAACCTTCACCTCCACCTCCAAGTCCACCACAGAAAGAACCAGAACCTTCACCTCCACCTCCACCTCCAAGTCCACCACAGAATTCACCTTCACCTCCAACTCCACCTCAGAAAGAGTTTGAATCTGTTTCACATTCACATGTAGGTGTTTAACCTAATTTTTCATTATTATTATTATTAATTCTTTTTAATTTATTTTTACTGTAAGTACTTTTTTTTTTAATTGGCTGACTCTGTATTTTGTCCCAACAGTCAGTTCCTGGTGGAACTAAGATCAGGAAGCGGAGGCGAGTCCTGAAACCCAAGACTTTTGTGGATGATGAAGGCTGCATCGGTGAGCGGGAAACTTATCCTTTAAATGTTGAGATTTGTCGTCTAAAATCAGGAGCTGAGTGCACAGGAAGAAACGTAATCACTGAAGTATTAAGATATAAATATGTAGATGAGAAAGAGAAGGACTGACAACTCTGTGTTCATGCTGGTGATAAACATAAAGGTCACATTTAATGATGTTGACAGGTGTGGTTGCCATGCAGTAATTTGTAAATACTACTGTTAGCTGCAGGGGTTGATGTAGTAACAAACCTTTATTATTGACATGTTGTTTACCATAACTGCCCGAAAGCTGTGGGTTCAAAAACTGTCTCTGCGTGAAAAGATCTGTGGCACAAACAAAAACATTCAAATGAAAAATGATGTAGCTTCTGCCAACGCCCGCCTCGCCCGCACCCTAACAGTGCCACGCCCTCTACTTTGTCAACCACATCCCGGATTTTACCAGACAGCTGATCTAACCACGAAGAGTAAAATGAAACTTCTGCCACTACAAAATAAAATAAAATACAAGGGTTAGATAGAAGTGGGATCAGATTTGGTAAATGTTTTTCTACAATTTTCTAAAGCAGTTTTTTTTACCATTTGTTAGTTTGGTTTTAACAGACAGAAATCTATGTAAGTTTAAATTTAAAAAAGATAAGTTTTTCCACTGTACACCTGGTGTGTGCCACGACCCAGTGGTTGGGAACCACTGCTCTACATAGACGTGGAATCCCAAGAATATTTCACCGACTGTGGTTCCTGTGTTTCCAGTGACGGAGAAAGTCTACGAGAGTGAGTCGTACTCTGAGGCGGAAGACGAGGCTCCCGTCAAACAAGCTCCGACCAAATGTTCCACGGCAAAACTCCACGCGGCCGGTAACAACAAGGAGGAGGAGAAGAAAAGCCAGAAGAAGACTTCTGCAAACACAAACAAAGGAACTAAGCAGGCGTCCATTATGGGATTCTTCCAGAAGAAATAAGAGAAGATGGTGTTGGACTGTTTCTTACCTGTTACACCTGGAACTGTTTTTTTTTTCTATTTTGAAACTTGTTTTTAGCAACCGAAAATGTGAATATGTAATAAAAGTGTCTGGAGAATGAATGTCTGCTGTCTGTCACTGATCAGAACCGTTTGGTCCCCGAGGGCTGCCGTAGACACATGACCTGTCCAGGTGAAGGTCATTGAAGGTCTGGACCAGCTGTCAGTGGTCCTTTAGCCCCAGAATTCATATAAATCATCATTACATCTTGATTTTCTCCATTTATTTTGTACTTCAAACATTTACATCTTTTCTCCATTTATTTTGTACTTCAAACATAAAGTTATGTTAATAAACACTACTTCCACATGCAATAAAAGGTAAAAATACAGTGGGAACTTCAGTGTGTAGTCACCACACCGTGGTCTACAGGTGATCCTGATTGGTCACATCCAGTGTCCTCAGTTCCACTGTCACCTCCTCGCTCTCTTTCATTTTTTCATTTTTGGACCGACAGGCTGGAGCTTCCGCAGGACGATAGAGGGTAGTCTAAAACAGGAAACAAGTTAGTGTCCTAGACCACTTCCTGGGTCTAGATTTGTACCTTGATAGTCGATGACTGTGGAGTTCCTCAAGGATCTGTGCTGGGTCGCCTTCAACATCCCCTGAACTGTTTAAATCATCTCCTCCTTGTTATATTTCTCACCTGTACAAAAGTTCCTGGAGTCACAAACATCTGTCCTGCTGCCCACAGTGGCACCATGAGGACAGAGGACAGAGTCATGGTCCACCCCAGTGCATTGGCCCAGTCAGGATAGACGTACGAGTCGTTGATCTTTAGGTGTTGATAATCGACCAGGTACAAAACAAAGGAAATCTGTCAAGAAGAAGACAACAGACGACGGCATCTGTTTATTTGTACCGTCTTTGTATTGCAGTCAGGTGGAGAAATGTTTCCAGTGCTAGGTCTTACCAGAGACAGCAGAGGGATGATGTATTTCCAGCAAACTTTAAAGAAAGCACACGGCATCTGTCCGGTCATGTCCTTAATAATGTTGGAGAAGCGGTCGCCACCTGGTGGACGTTCCAAAGTGCGCCGTTAGCTGTTATGTAACATAAACACATTCTCCAGAAGTTTGACGGTTTTTGTTTCTACACACCAAAAATCCAGGCCATAGCTACACACTGGCACACAGCCATGAAATCCTGACATGCCCTGGTACAGCCGTAATAATCAATCAGCTGGAACACGTAGATTCCTCCCTGCAACGACAGCAAAATAAAGATGAAATCTGAGGGAGTGAAAGTGTCCCTACGTTTCTTTGACTTTCTGTTCTTCACCTCAGTGACGAGGGTGAGATGAAGGAAAAAGAACGATGTGCAGATCACAAGGACGAAGATCTCGTGTCGTCCCGCTGCGTGGAACAGCCGTGGAAACAGGTCGCTCACGGAGGTGATGACACTCTCCACTGTCACGAACTGGAAGTAGCAATAGAGTGAGTTTCACAGTAATCATTCCAGGCTTTATTTCATTGTGTTTGATGGAGCAGCATCCTCTCACATGTGTGTCAACAGTCAAAAGAATGAGCATGAGGAAGAAGCAGACGGTCCAGAGCTGCGGGACCGGCATCATGGCTGTCGCCTGAGGGTAAGCAATGAAGGCCAACCCCGGACCTGTCCAGTGTGGTTGAACAAACACAGAACCAGTGACGTTCTCAAATTTAACTCCTGTAAATGTTTAGCCTTGGTTGTAGTACCTGACTCCGCCACACTGTCTACGCTCACGCCCTGTTTCTGAGCCATGAATCCAAGAACAGAGAAGACCACGAACCCGGCAATAAAACTGGTCCCGCTGTTCAACAGACACAGCCAGAAACAGTCTCTGGAGGACAAAGACAGACACAGAGATTCTGTTGGTTTTCACTTTCATATGAAAAGGAATTTTCTTATGAAAATTCCGTCACTGCTGCGTTTACCGTGGTTTCATGGCCACAGGTCACACAACCGCACTGGCTTCAAGCAACATTCCAGAACATTCTGACACAGTTCCTTGAGGCACATTTCTGTCCATGGGTGTGTGACCTGTTATTATCTGATCAGGTATGTTGTCAAAGTCCTACCATCTTTCATTACACATTTCAAATCTTTTATTTTTGGCTCAGGATCAAGTGGCTCCGTTTTTCAGTTTCAGTTCATTTCAAATTCAACAAATTGGATTAAATTAGTGAAAGGTTTTTTGAACCGTCGGAGCTCTTTCACTCACTTGTAACAGTTGTTGTTGTATTCACAGTAGCTGCCCAGGACGTTCAGCGTTCCTATGGTCAGGCTGTAGGAGAAAAATATTTGAGATCCTGCTTCTATCCAGACCTGTAACATCAGAGACCAGATGTTCAAACACCTGTTCATCTGCAGGGTTTTTGTTGTAGTCGTCGCTCATGAACCCCGTCTGTAGATTTCTACTGATAGTAAAATAAATCATGTGTCTGTGTCTAACTACTGACCTCAAGGTTGGCCAGCTTCTCCACCTCTGGATACAGGTAGTAGGCGACTCCGTCCCACGCTCCTGGTAGAGTCAGGCCTCTGATGAGGAGGATCAACAGCATCACGTATGGGAACGTGGCCGTGAAGTAGGCTACCTACACAAAGACAGGGATTTGAAATAGTGCGGTATTTAAAGCCCTGCGTCCACCGAATGATCTGGTTGGTGAAACACAACAGTAACAGGAACCGGTTCTGGAGGCTATCTTGACCTTGCCAGATGATCGGACGCCTTTCCAAATGCTGAAGTAGCAGCAGACCCAGCTGACCAGAAGACAGAGAGCCAGCTCCCATCGAACGCTGCCGAGCTCTTCGATACCTGCAGACATGCCCAGAGCCCGTCGTCTGGTCAAAGGTGACAAAGACAAGAAACATTTGATGAACATGTTCAGACTTTTATCTGGAGAACATCGGAGCAACTGATGGAGGAGGAGGAGATCTGGGCTGTGGTGCCACAGAAGAAGACGACGATGAGGTGATTTAACACTGAGACTCACTCCCAGAATTCAGTTGCAGCAGAGCTGGTGTTGTTCAGACTCACGGTCAGATTGGTGGAATTGTAGGGCTCCAGACCGACACAGTTCTCTGTATCAGGGACAAAGAGTTAAAGCGTGACATCGTTCACTGTCAACACCGTCGAACACCTGGCACTGAAATCTATATCTCCTGACTCCACCTGTGTTCCAGGTGTTGCCACAGTTGGCCCACGGAAGCTCCGACTGGAAGGAGCAGACCAGGTAGAAGAGCGCCCACACCTGGACTAGGACATAGCTGAAGTCAAAAACCTTCATCATGAAGTATCCATATCCAATTCCTAAAATAAAGAAGGAACATTTTATTTTCATTGAATCTCCAGTCTGGTGGCATTTAAATCCAAAAATAAAGTTGCTTTCATGGCGTTGTTCGTCAGCATCCTGGCAGAGAAGCTTGAGTTAAGAAGAGCTCTGAATTCAGTGGGTTTTTTTTGTTTTATTTTTTACTTCATGACCCAAAGATACAGTACATTTATTCAGTTACCAAAGTGTTGAACTGTTGAAAATAACCCTAAAATTCAAGCATAGCCTGTAGGCTAAAATAAAACCAAATTAAAGGATTTCATTTTTTACAGGCTAAGATGTTTTTTTTTTCGACACTGTGTGAACGGGAAAATTGCAACTATATCTTAAATATCACTTTAAGGCTTGGTGGACTAGCATAAACACTTTCCACTGACCTTGTGCCAGAGGACACAGCTTCCTCCAGGAGGTGATGAATCCTTCCTGGGTGTACTGACCCATCGCAGTCTCCAGCAGGAACAGAGGAATCCCGACCACCACGGCAAACAGACAGTATGGAACCAGAAACGCTCCTGGACACAGAGAGATGTGTTGTCAGGGACACAGAGCTGTGGTTGAAGAACAGAAAATTCAGGTGTAATTCCTTCACCTCCACCGTTCTTGTAGCAGAGATAAGGAAACCTCCACACGTTCCCCAGACCGACCACATTCCCTGCGACCACCAGGAGATACTCAGTTTTACTGGACCACTGTCCTCTGTCTCCACCTCGTTTTTGGTTTTCTTTTTTCCTGATTTCCCTGTTCATCTTGTGTCGTGTCACTGAGGGAGCTCACGTCCTCTGCTGAGTGGAAGACAATGTGCCTGAGCTCTGACTCGATACACCTGTTGTACCTGACAAATACCTTGATGCTTTGCATTGTTACTAATGAAGAAACACAGGCGACCAATCAGGACTTGTCTCTAGTCTAACTACTTGTCTGCGCCAAGACAGAAAATATGTTCATGTATATCATGGGCTGCAGTGTTACTGCAAAGAGCCACATGATCTACATGAGCACACATGAACTTCCGTCCCTTTAAAAACACAAAAAGAAAACTCTTCCACTCTTCCTTCTAAAACTTCCTGTAGACATCTTTTCATCGTGCAAATTGGGTTTTCTCTCAGTGTCTCCACAGCTTGTACTGAGGTCAGCCTCAGCTCAGCTGTCCCTTCCCAAAGTCTGGACTGAGCCTCTGTGTTGACTTTTTAGAAAAATGTTTCACGTTGAAAGTAGATAAGCCAAAATTTTAACATTAGGAACAAATCGAAACAAAGTTGTTGAACAGGTTATTCCTCAAACTGTGGAGGCTTTGTGGTTAAGGTGGCAGACTGGGTTTGGAAAGTTCCTGGTTCAAGTCCACCGGCTGCCAAGTTACCACTGAACTACTCTGCTGCTCCTTGGGGACTTAAAGCTGCCCTCTGTTCACTTTGGTGATGGGTGCGCTGTGTCACAATGACAAATAGTTCACTTTCTTTTCCTTGAACTGCAAAAAATACCACACAGCCTGAGCATCGACATTAATCAACTAACAGTATGAGAGAAGAATCCAGCAGTTTGACGGGGTTTGGTTGGAATCCACCAAAGACCAGTTCTGTAGTCTGGGCTTTATACATGGTAGTGTTTCCATGGTTACAGAACAGTGCCACCTACTATATATAGATTGCTTTTTCTGCACAGGCTCTTTACTTGTTAACTCCATTAACATGAATCTCGTTCTTTGGGGGGGGGGTGTGGGGGGGATCAACCACCATCAGACAGTGATTCTCAGATTGCTGGACTTTAAGACTGCAGTCTGGAGGCCATCAGCAGCAGAGTCAGCCACGTCAGTCATCATCCACCACCTGTTGGAGGCCTGAGACACCAACTCCAGACATCAGTCACAACATGGGGGGCACATGACCCCACCTCAGATTGTTAAGCAAAGTGAAAGTCATTTTTTAACAATAAGACAAAATCCTTTATTTGAATTAAAATCCTACGGTATGATTTAAGACTCTGACTCAGAGTTTAGCTGCTTCACTCTGACAGGACCTGTTCTACTGCACATAAATTAGGAACTCCACAAACTGCACTTGTTTGATGGGATAGAAACTGAACAAAGAACATTTTAAAACTGAGAAGTAGTGGTGACAGATGATACATGCAGCTCTTACACAAGTCATTGTCCGTTCAAAAGTGTCCGTTCAAAGTGTATAACCAATGAAACATCTGAGTTCATGTGGTCACTGTTGTTGTTGTCATCAGACCCACATCCGTCGCCCCCTCCTGTTCATTGCTGGACCTGACCGGTTCTTTAGCAGGACGACAAAGGGTCTTCCAACGCTGAAGGGAAAACCAAAGATGGAGGTTATGACAACACCTTCACTTGAATAACACTATACACAGAGTTGAATCAGAGACTCGTCTACACACTGACCTGGACCAAGGTTCCTGGTGTCACGCACATCTGTCCAACAGCCCACAGTGGAACCATGAGAACAGAGGAGAGGGTCATCATCAACCCCACAGTATGGGCCCAGTCAGGGTAGACGTACCACTTGTTAAACTTCAGTTGTGTGTAGTCCACCAGGTAGAGGATCAAGGAAGTCTGTCAGGAGTCAAATAAAAAAAAAAAAAAACTTTAAATGCAGCTGTTTGTTTTTACTAAATGAAGCAGCACAGTATGACAAACCAAGCTCACCAGCGCCAACATAGATATAATGTATTTCCAGCACACGCTGAAGAAGATGGAGGGTCTGTGTCCCGTCATGTCTTCAATGATGTTAACAATTCGATCACAACCTGAAACAAAAATGTGAAGTTCTGGTGTTGTTTTCAAGCCCTGTAACCAGTCAAGTCAGATTATGATTATGCTGTGTTTGAGGTACACAGCAGTGGCTATTTATACAGTATATATAAATATATATATATAAACATATGTATAGTTGTGTATTTTCTCACCAAAGCACCAGGCCAGAGCCAGAGACTCTGATAAAACCATGAAGTAGTGACAGACCCTGGTACAGCCGTAATAATCCACCAGCTGAAAGATGTAGAGTCCTCCCTACAACAGAAAAAAAAGGTTTTTAAAGTTGTGTACAAAGGAGAATTGTTTCATGAAAACCTGTTTTTGCTCACCTCAGTGACCAGCAGCAGGTGTAAGAGGAAGAAGAGCGAACAGACGACCAGAACAAAGAGCTCAGACCTCTTTGGACCGCGCAAGTGTTCAGGAAACACGTCTGTGACTGAGGCTATGAAGCACTTGACTGTCACAAACTGGAAACCAGTTAAAGAAAAAAAAAAATAGAGTTCAGATTGCAGAATCAACTAGTTTTCAGAAACCAAATACACCCCAAAAAGTCTTGTAAAATTAAAAAAAATAATTTAACGTTGGGGCCAGTAATGACCATAGATGTGAATGTTAGTGTAAATACTAGTGTGAATGGTTGTTTTTTTTCCCCTCTATCTGACAGAATGGAAAACAACTAGCGCCCAAAGAGGGTGTAACTATCTGACCAAGCAGTGTGGCCCACATGTGCTCGTGCATTACAAACTTGGGTTGTCTCATCCACACACACTGGATTGGATTTTTACTGCAGAAAGATTTACATGCGTGTCAATACTGAGGAAGAAGAGCATCAGGAAGAAGCAGACGCTCCAGAACTGAGGCAAAGGCATCATAGCTGTGGCCTCAGGATAAACAATGAAGGCCAAGCCTGGACCTGGGAGTCACAGCACGGTGTTTGATTAGTATCATTAGTTTTTTAACAAGATAAAACTGCTTGTCATCTTCCTTTCAAATATTGACTTTTACCTGAGTCAGCTACATTGTCAACAGTGACTCCCTGCTTGTGAGCCATGAATCCAAGAACAGAGAAAACGACAAAACCTGCAAAGAAACTGGTCCCACTGTTCAACAGACACAGCCAGAAGCAGTCTCTGTGGAGGATATTATGATCATTTATACATTGAATGAATAGAACATGTGTGACATGAGGATTTTCTCACCCACTGATGGCCAACATTAGCTGAGATAACCCTTACAGGATCTATTTAAGATTTAAAGGCAACATTGGTCACTTTCTTCTGTGACAACTAAATTTCCTGCTGCTTCTGTAACTCAACACTGTGAAATATTTGACGAAGATGAATGTTTAATTTATTTGTGTATGATTTACTATTTAACAGATGAAAACCCCTCCTCGTTACTAACCTGTAACAGTTGTTTCTGTGCTTGTTAAAACTGCCTAAAACCAGTAAGGTTCCTGAGGCCAAACTGTTGGAGAAGATGATTTGAGATCCTGCTTCTATCCAGACCTGCCATGTCATAAAAATATGAAATTAATAATTAAAAACAAAACAAACAAATGCACTCTTGTAAAAGATCTTTTATACACTTTGCTTTTATAATTTTGCTCTGGGTATAAAACAGAACAGGTGTCACATGCATGTTTAACAAAACACACTCATAGTCCGTATCATTCTAATATACCTCAAAATTAGCCAAACGATTAAAATCTGGGTACAAGTAAAAAGAGATTCCATCCCAAGCTCCAGGTAAAGTCAGTCCTCTGATTAGCAGGACCAGGAGCATCAGGTAGGGGAAGGTGGCCGTGACGTACGCTACCTAAAGGATAAAGACAAATAAAATCAGCATTGTTGGTGAAACGTTTTACATGCAATTGTGTTAATTTTCTATGTTTATCACTCACTTTTCCTGAAGACTTGATACCTTTCCAGATACAGAAGTAACAACAGACCCAGGAGACCAACAGAGACAAGCTCAGATCCCATCTCACACTGCCCAACTGGTCAATACCTCCAGATAGGCCCAAAACCCTGCGTCTGAGCGGAGAGGTTATGGATTGATTATTTATGCATTGTCATTGCATGATAACATTCGTCAGATTAGTACAGGGAGGATTTTTTAGAGTAACGTATTTATTTAAATTGCCGTCCTTGAAGTTAAGTTACAAGTCAGACAAAAAATATATATTTGTATTGAATTGCATATCAGCAATGGTACACCATTTAGGCCAGAATGGCCTTCTCTGATGGCCTAAAGTAAATTATTTTGTAATATTTATTATTTATAAAACAATAGAGTATTCTTGGGTGGGGGTGGGGGGTTATTATTATTATTCTCGTTCCCATCTTTTTTCTTGGTCGCGCTGCTTCTGTTGAGTGAACATTCTCTTCTCAAAGCGAATTAAAACATTAATGATAGCCGATAGAATAGTTGTATATTATTGATGCGTTTTGATGTACAGTTTGTCGCAACTGCGCGATAATTATCGTGCCCTGATATTTGGGAATCATGACATTCCGATATTAAAACGACTAGCCCCGATAATATACAATGCGTATTTCGTCAGCATCGCGGTGTGGGTAGTTTTTGTTTTTAAATCAGGCGCTCCGGGCACTCCCTTTCATACCTTGAAGACCTAAAGGGCCTGAAGTGAGGGCTGCGTTCAAGCGGCATCGGTGGAGTCGTAAAGAAATCTGACTGAAAACAACTCGGTCAAATTTTTGGTAGTCGGTGACTTCACTTGATATTAACGTCTTATCCACCGTATTTTACCCATTATCCACTTTGTTACACATAAACCATATAAATATGAACATAAAAAGGTCTGAACAATTACTCGTAAACCGGGCATGGGAACTTTCGTCATTACGCGAACGCAGCACAAGGTTTCATAGAAGACGGTTCCACGAGTGTTGGTTGACAGTAACTTGCGTCACTGCACTATTTATATAGTTTATTTGTGAAATGCACTGTTTATTGCACTATTTATTTTTTCTTTTTATTTGTGTTATGTTTTTAATTATTTTATTTATTTTTCATCAAGATGTAAAGTATGTGAGTACAAGAGGCCTTACATTTTTATATCAATAAGTAATGCACTTTAGTCAAGTAGGGATTAAAGGCTTCAGATTAGACATTAGCACACTAAGATTATGCTTATAAAGGAATAAAATTAGACTCACTCCCAAAACTCAGTAGAAGCAGAAGTTGTTCTGTTCCACATTGCAGTCAGATTTGCAGTGGAGTTTGTTGACGGAAGACTGATGCAGTTGACTGTGACAGAAAAACACAAAAAAAGGAGTGACAATAACAGAACAGAAATATTTATAAAAGGTAAAAAGAGCACTTTTTGACAAAAACGGCAAACATTTTATAGAACTTCACTAGTCCATAGTTGCCAGATTTCAGTTTGACGGTTTTACATGTACCTGTATTCCAGGTGTTGTCGCAATTGGCCCAGGGCAGCTGAGATGAGAATGAAAAACCCAAATAGACCAGAGACCAGACTTGGATCATGACAAAGATAAAGTCATACAGTTTAATCACTGCATGTCCATATCCTATTCCTAAAATACAAGTAAACAAATCTAGGATTAGGATTAATTTATTCCTTTAGTTATTCATTTAAAGCCACCTTATCCCATCATTCCAGGTTATTAAGTAAAACTAAATTTAAAACATTCAAAACTGGACGATGCAATCACCAACACATTTTTAAAAATCCAGAAAGTCATTCAAATAGCATGACAAATCTTTCTGTTTTCAAATATAAAGCTAATGTCCTTGCTGACCTTGTGCCAGAGGACACAGCTTCTTCCAGCAGGTGACGAATCCTTCCTGGGTGTACTGACCCATCGCAGTCTCCAGCAGGAACAGAGGAAGCCCGACCACCACGGCAAACAGACAGTATGGAACCAGAAAAGCTCCTGAATGTAAGGATGTAGGTTGTGGTTGTCACGTGTGGGCAACTACATGGCAAGAAGCAGGCAGAACCCAAATGCAGTACTGGAGAGACTCTTTCTGGTGCAGATAGTTTTATTAACAAAGTCCAAATTAACCAAACACAAAGAACTACCAGGCATGGAATTCTCTTTGTAACACAGAACAGGAGGAAACACAGAATCGGAAACTCACGAACAGCCTGACAGAACGAACTGAACGATGATCAAACAAGGACAGAGTGAGGGAGAGGGGTATATATACACACAGGGAGCACCAGGTGACACAAGTGAAGCTAATTATCAACAGGTGAGTGTGATCAGACAGATTACCCCACAAAGCAGACAACAGGGAAAGGAAACAGACAGACATGACAGTGGTAAACATCTCATGGCATGTATTCAGTAATATTCTTCAGACTTCATTGAACAAATGTCAGATAAATAATAAAATGACTCACCTCCACCGTTCTTGTAGCAGAGATAAGGAAACCTCCACACGTTGCCCAAACCCACCACATTACCTGCGACCACCAGGAGATACTCAGTTTTACTGGACCACTGTCCCCTGTCTTCAACCATCGTCTTATAATTGTCTCTCCCTGCTGCTTTGTCTATCAATGTGTTAGACATATATTAATCCTGTCCTGGATCTGGTTAGATTTAAACCAAGAGGAAGGAAGGCGTGGTTCATATTTGATTCAGTCATCTAGTGACAACATCCAATGAGAAACTATGCACAGTTACCTCGGGCAAAGAACAACCATGCAGAATCATACATTTCAACAAACAATGCTGGGGACATAATACTTCAAATAAGTATAGATAAGTGGAAATACTGGAAATACAGACAGCAGCCTTTAAACAAACACACTGAGCACACTGCATAAGTGGAAATACTGGAAATACCTTTAAACAAACACACTGAGCACACTGAGACCCCAGCTGGCTTCACTATGGGGCATGATGTTGATGTCAAAGGTCAAAGTAAAAGTTGACCTTGAACTTGGCCTGAATTTACCAGTACCAGGTTTTTCACCTGTGTACTTGCCAACACCTAGTACTAATACTGATAGCTCAATGAACTGTGTGTGTGAGTGAACATCTTGTGGTGACTTGGTGAGGTGCCCTCCTTCCTGCCTGCCTTGACCCTTTTGGCCTTTCTGGCTGTGTCTTTTGAACAGTGGGAGCAGTTTGTTTGCATGCTTCTTTGTCTTTGTTCTTGGTCTCATGGCTCGAAAACCTTTGACAGAGTTACGAAGTCAGGTTAATGTTGAACATCTTCACTGACATGAAATACAAGACAGTATACTCACACACACCTGCTGTCTTCTTCTACGTTTATTTAATGACCGTATAAGACTAAATGTAGCTTTAATCACTGTCTCATCTGTAATGTCTTATCATTTTATACTTCTCTAGGTCAGTGTTTTAAAGATTATCTAAGGAAAAGAGAAAAACAGGATTGACTTATAGCTGTTATGTCAACCTCAGGAAATATGTTGTGTTTTGCATCATCTCTATTGATCCATGTGTATATGTCAAATAATTGTTGATCGATAAAAAATGCTAATAATTATGTTTATTCTCAGTTGTGTAAAAGGCAGGATCAGGTTTAAGGAAATGTCTCAGAAGAACAAGCCCCTGAAGGCTGTGATCTCAAGTGTGAACAAACTATACTTTTGGCTGCCAGTCATGATGGTTTTGTATAGACATTACTGCAGGAGTGGTTTATTCATATTCAAACATCAATTCAGTTCACATCTTGACTCGATCTAAAGATGAGGAAGGTTAGAGGATCAACAGAGGGCAATAACACTAATGCAGTGGTTGAAGACAGAGGACAGTGGTCCAGTAAAACTGAGTATCTCCTGGTGGTCGCAGGTAATGTGGTGGGTTTGGGCAACGTGTGGAGGTTTCCATATCTCTGCTACAAGAACGGTGGAGGTGAGTATCATTAATAATTTAACTGAAGAACTACAGTATGACAACCAGAGATCAAGGTGGAGTTAAAATATTAGATTAAGTTATGGTGACGTTTTTAGAATTTGTGTTACATTTATTTTGTCCAGGAGCTTTTCTGGTTCCATACTGTCTGTTGGCCGTGGTGGTCGGGATTCCTCTGTTCCTGCTGGAGACTGCGATGGGTCAGTACACCCAGGAAGGATTCGTCACCTGCTGGAGGAAGCTGTGTCCTCTGGCACAAGGTCAGTGGGCATATTGTGTCTATTCTGTTAAGTTACGAAATTACGAGAAAAACAGTGAAATATTCATTCTGAATAACTCTGTCATAGTTAAGTTAAGAAAAACAATTAAATATTCATTCTGAATAACTCTGTCATTGTAACTACAGTATTACCTAAGTCTAAATGTATTTTTGTATTTGTGTTTTCATCTTGGATTTTTAATCTAGGAATAGGATATGGATATTTTATGATCAAATGTTTTGACCTCTGCTACATCATCATCCAAGCCTGGACTCTGGTCTACCTGGGGTTTTCATTCTCTCCTTCACTGCCCTGGTCCAACTGTAACAACAGCTGGAATACAGGTGTGGATATATTTTCTGAAAAAGTTGTAACAAAAAACATGTCTATGGAAGAAGTATGTACAGAATTTACCATAAACCTAACATAACATAAACCTGTACTTTACGATCCTCCACCTGCACATTGACACTTGATGATGACTAACGGTGATAGGTGATTCTCTTATCTTTGAGGAGTAAAACATTTTGTACTCTGGCCTTTAAATGACCTTTTGTTCGACACAATAGACAATAACAATGTAAACATCTCCACTAAATCATTTATTGTGTGTTTTTTCCATCAGTCAGCTGTGTCAGTCTTCCTTCAACAAATGTGTCTGTCACAGTGATGTTGAACAGCAGCACCCCGGCTTCAGTAGAGTTCTGGGAGTAAGTCACATTTCATTTCCTTCATTGATTAAATGTTTCTATCGTGTGGCCAGTGCTCTGTGTTGACCTTCTTTGTCAAACGTCTTTGGTCAGGCGTAGGGTTTTAGGAATCTCTGGAGGTATTGACCAGTTGGGCAGTGTGAGATGGGATCTGACCTTGTCTCTCCTGGTCTCCTGGGTCTGTTGTTACTTCTCTATCTGGAAAGGTGTGCAGTCTTCAGGAAAGGTGAGTGGTAATTGTTATTATGGGGGAAAGACTGCACCCATTATTATTCTATCATTGAAGTACAACATGATTTAAAGACAGCATACTTCCCTTCAGGTAGCGTACGTCACGACCACCTTCCCCTACCTGATGCTCCTGATTCTGCTCATCAGGGGGCTGACTTTACCTGGAGCTTGGGACGGAATCACTTTTTACCTGTATCCAGATTTAAATCGTTTGGCAGATCTTGAGGTGTTTTCTTTTGTTTTATTTTACCATGGTACCTGATTGTTAGACCAAGGCAGTGGTTGCTAGGCGGATAACGGTTGGTTCTGGAGGGCAAATTAATTTAGATTTCAGTTTATTTTATTTTTGCCACAGTGGTGGGAATGCATTAATCTGTAATTTTAAATCCTCTTTGTTTAATAAGAATATAATATACATATAATATATAATATATTAATAATATATATAATATATTATGTAATAAAGTTCAGGAGGGATTTGAAGCAGAAGCTGTGATTGTGATGTCAGGAGACTCAACAATCGTCCTATCTACGACAGGGGGAACTGCAGTGAATCTTT
>NC_024326.1:14754192-14791289 GCF_000523025.1 Cynoglossus semilaevis
TGTACTTCACTATCACTAGCACTAATAGTGGGTCACAACCAGCCACCTACTGTACTAGAGTTTGCAATGTTATGGTATGACCAGTTAATCCTTACCTGCTAGAGAAATGTATTCTATTCAAGTGAGCAACAGACTCACCTCCACATCATGTCATTTCATCTGATTAATCACCTGACAGGTCTGGATGGAAGCAGGATCTCAGATCATCTTCTCCTACAGTTTGGCCAGAGGGACCTTACAGGTTTTAGGAAGTTATAATGACTATGAAAACAACTGTTACAAGTGAGCAAGGCTTTATTATAAAAATGTAAATAAAAAATGATGGCACACATATACACACACACTGTTTGACAGTGAAAGCAAACTATCATTTTCTTCAGAATAAAATCTACATAATTATTATGCTTAAGGCTCAGTAACATAATGTCGACAGTATTTTTTATGTCCTTGACATTTTTATACAGGGTTTAAAAATTGTATTTATTCATCAGTGACCAGATCTCTTGTGTGACTGTAATGTGTCTCTGTCTTTGTCCTCCACAGAGACTCTTTCTGGCTGTGTCTGTTGAACAGTGGGACCAGTTTCTTTGCAGGATTCGTGGTCTTCTCTGTTCTTGGATTCATGGCTCACAAAAAGGGAGTCACTGTTGACAAGGTTGCTGACTCAGGTAAATGTAAATATTTGAATTGAACTACCTTTCAAACTTGGCCTCATCACTATTTCCTCAACAAGAAAAACATACCCAAGCATCTCTGGTCACTGTCTGACTCCCAGGTCCAGGCTTGGCCTTCATTGTTTATCCTGAGGCCACAGCTATGATGCCTTTGCCTCAGTTCTGGAGCGTCTGCTTCTTCCTGATGCTCTTCTTCCTCAGCGTGGACACATTTGTAATTACATTCTACTCTGTATTTAGACTCGTAGTTTTTACAACACCGTCATCACACACTTTATTTGCCTGCAGTTTGTGTCGGTCAAGTGTTTTGTAACATCTGTAAGTGACCTATTTCCAAAACACCTGCGGGGACCAGGAAGGTCTGAGGTCTTTGTTCTTCTGGTCTGTTTGTTCTTCTTCCTCACACAACTAATTCTTGTCACCGAGGTGAGTAGAAATACTGTTTTTGTGTCTACCCTGCTACTACTTTCACTGTTGTTAACAACAATGTCATTGTTGTTATCTTACAGGGAGGAGTGTATGTATTCCATCTTATTGATTATTATGGTTCTACTGGGGCTTGTCAATATGTCATGATGTTGTTACAGTGTCTTGCTCTGGCCTGGGGCTTTGGTGAGCAAATGTGATTCTAAATTTGCATTGACTTGTTTGACATGAAATACAAGACAGTATACCCTGATAAAAAATCATCCAGTCTATAAATTTCCTAGGTTGTGAACGTGTTACTAACATCATTGGAGACATGACAGGTCACAGACCTGCTGTTTTTTTCTGCATCTGCTGGAAATACATCATTCCTGTGCTGTCACTGGTGAGAAAAATAAGGGCCAACTGAAAAAAATAGTTAAGATTGTACTGGAACTAAGTCATTTTTGATGCCTTATCATTCTGTCTGTGGTAAGTAATTTTTGATGCCTTATCATTCTGTCTGTGACAGTTAGCCTTAATCATGTACCTGGTCGGTTACATGCATCTCAAGTTTAATAACTGGTACAGTTACCCTGACTGGGCGTATGCTCTGGGGTTGTTGATGACCCTCTCCTCTGTTCTGATGGTGCCACTCTGGGCAGTTGGGCAGATGTGTGTGACACCAGGATCCTTTGTCCAGGTCAGTGTTTAGAAATGATTAATGGCCTAAACTCCAGAAATCCAGAAATCATCCATATCCCATCTTTTAGCCTCAGTTTTTTTTCCAACATCAAACACTGCAGTTAAAACCTCCTGCTGAGCCTCATGGACACTGATTTGATGCTAACTTAATATTAGAAACTGTATTATTATTATCCTTGCTGGGTTGTTTTTACTATTAATCCATCTTCCATTAGCTATGGGAGCTGCAGGTTAAAGTCATGGTGAGGAATTGTTGTCAAAAATTCAAAAACATTGTGTTTGAATGCTCTTATCATTCTTTCCTCCAGCGCTGCACGATTCTTACTCGTCCTGCTGAGGATCAAGCAATGCTAAGAAGAAACACTGCAGAAGGAGGTACAGCTGTGGAGCTGATGATGTCAGATGGAGTCATGACTTAATGTGACAGAAAATATTCCACTTTTAAAAATTACTTCACATTCACAGCTCATTTGGTGAATTAATAAAGTTGGTCAATTATCACATCTGTGCAACGAAAACTCTGAAAATACCTTGTTGTCTTAATCAAAATAATTATTGCTATTACTGTTGAATAACTATCCATTCAAGCCTGACTGCCCCCCGTGTGGCTCATTACCATATCCAGGGCTTTGCTTTACATAACTGTCAAATACCTTTTTTCTTTTTTTACCCAAATAAGCTCCAGACTAATTCTGACCAATTACAATGATCCTTTATTTGTCAGAACTCTGCAAAATCCCATCACCAACTGAAATGGTCTGTGAACCTCATCAACTGAAATTGTTCTCTTCAATAACAGAATAGAAAAGAAGTCACATTTCTGTCCAGAAACACTGCACGTCACCATTGATCTCCTCGGATTCAAAGTCAAATTTTGTCAGTTTCCTTGTGTTGCCAGGCCAACCTGTGGCTGAAAGCCTGTAATATTTAAGTCAATTCACAGTAAGTTGTTACTGTAGATGTCATTAGCTCCACAGCTGTTCCGTCCTCTCCTGTCATTCTTTTCTGTACGGCTGGCTCTTTAGCAGGGCGACAAAGGGTGTTCCAACGCTGCAGGACCCACCACATTCCCTGCGACCACCAGGAGATACTCAGTTTTACTGGCCCAATGACCTCTCTCTTCAACCATCGTCTTATTCTTTTCTGCCTCTGTTCTCTACTCACCTCTGAACTATGCTATTATGAATATTTTTCACTTTAAGTGCCTCTTTAAGTATCTCTGTGCATAATTATGCAAATGTGAAACAAGTGAGTCTACTAGACTGCACGAAAGGCCCATTGTAACACATACTGCTCCTCTGCACTGGAAATGATCACCTCTGTTAAGCCACACCCACTCATCAGTGTAACTCATTCCACTGACTCACCATCGCCTATCAGGCCAGTATTCCTCTAATACTCTTTGTCAGCACTTGTTTCTGGACTGATCTCCATCCACCGGTGGCTCGGTGGCTCAGTGGCATCCTGCCCTCTTCTTTCGCTGGCATGAGACTCACCTTACTTGTCCCATGTCAACGATTGTGGATCCTCACCCCCCTCTCACCTGAACCACTGTTCCATCTGTGCTCCACACATGCAGTGAATTTCACACATGGAGTGGACCTCCCCATTTCATCATGCCTTCAGCAGGCCTCTGCTCTGCTTCCTTCCTCCAACCCCAGCTCTTCACCCGACCTCTCCGGCGTGCCAACTGAGTGCTTCAATTTCTGCCAGGTCTTCAGTAAAGCTAAGGCCACATCTCTGCCCTCACATCATCCATATGACTGCACCGTAGACTTCCTACCTGGTACTTCACATCACAGTGCACATCGCCTGTGCTCTTTTTGTCCAAGTTAGGACATGGAAACCATCATTCAGCATTTTCCTGGGGTTTCCCTAGTCATACCTGTGACAATTTGTTCACATTTGCTGATTAGAAAAAGACACAGCCATCAGAGAGCTTCTCGCTCTCTACATCTTCTTCTAGATTTTTCTGCTGATTGCTCTCTACATCTTCTTCTAGATTTTTCTCTGTGTGCTTGCTACAAATTCCACATTGTACTCTACCTTTACTCTCGTGAGAGCTACCTATATGTCTTATGTTTATAGAGGAATGTGTTCCATGTACTACTTGAACTAAATGATAATTTTGTTTCATGACTAACCAATATTGCCTGCAGCTTTGTTTAGGAAAAAAGATAAATCAGCACGCAATATGACTGATGGTGCAGACAGCCGTCAAATTGTATTCACGATGAGGTCAAATACTGGATCAGTTATTCACCTGTTCCTTCGTTCATTCATCTCTCCTCCAAATTCTGCCCCGGGGGTTGAGATCAGTCCCAACAGTCACTGGCTGAGGGTGGGGTAGCACAATGGATTGTTTTTAATTCACATCCAAGGCCAATTTAGAATGACAAATTAACCTCATTCCTAATATGATTTTTGGCAGCCTTGATGGGGAACAGTTGCAAAACCTGTAAAGGAGTTTGAGCCTTAAATCAGCTCAAATTACTGGTGAACACCTTCCCTTTTCTTTACTCAGACCAACACACAATATACAGATGGTGAACAGTAGACAGTCGGGTCTGTGGGGAATTGTCACTCACTGAGAAAACAGTTAACACAGCAGCAGTGGTGGTGGTAGTACCACACCCTCTTACACACAAGTGGGCCAGTAGAACTGGTATTTAGTTGAGCCCTCAGCAGTCCAGCATGAAAAACGATAGCCCTCTGTGTTTCAGGGAGTGGTTAGAAAATGTATTAAGCAGCCATTTGTGGTGAACCAGGGGGTTTATGCTCCCTCATGGCATCTGTGGAGTGAGGTCAGACGTATTGCTGTTTCTATTTGGGACAGCATGGTGAACTCACAGCTGTAGTTCCTACAGCAGCTGAGTCACAGTGGACTCTCACACGGACCGTTTCCTCCACTGGGGCGTGACAGTTACTTTGCAGTGCTGCTAATATTTTCCCACACGTTCCAAGAATTGAAAAAGCCTTTTGAGTGAGGTGTGAAACATCCGTGAAAATCTCTGAAGCAAGTCCATCAGCCCACATCTTGATTTTCTATAAATAACCTGTACGTTATCTCTAGTGTTGGTCAACTTAGTGGTTCATTTAGGTTTTAAAGAGGTTCAAACAGCATGGAACAATTTATCTTTATATGTTTTTATTTGTGGTATAAAACATGAATGTGGGATTTTTATATAAATTAACAAGCTGAACAGTTTTTCCCATAAAACGTTTTTTGAGGAGACCTTTGTTTAAACGCAATTTACTAACCCCTGTACAAGAAATGTGGCAGGTGAAAACATATACAACATATCTTGACTTTTTTACAGCTGATAATACTGCCCTGTCCTGCCCTGTCTTTGCCAACCTTTGATCTGCAAATGCGAGAATTTCATCTGCCTTTGATCAGTGAAAAAGCAGATCCTACCCTGACCAAAGACAGTGGCATAAAAGGAAATAGAAGAAGCTATGAATGATTAAATCCACAAGATAATAGATTAGACGTAGACTGAGGAACAAACTGGATAATACTGTTATGAGTTTTCAAGTTATGGAGGATAATAGTGCCCAGAAACCATTACCTAGTCTGTCAGAAACAACAGGAGTGAAGAGAGAAGACACAGAGGTGGCAGGGTAAACAGACTGCTGTAATCCACCCTACTACGCCTTCACTCCCCGTCGACCCCCGCTCCCTCCCCATTAGACAGCTCTCTGACATTACACCACTTGTGTAAAAAAAACCCACTACAATTTAACTTGTCCGTCCTAAAATTTAAGTGAAATTCACAAGGAAAACACAAGCATAAACAAAAGACTAAACATTTGGCATGACAGTAAGGTATTTCATTTTGGTTTTTAAAAGAGACTTAAGAACACAGTGGTAGATGTCACTGGAATGCAAAACATCAGCTTCACAGCATTCCTAGAATGTACTCTGGTTAGCCAACATTTCCAAAAAGGAAAATTGTATAATTAAAAAAAAAAGTCTTGTTTAAATAATTAAAATATGTTAACATGTCTCCAACAGCACAGGGGAGTTTCTTCACCATATATTTAATTGGTCAGATTTTAATTTAACCCTCAAAAATGAAGCATTTTAAATCAGAGCAAACTTGCAAATTTTAACTTGCCTTCATGATGTGTGTGTGTGTGTGTAATAGATTATGTAACGCAACTATAACTGTACTCATTAACATTTTTAATTACTTTTACTTACTTACTTTTTAATTTCCTAAGAGTGTGTTGATGAATAGAGGACGATGCTTTTAATTTCCTAATAGTGTGTTGATGAATAGAGGACGATGCTGTAGCAGGGTTTGTTCTTCCACAGTGGGAAGGGGAGCGCCGAGGTGACGTCATAGTTATCCACATCCACAGCAGCGGGAGGAGGAAGAGGAGGAGTGAGTCGTACAGCCGCTCATCCACCGGTGTCATGGCTTCCTAACAGGAGCAGGAACCGACTGAGAGCAAAACAAGCGTTTTCTGTTGAATGCTCCCACACTTTAGGCTCCACATTTCCAGCACCCGTGGTTGGGACAGAGGGGCCCAGCCTCTCTTTTCACTCCCCCTCGTCATCTGCAATCCAGGATATACTTTTAATAACAAGATTTTATTGGTGAATTTCCATTCGCGAACGGCGGAAGATGGCCGACCCGGCGGAGTGCACCATCAAAGTGATGTGCCGTTTTAGGCCCCTGAACAGCTCCGAGGTGACCAGAGGGGATCGATACATTCCCAAGTTCCAAGGGGAAGATACAGTCATTATCGCGGTGAGTAAATTCTTTTGTTATTTTCCCACCGTGAGCCTGAGGGACACAGCCCTGCGGCTCTGTCTGCTATACGCCATTTTTATTGTCTTGTGGCTACCGTAGTTAGCACCTTAGCCTGTGAGCTAATGTTAGCTCTGAGCTGACCTGTCCACTGCGTCGGCTGTGGCTATGGTCTGCCGCCGCCCATGTTTTTAAAATGTAAAAAATATTTTACACCTTACTCCTAGTTTCGTAATTTCAAGGTCCGTTAACAGCACTTTTTATCGTCCACCTTTAAAGCGTCTGATTATCATGTCTGGAAACTGTCAGTATTCGCAGTTTCCCTGTCACTGCTCAAGAGCTGTCATTTAACAAAGCCACAGTCACATCGGCTGCTTCAAACTACTGGTCATCCTGTACATCATGACTTTATTTCTGTTGTCGTGGTTTCGCCTCATTACTAAACTGCTTGACGTATTTTCATTAATGTAATATTTAAAACCATGTTGCGTCTGCGTGAAGCCCAAGCTTTAATTTAATGGATGCTTCAGAAGCTAGGCCAGCTGGTAGTTGACAGATTAGCCGGCCTCGGGTAGCACTAGCTACATTTAATACAATGCTTAATTAAAGCTTACATTATCGAGTTGACCAGGTGGCTTTATAACCGTACCCCCTAACTAATTGAATATATTGATCCCACTATTAAAACTAAACAAGTGATACATAACTTAATATAAAACCGTCCATAAGATGATGTGAACGTATTGTGGATGACATAAATCATACAAATTGCCTTGATCCAGATGCAAAACAACATCCCAGAAACTATAATAGGCAGAAGAAGGGGAAAAAACACTCCACAACGGTTGGATCCATCTTTCAGGAGGGGGAACCCTCCAGTAGATCATTTCTTTAGTCAACACACAGTGACAATAAAGGTTACATTTTGTTGTTGTTTACGTACTATCCATCCATCCATCCATTTTCATCCGCTTATCCGTTGCCGGGTCGCTGGGGCAGCAGTCGCCACCCAAATCACATTGCACCGTACCAACCCCCCTGAACCTTCCTGCGGGTGGTGAGTCCACTGGAAGGTACCAACTGCCCTAACTGGGATTCGAACTTGCCCAGGAGGTGAACCCTGGGGTTCCACACCAATGACAGAGACATTGCCTCTGGGCCAAAGCGCCACTGTTTACGTACTATGGTAATCCTAATAAGCTTTGGAATAGTAGTGGTTGTACGTTTGAATGATGCATTCAAGTATGCCCTGAATTGATAGTGTGCTATATTTCTTTTGTAAATTATGTGAATCAGAAGTTAAAATTAAAGCAAGAAGAACCACACTTTTGTCTTTTTTGTCAGTGGTTAAACATGCCTCTCATTCCTGTGACTTTAAGACCCATCTTCAAACACCCATATAACATGGTGGACATTGTACTTTTCCTTGACTACTTCCTCCTTCGTGTACTTACGTGCTTACTATCAGCCACTGTTCAAACAAATTATACTGAATTTTCATTTTCAAGTTTTTGATTTTGTAGTAGCTTAGTAAAATGCAAAGCACTACTGTATAACAAAATCATTCACTCTACTTTCTTATAGTGTTATAAACATAGGGGACTTTGGCCCTGTAACACCTGCCTTTGCTATGATTTTTATCAAGTCCCTTATCGGGTTGGGGGGGGCAGCAGTCGCCACCCAAATCACATTGCACCATACCAACCCCCCTGAACCTTCCTGTGGGTGGTGGGTCCACTAAAAGGTATTAACCACCCTAACCGGGATTCGAACTTGCGCAGGAGGTGAACCCTGGGGTTCCACACCAATGACAGAGACATTGCCTCTGGGCCAAAGCGCCACTGATGAGAACATATTAAAATTTAACATAAGTAGAAAGTGCCTTATCTAATGACACTGAATTGACAAAGAATGTGACACTGAGTTCAGCGTTGGATGAAATGCTTGTCATGCTAAGTCATCCTGACCCTATACATTATCTTTTAAAAGAGGAACCATATGCACAACTTGGTCATTGTCTCTGCAACAGAGCTGTAGGGCAGGACTAAAAAATATATTAGCTTGAAGTTTGGTTCAGTTTTATTCCTTACATAACGGCAATCAGAAACATAACTGCTGACACATATCAAGTTGCTGCATGTTAAAGGTGCAAAACTGCACAGCACAAAAGCATGACTGGTTAACCATTACTTTTTTTTCCTGAACAACAGTCTATCTTTCTCTCTGTGGACTTTGTTGTTCTTTTTGTATTCAAGTGCATCTTTGAAAGACAATATGGAGCTGTAGAAAACGGTCTTCAGTTTCATTCATGAAAGAGATATGAATCACATCCTTTTCAGAGTTAAACTGCTTGACACTATATGGTGATGTATTCTCAACACAACAGCAGTTGCAAATGCAAACAGAGAGGTCTATTAATGCTGTGAGAACTTCTTCAATGGCCACACAGACAATGACTTCAGGCCAACAGCTCATAGAAACCAGGCTGCCCCTGCCCATGAGACAATGCGGCCCTGCCCAGTTCAAAATCCTGGTCAGATGCAGTGCCAGAATGCCATTGCTGTTGCTGAGATCCACAAGTGTTACAGCTAGGATCATGATTGCTCATTCTGGTGCATCTGCTGTGAGAGGTACAACACTTACTGTGCCCATGAGCAGCAGCCCAGGCCTCCTGGGTAATCCTGTGTTTTTCTCCTGGTTACCAGCTGTGCGACCAATCGGAGCAGGCACTCAAACTGCTGCTGGGAAATCTCTGCGGATGAGGAGTATTATTATTATGATCTTGATGATGCTCATTGTTTTGCAGTAATGTTGCTGGCACTTGGCTCATCAAACTAATGTATTTATGTTGTAGATCATTTAAAGATTTCAGCCCACCTTTCAGGAGGCCAACTTTGCTGTCATCTGTGCTGTAGCATATAAATCATCTTTGGATGTCCTAATACTTTAGACAATTAGACATTAATAGAAAGGTTTGCATTATTTCAGGCCAACTGTGTACCTGTAAGGAAGCATGAATACGGTTGTAATACTATAAATACTTTGGAAAAGTGACCTATTTTCCTCAGCAACACAAACCCACACAGACTTCATGCATTCATATCAGACTTGTGGGAATGCTAGATTGCTGTGGACTTTGTCATAGCAAAGCTGTCACCATGAACATGACAAAGCAGTCATGAATCTTCTACACGTGCATTTTATTATAATTGGATTTTTAGCAAGTAATCCCATTACGGAGAGTCGTAGGTAAGGAAGCCAGTGGCAGCAATAACAATAGGGTCTTTAAAACCTGGGCTTCACTATTGTTTGCTGAGAGTGTCTGGCAGAGCAGATAGTGGCTCCAAGCTCATGTTTTTGCAAGCCTTAATTGTTAGGCTGTAGGCTGTTGAAGTGAATTATCAATGTCATTAGATTCTACACCGCTACACTCTGTCGAACCGAGCTGTACGACAGATGAGACATCTGTCAAGGAGGGTATTATCACATAGGCAGGATTCTCTGCTGTAGTTGTAGGAATAAATCTTCCACTGCCTAAGCCTCTGTTGGCAGACAGTAAGATATGTTTGTTGTCGCTGCTATGTTTACATGCATTATTAGTCTGAATGAGTCTGTGCGCCAGTCAGCGATGTCTCGAGGGTGTCACCAGCCACTTGTCAACATTCTCTGTTACATTCCCTGCCTCTTGTTACAATCACAGGTGTTTACTTCAGACCTATCCATCTACAGCTGCTGCTGCTTAGGCATGTGTGTTTTGCAAACTAAAGCATTAAATGTTAGCAGGAGGGCTGTCTTGGCCTGAAACTACCAATACATTACTAACAGGTCCCCACCCATCTGACTGGAGATGAGTCAGCTGTGAAACCAAACCTCTGAACATGGCCGTCCAAGCAGAACCTCACAATAGTGTATGGCGTTGTTTGTATTTAATGCCCTGACATTACACATCGTTAAGTCCAGCGATTGATTGCTGTATTACTTACATTTGGCCCGGAAGTGTTTGCCAAGTCCTGAAACAGACTGGCATTTAAGTGAGAGATAAAAGTGCAGTGTCTAGTTTTTTCACAGCAAATAGGGTACTGAGATGGTTGGTGGGATGTTCATGTCGGACGAAATAGACACAGAAAAATGTCAGACATATATATAGACATATATGTACACACTTAAGTATGACAACGCCGTCTGTGGCTCTGGCTCATCCTCCTTCCTCTCCTTGTATTTCAGAGTAAACCCTACATGTTTGACAGAGTGTTTCAGTCAAATACCTCACAGGAACAAGTGTACAACGCCTGCGCCCAGAAGATTGTAAAAGGTGATGTATTTATTTGTATCAGCATGTTTACTGTCTGGATTCTCTACATAAAGACAAGTGAAAATACAGCAGTTGTGTCACTGTGGGATTTCTGTATGAACAAGGACTATTTGTTTCTCTTTAGATGTTCTGGAGGGATACAACGGAACCATTTTTGCATATGGACAGACTTCGTCTGGTAAAACACACACCATGGAGGTAAGAACTGACCTAAGAATGTCAGAAACACGTGATGAATGTGTCAGAATAAGCAGACTATTGTTGCCTCTTTGTTCACAGGGGAACCTTCATGACACAGATTCAATGGGAATCATCCCCCGGATAGTTCAAGACATTTTCAACTACATCTATTCAATGGACGAAAACCTGGAGTTTCATATCAAAGTAAGTTGATAATGGAGTTTTAGCCTATCTTAGCTTATCCCTTCCCTATTCTTCCTACTATGTTAAACTTATTCACATGTGCTTTTAATAAATTCTGGAAGAAAAATACTGTTGATGCTTCCATATGACTAATCAAATACCCTATTACTTCTCACAGACTGATGATTTTTTAGATTTGTCTCTAGAAATAATAATTTATGTCCCTCTGTTTTCCAGGTTTCATATTTTGAAATCTACTTAGACAAGATCCGAGACCTTTTGGATGGTGAGCGACAGAATAAGAACATTTTTCTTTCTCCCTGTAATTATACCAGATAGTGGTGAAATATTAAACTATGCTAGATGTTAATTACCTGCCAAGACTAAGACTCCATGATGTAATTAGTAATTAGTGTCTTCACTAACACATGTCCCTTGACCTTAGTTATCTCTGAAGGTTACAGCTCTCAGATCTGATGCTCAGGTTGATTTTGTCTCCTTTTCACTTCCAAAGTTACAGCGTTGCTGCTTCAGCTCAAAGACAATACAAAGTCTTGTGCATTTGTGCTGACATGGTGTCGCATCATTTAAGATCTTGCACCTGTGTCTTCACCATCCACTTCTGTCACTGTACAAAGCCATAGGTTGCAGTTCTGGGGGTTTGTTTTTTCTGCTCTTCTGTCACAAACACACACCACCTCCTGCTTACCTCGGTGATTCATCTCGAGCGATTACTCACGCTGCATAAAAATTAATTGGCCTTTCTTAAATTGGCTGATTCAATGAAAGGCAATGTTTACTGTGAACAAACAGACTGTTTGTTGTTAGACTAATATAAACGACTGTAGATGTTTACTGTGAACAAACAGACTGTTGTTAGACTAATATAAACGACTGTATGCACAGAGTAATGACTGACTCATTAAAACAACTTCAACATGAAAACATTTAGGCCAGTCTTTGGTCTCGGCTTATAATTCTACTATTACACATCTACAAATCTGAATTTAAAAAAATGTATTACAAAAAGACCAGAATATTCCCTGGTCATGATGATAGAACATGCCTTTTTCAGTCCATACGAACCTGCTGACTGCAAGGATTTCATGTTAAATCTGCAAATCTAGTAACAGCGACTGAATTTTAGCAGTAATTTCCTGCTAGGAAATGGACTTCCTTCTGGAAAATCCTCCAGAGTCCATTTGAAAGGTGTTGCCGGAAACTGGCAGTTACTGTATCTTTGGTCACCATATTTCTTCTTTGCATTACTTTTGAAAATCAGTCAAGTGTGTGAGAAGAACCGTGACAGCAGTTTTATTTTTCAAACAGAGTTAAGTTTAGCACCTGCAAACAGGTTCCTAGTCAAACAGAATTCAAGTGTAAATGGTCCATGGACAAAGAACATATATATATGACAATGTGCACTGTGTTTTTGACCTGTTGTTCCTTTTATTTTCCAGTGTCAAAGACTAATTTATCCGTGCATGAAGACAAAAACAGAGTACCCTACGTCAAGGTTGGCCCTTTTACTGCAGTCACCAGTTAAACATCTGGTCAAACCTGTCAGGTCAGCACATTTCTCTTACCTTCTTTCTGTCCTTTTTGTGTTTTTTTCTTTTTGTTTTTTAAAGGGCTGCACTGAGAGGTTTGTCTGCAGCCCAGATGAAGTCATGGATACCATTGATGAAGGCAAATCAAACAGACATGTAGCAGTTACAAGTAAGAAAACAGGACCGACTTCTGCCACTACAGTCTGTGACAGAAACGTACAGGGTTTGTTCTGACACATGGATGTCTCCTGTCTTGTAGACATGAACGAACACAGCTCCAGGAGTCACAGCATCTTCCTGATCAACGTCAAACAGGAGAACACACAGACAGAGCAGAAGCTCAGTGGTAAACTCTACCTAGTGGATCTGGCTGGTAGTGAAAAGGTAGGAGATGTTGGAAAGAGAGCACAGCCACTATTCTTGGTATCATCAGACGTGTCTATTTTAGTGACGGGAGCAGACCCATTTTATTTTTATTCATTCCTCTCCTCTACACCTTTGGAAGTGCTGATGTTGTTATTTGTGTTTTTTCCAGGTCAGTAAAACAGGAGCAGAAGGAGCTGTGCTGGATGAAGCTAAGAACATTAACAAGTCACTGTCATCCCTGGGGAACGTCATCTCTGCTCTGGCTGAAGGAACGGTCAGTAATGACCTGTTCTCACCCAAGTGTTGGTTAATGGTTGTCTGTTGGTGACCTACATGACATTAAAGGAGCCGTCTGTGTCGAAGTGTGGTCATGATGTGAAGTTGTTTCATATGGTCGGAGATCAACTTGTCACTGTCAAATATATAATGACCTTTCAGATCACTTTTAGAGCCACTCTGTCAACTGCATAATCTCAAGTGTCTTTCAACAATGAATGGAAGGTTTGAAAATACAATTAAAAAAATACTTCACCAGCACATAATGGGAATATAATTTGAGTTTAGTATAAAGGGCTAAAATACTTCACCAGCACATAATGGGAAGGCTATAGAAAAAGGTGACAGGATCCTCGGACATATTCAAAACTAAAAAAAACAAACAAATGTTCCAGTGCAGACGAAGGGAAAAACAAACAAATGTTCCAGTGCAGACATTGCTCTGGGATTTCGACCTCCAAGTTGGTCATATTACATTAGTCAGCATTGTTCCCACAGAACACCAACATTCACATCTGCCACACGGAGAGTCAAATGTTTCTCATCTTAAAGTGCAGCTTGTGATTTGCAAGATCCAGTTCTGTCATCACGCAAAAGGTCAATGAGCAGCAGTCCCATTGATGCCTTCACTGGTGGACGTTAGTTCTCAGCCCTTCAGCTTGAATCTTTACCATTGTTCCTATTGAACTCTCATATGTTTTCTCCCATCTGAATGATCCATCCTGACCTCAGGTGATCGTTTTCCCGAAATGTTAATTAAGCAGCACTTTGAAGTTGAGGACCTGATGTGAAGTTGCTGATGCAGTGAGAGTGCCTAGTTATCAGCTCCACAGTCTGAGTGAGGGGTGCATGAAAGCTATCTGTGGTTCCTCTCGTTGGTGCAGATACCATTTTACCCTGAAGCACTGTTTAGCTTTTGCAGTTTGTTACCAATTACACACTTTGGTTGATCAATGATTGGTTTGTTCTGGCCACCGTCGGCTTGTAAACAACCGTAGGCAGACAGCTGCTGATATATTTGTGCTGGTTCTAAACAGATAAGCTATTGTATAGTGACTGAGGGTTCTGGTCTTATCAGAACTAAAGCACACCGCTGCTGGCTCAGCTCATAGTTTCACATTAACAAGTCAGATGTGTCAAGGTACCTTGATCGTCGCCAAGCTTTAGCATTGTTTACAAAAAATGGATGAAAAAGTTGAAAAGGAGACTTCTGTTGATCTAACCATCACAGTGCAGAGGCATGTTGAAAAGGAAACTTCTGTTTGACTGATCTAACCATCACAGTGCAGAGGCATCGGTACGATATATTGTGTTCTTCTCCATTAACACTCTGTGACGGTGTGTGTGTGTGGTTGCCAGGCCTACATCCCATACAGAGACAGCAAGATGACCCGTATCCTACAGGACTCGTTGGGTGGGAACTGTCGGACCACCATCGTTATCTGCTGCTCTCCTTCCTCCTATAACGAGGCTGAAACCAAATCCACTCTCATGTTTGGACAGAGGTAAATAGACCCAGTTCCTAAAGATGATATTACCAGGAGACTATTACCAGGAATTACATGTAATACCAAATGCACATAGTGGATTATAGAAGTTTTTTTTTCCAGCTTCACTTTAGTCCTTGTTACAATACCTCAGGTAGCCATCAACCATGGGCACATTTAATTAGTTAGTTATAATTTTATTTTTCCCCTCACACAGAGCTAAGACTATTAAGAACACAGTGACAGTGAACATTGAGCTCACAGCAGAGCAGTGGAAGCAGAAGTACGAGAGAGAAAAGGAGAGGAACAAGACCCTGAGGAACACCATCACCTGGTTGGAGAATGAGCTCAACCGCTGGAGGAATGGTAAAGATACAGTTCTGCTGGTTGTTACTGATTTATAGTCTTTTTTTTTTACCAGACCATTTTTTAAAATTATAATCTGATGTACCACCTCAGGTGAGAGTGTCCCAGTGGAGGAGCAGTTTGATAAGGAGAAGGCCAACGCTGAGGTTCTGGCTCTGGACAACATAATCAACGACAAGCCTGTGTCTACGCCTAACGTTCCCGGTGTTCGCCTCACTGATGTGGAGAAGGACAAGTGTGAGGCCGAGCTGGCCAAACTTTACAAACAGCTGGACGATAAGGTGAGACCTGGGGAAAGACGCTCCCACAGGAGTTTCTGCTTGTTTCATTCTTTTATAATGAATGAATGTTGCTTCAATAGTCCAATAGTTGTTTCAGATGTATTAGCTAATGCTAACGTACTCCTTTACACACAACAGGATGAGGAGATCAACCAGCAAAGCCAGCTGGCAGAGAAGCTGAAGCAGCAGATGCTGGACCAGGATGAGGTGAGTCCTGGTAGTGCTGTGGAGGAGTAGAGGAGCAATGTGAGCCAGGTGGTACTGCTCCTCCATCACTGCTGTCAGAGAAAGACAGATTTACTGTCGTTAAACTGTCGTGTTAAGGAGACTTGTTTGACCTTATTTTATATTATTTTTTTGGACATGTGACAGCACCGGCAGCGGGTCTTGTGCCTGATGATGGTATATTTAACCTGTTTTTAGTGTGTGTGTTGACTGTCATCTCGTTGGAACAGTTCTGGCATAATTAATTATCTATGCTGCTCGCAGTTTCCTTTTTTCTTTTCTTTTTTTTTTTTAAACAGACATGCCAGAGGGCTAACGTTGGATTAACAACTCATTAATACAAAGCACCTTTTCAAACAAGTCCAAATTATAATGCAGGCATCTAGTAATTGCTGCAGTGCTAATGGAGTTGAAGTTAAACTCCTGCTTTCTGTTTGCAGCTCCTCGCCTCCTCCCGCCGCGATCACGAGAACTTGCAGGCTGAGTTGAACCGCCTCCAGGCAGAGAACGAGGCCTCCAAGGAGGAGGTTAAGGAGGTGTTGCAGGCTCTGGAGGAGCTGGCCGTCAACTACGACCAGAAGAGTCAGGAGGTGGAGGACAAGACCAAGGAATTTGAGGCCATTAGCGAGGAGCTGAGCCAGAAATCGGTAACGATGCCAAACATTGTCGTGACTGTGACAGACATGCACATCTGTAATAAGACCTGTACAACCTGGAATGATGAATAATAATGTTTCTTAAAACATATCTATATAATATTTATATATATTTAAATACAGTGGGTGGGGTGAGAGGTGTACAGAGAGAGAGAGAGGTTATACAGCATGGAGATTTCCTCAAGTGTTGATTTATTTTAATACTAAAGTCAGACCAACACCTCTGTAATAGTAAAGACTAAAGTTAGACCAAAAAAAAGACAAAAATTTGTTTAAATCATGCTACAAACAAATGGCTATAATATGTATAAAAATTACACAACAGTAATGTAAAGGGAAAATAAAAGTAAAGAGCAAAAGTTTAAAAAAACTAATGAAGGAATTAATTTTATATTTTACTAATGTTACATTTGTTGTTGTTCCTTTCAGTCTGTCCTGTCGTCTCTGGACTCTGAGCTGCAGAAACTGAAGGAAATGTCCAACCACCAGAAGAAGAGAATGACCGAGATGATGTCATCTCTGCTCAAAGATTTAGCTGAGATTGGAATCGCAGTTGGCAGCAACGACATCAAGGTATGTGTAAAACAGTTGTCACGTCCGTAGCCACACACTGTCCTGTCAGAGAGCCTGCACAGAATCAAACCGCCACAAACGCCATTGTGTGGCTGCTCTTTTCTTCAAAGCAGCACGATGGCGGGAGCGGTCTGATTGACGAGGAGTTCACGGTCGCTCGTCTGTACATCAGCAAATTGAAGAGTGAAGTGAAGACGATGGTGAAACGCTGCAAACAGCTGGAGAACACCCAGTCAGAGAGCAACAAGAAGATGGACGAGAACGAGAAGGAGCTGGCTGCCTGCCAGCTGCGCATCTCCCAGGTAGCTGAGCCTCTGCGGCTTCATAACATTAATAAACATTGTCTTTATTGTTGTCATAAAAACAGGTTTCTAACATCCCTGCTGTTCTCCTTTCTCCAGCACGAGGCTAAGATCAAGTCCCTGAGTGAGTACCTGCAGAACGTGGAGCAGAAGAAGAGGCAGCTGGAGGAGAATGTGGATTCGCTCAATGAAGAACTTGTCAAGCTCAGCGCTCAGGGTAAGTGTTCCTTCGATGAGCAGAGCTCCAGCATCGTACACAGGACTGTGATCAGAACCAGAAGAGTTGAAGTAACAGGAAATGAGCAGGTGTTGAACTGCAGTGTCTAGACCAGGCAGTACTTACCAGATCCACAAATCCAGCCCAGACCAGTGCAGGTTCAGAACCAAATCATACGCAGTCAGCTGTTCAGATTTGTTCTAGATGTTAGTCCGGTGGTTGACACGGATGAGTCGTCAGCAGTGAACAGAGGTGTCTCTGTGCGATGAAGGTGGTGGAAAATTAGACAGACTTTATATTTAAACCACGTTAAATAGGTGAGGCAAGTCTGTTTATATACAGCACCGTTTGGAATAAAAATGTCTTTATAGAACAGAAGATGAAAAAAACCTGTGTGAAATTCCAAGCTGTTCCACTTTCACTGCTCCCACAGTGAAAACCATTGAATCTGAGCTGGCTTTAAAATCTGTAGAATATCACCAATGATTTGGTAAAAACTTGTTGTAGTCAGTGAAGTACTGTAAAAAAAAAACAAAAACAGGTCAGGTCTATAGAAACTGTCTGCACTTTGGCCTGTTATTGATTTCACTTATGTAATAAGTCTGAGACAGTGGAAGACCTGGTGTGAGTCTAATAAATAAGTTAGCTCAGAACCTTACTGAGGAGCTAGACCTTGATGTACTTCCAAGACTAGCGGCAGTACTTTATGAGAATCCTGTGAAGTGAGTGTACTGTAGG
Organism: Cynoglossus semilaevis; assembly: GCF_000523025.1. Classification (NCBI taxonomy): domain Eukaryota; kingdom Metazoa; phylum Chordata; class Actinopteri; order Pleuronectiformes; family Cynoglossidae; genus Cynoglossus; species Cynoglossus semilaevis. The sequence goes on from NC_024326.1 coordinate 14,772,449, forward strand.
AGGAATGTGTTGAAGTGTTTTTGTCTCTGTGAGTTGATTCTAAATAAACTAGTCTGATTATTCGGTCATTTAGAAACATGCAAAGTCCAATCTGGTAATTGTATGCTTTATGTATTAATCTTTTTTAATACGTTTGCTGTGGAAACTTGAAAAACTCTGATTGTGAATCATGTGTTTTACAGAGAAAGTTCATGCCATGGAGAAGGAGAACGAGATCCAGACGGCCAATGAAGTCAAGGTTGGTGCTGCTGCTTCAGTTCACAGAACAAACTCTATAAAGAACCTCAGTTATTGTCCGCTAGAACATCAAACGCTATCAAACTGAACACAGGCAACATTTTATTTTCCAATTCACTCTGTTAGTGTGAATTGGAACTTTATAAACCTGTGTGTGTGTTTGTGTCTGTTATCAGGAAGCTGTGGAGAAGCAGATCCATTCCCACCGCGAGGCTCATCAGAAACAGATCAGCAGCCTGAGAGACGAGCTGGACACCAAGGAGAAGCTGATCACCGAGCTGCAGGAGTAAGAAGTCACCCTCCTCTGTGATAACGGTGCAGCGGAGGCTGTGATTGTGTCATTGATCGTGTTGAACACCGTGGAATGTTTTTTTCTACATTTTAGTCAAAACCAGAAGATCATGCTGGAGCAAGAGAGGCTAAGGGTGGAGCACGAGAAACTGAAGAACACCGACCAGGAGAAGAGCCGCAAACTGCACGAGCTGACGTACGTCTACCACACAGCAGGGGAATGACAGGATTGAAATGCAGTCATTTTTTATCAACTAGTAATTGTCATTTTCACACACCCTCATTTGTTTTGTTCAGTGTGATGCAGGACAGAAGTGAACAGGCCAGACAAGACCTGAAGGGTCTGGAAGAGACGGTGGTGAGTTGATGTTCAGTGCTAATTTAGAAGAAAATGTTTCCTCTTTCTTGTAGACATTTGGAAGGAAATAAGTGTAATTGTTGTTCCTTCATTTTATTTTAGGCCCGAGAGCTGCAGACGCTTCACAACCTGAGGAAACTGTTTGTTCAAGATCTGGCCACTAGGGTGAAAAAGGTAAGCACATTTCTGGTCAAATTCAACTCGTCTGATGGAGAAGAAGTGTTTTTAGTTTTCTGCTTATTAACATGTTATTGTCGTGATTCTGCAGAGCGCTGAGATGGACTCTGACGACACCGGGGGCAGCGCTGCACAGAAACAGAAGATCTCCTTTCTTGAGAACAATCTTGAGCAGCTCACCAAAGTTCACAAACAGGTAGGAGAGTGGGCTGCTCAGGTGTTCACCTTCATCTCTGATTCCGTTTACAGAGTCATTGCCTCAGTTGCTGTTACACATGGGTTACGGTGTTTAGAAATGTTGCAGTTTGGTGCTGACATGAACGCTGGTCGCTGTGTTGCAGCTGGTGCGTGATAATGCAGACCTGCGCTGTGAGCTTCCAAAACTGGAAAAGCGCCTTCGTGCTACGGCTGAGCGGGTCAAGGCCCTGGAGTCTGCTCTGAAGGAGGCCAAGGAGAACGCCGCCCGTGACCGCAAGCGCTACCAGCAGGAGGTGGACCGCATCAAAGAGGCCGTCAGAGCCAAGAACATGGCCAGGAGGGGCCATTCAGCTCAGATCGGTGAGTGGTGAAAACCACAGCTGCACTTCAGCTCCAGCTGTTGAAGGAGTGACTGTGTTTAAAATGTCAAAAAAGAAATACATGGCTCAAAGTAAAATATAAGGTATATTTTATATATTGGTCTGTCAGACTTCTCTGAGGACTGTAGATATTCACGTAGAGTTCCTGTAGTGTTTATTAAAGACAAATGTTCCTCGTCTCCCCCTCAGCCAAACCCATCCGACCTGGACAGCAGCCGGTGGCGTCTCCCACCCACCCCAACGTCAACCGCAGTGGTGGAAGCTTCTACCAGAACAGTCAGACGGTGTCCATCAGAGGAGGCAGCGGCAAACCAGACAAGAAGTGAGTCCTCGGATGTTAACACTAGAAACACGCCACCTGCTGGAGAGGTTTCCAAACACAAGTGTTTGAAAACCTCTGCCGTGTACTCACTGAGTCCGTTTCATGTTCACTAACATTTCTCTCCTTCTCTCTGTTTTCTCTGCAGCTGAGAAGCAGCAACATGGAAGGATAATACCACAGAACTAGAAGAAGCCAATAACACGCCGACACCCCCATCTCCTCCCCTTCCCCCCTCCCCACCAACCTGTCATTCCATTACCCAGAAACCTAGCTCCTAGTCGCTGCTCTGGAGCCAAGAAGAAGTTTCTGAATTATAAATATATATATATAAATATTCCTGGCCTGTACAGCTCTGCCCACACCCCCACTCTCCTCCCACTTCACCTCCCACTTCACCTCACCTCTCATCCCACACATATCTCACTTTCTCTTACTGGATGTCATAAATTATGGAGAGGGGAAAGAGACAGGTTTAATTTTCCAAAAGTCAAGATAACACAGCTTTTGCTGGGAGAAAACATGGGCTTTTGTTTTTTGTTTTTTATTAATTTAACTTAATTGCACAGTGTCATGGGTCGTCATCATGCCAGTAGTCCTGCACTGTGCCCAGCTGAATGTAACGGTAGAAAAGAATCAGAGGAGGGAAATAAAAAGAGCTGAATTCAGCCGGTGAGATCTCTGTTAACCCTGTAGGCCGGTTACCTCTGTCCATGTCATGATCACGTGATCGCTATCGACAGTCGGTCGGTGACACACACGCCTCTCATATGCTCACCATATGCTTCCATATGTCTAAAACTAGAAAAAAGGCAGTTTGGAATTGACTGGATGGTGTCAAACACTGCTGTTCTGTCTGCTCTTGTTGTACAGATGTAAAAAAAAGAAAGAAAAAGGCACCAGAGCACAGAGAGAACTGGACGGGGAAAAAGAATGATTTAAAAAATGAAATCCCAGGCAGTAGAGGTGTGTACTGTAGATGTATTTAACTAAATACCCGTGGAGGTTGACTGTTTTTATCATTAAGTTAAAATAAACTCTAAACATGTACTTGTTGTCAGTGAGGTGATGAGAAGGAGGTCGAGAATGTAGGAGGAAGGAATCCCGCCAAGTGGAGGAAGAATCCGTTTCTACCTTTCAGCACAGTCATCGCTTCGTAGCTGAGTGTGTCGTTGTTAACCGGCTGGTTAGTCACGCTGTGTCAGTGGAGTCTGGTAGTTCTCTCTGTCTGTGCGAGCACGCTGACCGCAGGCCTTCACACTGGGGCGACGGTGGCGTCCGTCCCGTCCTCGTTCCACTTCTTTTGGACTCAGATTTTTATTTTAAAGCTGCAGTGTGTAACCTTAAAAACATTCACAATTAACTGCGTTTACTGCACAGAGGAAACGTGCGATTCTCAAGATTCAGACCAGCGGAGACATGGAGGAGGCTCAACAGCGCCCTCATGTTTGTTAGCTGTAATAATTGTGTTATTGAGACATGAAAACGTTTTTTGACTTGAAAGACGTTGCACAGTAATTTTTTAAAATTGCGTTAAACACTGCAGCTTTAAATCCAGAAGAAGTGTTTGCTGCCAGCTGTGTCATGATTCTGATTATTTTTCACCAGTGCCCACCCCACCCCCCACCCCGCCCCCCCCCCCCCCAACCCACACCCCCTCACTCTCAGCTGGTGGACCTGTATTTAGCCTCTTCTGCCCCCTGTGGTTGTAAATGTGCAGATGTTGCTGTTGTTGCTGGGATTTCATGTACTGTATCAAATTCCTCCTTCATAGATCATAGAGAAGAGGGGTGGGGGGAGGGGTGTGGCTACTGACAGAGGGGGTGTTTTTGGTTGATGGTCAGACTCTCGCCGCTGATCAACCAATCAGGAGAGCAGGGTCGTAAATGAAAAAATGTATAATTGCACAACGATTCTCTGTCACTGTCTGGAGGAAGGGTTTATTTAAGTCGCACTAGTCAGGGCTGTAGGAGTTACTTTGTGTTCTTTGTCGCTTTATTGTATTTTTTTAGTTTTTTTTTTTTGTCCCCGTCCCCCATTGTTATTCCGGTCGTTTTATTTTTAACTCTGTAGTGCCCCCTGGTGCAGTGGTGGAGATGTGGTGACTGTCGCCCCAGCGTGAAAACACTATCATCTCGTGCAAGTGCAATATACTGTAAAATACACTGAATGTCAGTGGACTGGCAGGAGGTTGGCGGTTTGAATCCTGTCCTTGTCTAACAGATGTGCTCTCTTCGGCTCACAGAAAAACTAAAGGTTTTCCTGTTTTTCCCAAATGTCCATCATAGGGTTTTCTACTCTGACTGAATGAGCAAAAAAAACAAAATCTAAGAGGATTCAAGAACAATCTGTTTAGTCAAGAGGAACTGCTGACTGTTACAAGGACAAGGATCCAGGATTTTTAAACTCCAGGTCTGGGTTGTACGTCCCACATCCCACAAACTGAACACACAGCTGATGTTCAGTCTGAGAAGCTGAAGTCGACTGACACCAGCCTGAGCTACTCAGTCTCAAATTAGATTTAAAAAATAGATTAAGAATTTTTGAAATCTCATAGAACCCTCGGCTGACCCCCGAGCCTCATCTTTACTCTGGTGAGAACAGATTTTCAGAAAAGGCTCAGTGGAAGCTACGACCCAGAGCTGGGATGTCACACCTGCCACCTCTGAACAAGAACGTTGGCTCTGATAGCACTTCTTCACACTGTCTGCACACAGAAAACACACACTCCACACACGACACGCTCTGACTGGAAGTGAAATTTAAAACCAATGTCCTGTAGGTCCTGTAAATGTGTGTGGACAGAGAGTTATAGAGGTAGAAATGTCCATCATAGTCCTGTGAACTGCCGGAGCGGAGACTCCACACACGCCTGTGACAGGGCGGCGTTCAGCGTCTGTTCCCCCTGTGTAATCTAACCTAGATTAGCTCAGCGGCATCGTGGACCTCAGACACGTCCATCCTGTGACCGACACCAAAAACCCGACATCATATGGGGCAATAAAAAGTAATACAATATGGAAAAAAAAATGTTGGTGTTCCTGAATTTTGCATTAATTCTAAAATTTGAAAGACAAGTGTATTCACTTCTTTTTATTACTGTGTAATAGTTGGTCAGTTTTTAAACGAGGACAGTTTTGAGGATCCGTGGTCGGACAAAGGTACTGGATCATTCCTGGAGAACTGGGGCACAAAAGGCAGGGCTTTGATGAGGACGGAGGCGGAGCTTTATGAGATCACAGTTTTTGGATTGACTGCATGATGTAAATGTATGTGTGATTAAATAATTATGACAAAACTCCTAAGATGCTGTCACCTTGTTTGTTCTGGACCCACACCTTTATCACACCATTAGAAATCATACAGGACAAAGTGCTCCGCCTATGGGCAATGCTATGACAATATTATCTTACATAGCTTTATTACATGGCTAATCAGATCACACAAGGCTGAGGATGAGACTAATGATTAGCCAGAGAAAAATATATTTAGTTTTATATGATGAATGCAAATCAACTGAAATTGATCAAAATGTAAACTCAGATTTAAAAACTAAAACTAATTGTTAATTGATTACAGGAAAACGGGAAAAAAATTATATTAATTTTCTTTGAATTAATATGTGCCTAAACTAATTGCTAATGATAAAATTAAAGTGTTCTTTTGTTTGTATGTACATGGTGGAAAAACGTCACATGAAGTTGGTTTAAAAGGACTTTTTCAGTTGTTACCTTGTGACAAACAGTACCTTAATTTAATTATTTCCTCGAGTTTAGGTTAGTTTTTAGTAGTTTGCGTTTCCCAGTCGTTCCACCAGGTGACGGTCATTCCCAGCTCATACCTTCGTAAACACCTGTGGGATCCGGCACGACAGAAAACGGGAGCACTCACTCTTAACTTCTCTAGCTGGTAAGTATCACATAAGTGACAGTTAATACTCAGTTATAATCACGTGAATATGTGCCTGTAAAACGCCCATAAGACGCTAAATTTGTTTTAATACAATAATTAAAGTTTTAACGGGTTAGTAACGTTTTGGATTTTGTTTTCATTGCTTGGAAACTTGATTCATAGCCCTGTGGGTTGACCCACGAGAAAACCGGAAAACGTGTCAGAGTGACTTCAGGAAAACTGTCAGAGTGATACATCGTTTTCACAGACGCTCTTTGTTTAAAGGTAGTTACTGAAGTTGTGAGTAAGTGGGAGAGTGAAGGCGCGGTGACGGTCTCTGAGGCGGATTACTAAACACCGGCGGCCCGGGACGAACCGAGGAGCCGAAGAAACAGCAGCGACGCAGTCAACTTGATAAGTGCCGCCGGAGTTTGACTCTGTGAGGTCACGACAGGACGTTTCCGTTGGGCTTTTGACCAGTTAGCAGACCGGGAGTGTGTTCTTCCTGTCCCGCTTCTGTAGTGAAGGTAGGTGAAGGTGCGGCGCTGGTTGGGACAGGCAGGGAGGCTGTAGCCACACGGCTAACGAGCAGACTAACGTTAGGAAAGAAGGAAACGGGAGAAAACATGACTGGAAATATAACTTCGAAAAAGTTTATAAGCCAAAAATGAATATTTACGTTTACCTTAACCTGTTTTTATTCCGACGTCACCAACGGTAGTTTGTTAAATACTTAAAGTAAAAAAAAAGAAATAAATAAACGTTCAATAAATAATTAGCAAAGATTTCATAGAAACGGTGATGTTCATACTTTGTGTTTACAAACATAAATCTGCCTCACCTCCCCTGCAGGGGGTGCTATGATGGCATTTTCAATGTACCTGATTTTTGGTAAACTGGAGATGTGATGTGTTTTAAGTGGGGCAGTGCATGTGAAGGTCACTGTGTTCTACTGATGTGAAACAGAACTTCAGCAACGTAACATCTTTCCTTTTCAAATATGAATGATAAAACAGAAGGACTGGCAGGTGTGTTCTGCTGACACAGGATAAAACAGGAGGGTGTGTCTCCAACATGTGCCGACGCTGACGGACACTCACTGGGATCAGTGAAGGTTCATGATGTTCAGATGTCGTGATGAAGGCCATAAGGATGGGGTGGTGTAAGGGCAGAAGAGGCAGGATAGAGGGTAGAGGATGGAGGCGGATGATTGGCTGAGGTGACCTTCAAAGAAGAAGGTTATGAAAATACTCAGAATATTTGTGGAGCTGTAGAAGAAGTTTTTTTTGTTTGTTTGTTTTTAACTTTTGTTTTTTACTGAGAGAATATCTACAGAGTTGACATTGGGGACACGGTGAGTCCACCTGTCGTCTGTCTGTGGATTAGACTGAGTCAGTACTGCTGTCAGAATTAAAAGGTCAAAGGTTAATCTGTTGTCTCTATAGCCTCCTTTTTTTTCTTCTTATTCTCTGCTGTGGAATGAGGGTTGTCCTTTAACCAGACTGTTGTCTCTATAGCCTCCTTTTTTTCTTCTTATTCTCTGCTGTGGATTATCATTAGCACGCTGTGACACCTATCTAATCTACTAATTTCCAGCCTCTTTTTCATAGCTAATCTAAATAATAACGCTGCCCTAAAAAGCTGAACAACTGTTTTTCTACATTAATGACCTTGGTAATTTCCAGGACAGTCTTATTTTACCTGATCACAGTCGGAAACTCTGTGGTTCGTCTTTTTTGGAATAAGTCACGTTCTGTGAGCAGCTCCACGTTGGTGTAGTTGATATCAGGCCTGAGGCTCCTTGAAGAAGCTCTTCTCTCTGCTCTTCTACGGCCCTGGTTGTAAATAGACTCTCAGACTGTAATATCCTGCTGCGTCGGGGCTGTTGCTGCTCAGGTTTCCAGCAGATTTTTTTTTTTTTCAGCTTTATGTGCCCTGGGAAATAAAGTGAAACAACTCGATGAGATTATAATTAGTTTGGGAACACGGAGACGTGGTGTGTTTTCTTCAGGGCTACAGTCACTAACTGGATTTCTTTTCTTTTTTTTCTTTGAAAATCGTTCCTGTAATATAATTCTCACAAAAACTACTGTGACAAGAGTTCATGATGAGTCATGAAAAATAAATGTCGGTTTGGTGACGTGACGGTGTAATAAAAACCTTTGAAGTGGTTCAGATCAAACTTGTGTTCTGATCCTCACTGGTCAACACGGATAATATCAGTTAAGAAGAGGAGAATTTCAAAGTTCAGATTGCTCAAGGTGTGTTGTAGCCTCACCTCGTGTTGTAACTCTGAGTGTGTGCGCATGTGTGTGTGTGTGTGACTCCTGCAGGGAAGTATGTGTGTGATTTGACTCATCTCTGCTCTCAGCAGTAACAGCTCAGTCAGAGCTGCAGAGATTCTCAGTGGTGTAAGAGCTCAGGTCATGTGAGGAGCATCATTGTTTCCCTTCCTGTCTTTGATCCTATTGGCTGCTCTGGAGTCATGAATGTCACATCAGCAGAGAAACACGAGGAGAAGTACGACTCCTCCATGCCTCAGTCTGCTCTCCTCTTCTTCAGTGGTGTATCAGAGACTTCTAGAGGATAACCTTTGACCCCCGGTCACAGCTTGCTTCGTTGTGCGGACCAAGGACTACTTCCTTTAAATGTTCTTTGAGGGAAATAATAAAAGAAAAGAGTAAGAGTCAGTTAGAGTTACTCAGTTTGATCACTCCATGTTAAAAATGTCTGATCAAACAGAAGGTTGTTGACTTGATGCCCTGACTGTGTCTCTGTTGACCTGCAGATGGAGCCATGCTAGATAACACTGTCAGCCTGCGGTGAGCTCAGGAGTTTGGACAGACAGGAGGAGTCATGGCAGACCTGCCCATCGCTCCAGGACAGGTCTACATTGAGGTGGAATATGACTACGAGTACACGTCCAAGGACCGCCGCATCAATATCAAACAGGGCGAGTGTTACATGCTGGTCAAGAAGGCCAACGAGGACTGGTGGCAGGTCAGGAAGGAGGACGGGAGTAAACCTTTTTACGTACCAGCTCAGTATGTCCGAGAGGTTCGCAAAGCCCTCATGCCGCCGTCCAAACCTCTTCTCCACCCCCCCGCTGCCAGCAGCAACCCACCACCTCAAGGTGGGGCTGCACTCTGGGTAAGACCCACTACCCTGGATCTCCAGGATCGGCCCGGGGAGAACCTTCAGAGACGTGAGTCGAACACCCGACGATCCCCCTCTGCGCAAACCTCCTCCTCGGGTCACATTAGTCCGCCACCCCATCGCAGGGACAGCACTTCTCGTTACGCCCCAGCCACCCCCACAGACCACGATAAAGCTCTGCACGACATCCTCATACAGGGCGGAGGTCCTCAGCTGGTCCAAAGGTCCAGCACTCTGCCCCGAAACAGAGCTCGATCCCCAGACATGGCCCGGGCGCCGCTGGACGTGGACAGCACCCAACTGTTTGACTCCGCAGAAGAAGAGCGACGCACCAACGACTCGGAGTCGGGAGACGAACTGAGCAGCTCGTCCACCGAGCATCTCCAGGTAAGAACCTAGAACCTGCTTCTTCTGCTTGTGTTAATTGGTTCAGGGCCCCCTACTGGTGGGAATAGAAAACTGTTCTGATTGACAGGTGTCTGTGTAAAAGCTCAGGGACTTTCTTCGTTCACTTTTCTTTTTTTCTCTTGAATTTCTTTCTTCCATCTTTCCTTTGTTGTGACTCATATTCAAGGCGTTTTGTCGTTGACTTATGATTGGATGACGTTAAAGTTAATCCTGGGAAACATTAAGATAACAATATAATGAGCCACGACTTGGATTATGTCGGTGAAGATTATAGCCTGACACTAACCTGTGTGGAAATGTTCATTTTTACGATTTTGTCCTATATTTCTTGTGAATTTTAAATTTAATTTTTTTTTTAGGAATTTTAACTTTAATTATCCTCAGATTTTTGTTGACTTATATTTTACTTTAATTAAAGCGCCTACTCGTGTTATAAATGAAGCGCACGCCACTTAAATCCAAGATGAGTGTTTTTCACAGACGTGTCGTCTGGAAGTCTGTTGGTCAGAGTAACAAGAACAGAAATAGTTTCTTCCCTTCCCTTTCATCTGCCCTTTAGTCAGATGTTATTTTTCCTTTCAGATTTACAGGCTGATAAAACACACACACACACACAGAGTGACGTCAGCGTCATTGGGTCAGACCAGTGTTTTCTAAAGGTCGTCTAAATGTGAGCGTTTAATGTCACGGTGGTACAGTTTCAGTCCACGCCAGTTTCACTTCCTGCCAGTGTTGTTCCTTTGACCTGGTCACAGAGGCAGGATGAAAGGTCAGAGTGGTTGATCCAGTTCTTGGTTCCATACCCGGCACCTGTGTCGTACATAAACACTCTGTGATTTTCCCATGATGCCCGTGAGTCATTTGATTCACTGCTAAAGTTACCACAACAAAGGCTAATTCAGGGCCTGATCATCTGAGTGAGGTAGTGTCCCAGTGTGTCAACAGGAAACAGGTCTCATTCATCTGTGATATGTCCACACACACACACGTCTCTGTGTCAGAAGCTTGTTCTAATCCTGTTCTCAAGACCAAAACACTACGGTTACATCACCATCACTTTCGACCCAGTCCTGTATGTGTGTGTGTGAGTGTGTGTGTACTTTCGACCCAGTTCTGTGTGTGTGTGTGTGAGTGTGTGTGTCCCTAATTTACCCTAGTAAAGAGGAAGAGGAGGCAACATTTAAAAAACTCCTGATGACCATCACCCCTGGGTCTGACTGTGAAGCACCGACACCCCTCCGCCTGACCACCGTCCCATCCTTCTTTATGACGGCAGCAATCAGCTAAAACACTGAGAGAAGGATGATTGATGGAAGGAAGCCCCTCCCCCTTTCACTGATTCCTCAGTGTGGGAGGAAGTTGAAGTAACACGTTCCTGAGACTGGAACGACCATCAGTTCATCAGTTCATTAGGCTGATTGGACGGCCCTGAATGTTAACGTTATTAACTGCTGGCACAGAGGCATCGATGGGTGACAGTTCATGTCCTGAGGAGTTCTGCTCCTCACACCTGTTAGGAAAACAAAAATCATTTGTTGGACGTCGTTGATTGGAATTCAAGAAGAGGAAGTGTGTGTGTGTGGGTCAGAGGTCACTGGCTCTCCAGAGCTCGTCTTAATCCCTGCTTAGATTCAGTCCTGTGTGCAGCTGAGTTTATGACTTTAAAGTAGAGCAGGTCAATCAGGAGAGAGAGAGAGAGAGAGAGGGAGGGAGAAAGCTCTATGATTCTCCCCCTCTCTCTCTCTCCCGGTCTGTTTATGTAAGAATGTGTCAATAACAGTGTGTGTGTGTGTTTTTGTTTGTGTTGGTGAGAGAGACAGACAGGGTCTGGTGGTCCCGTTCTCCCTCAGCCTCAGTGTCATGCCACTTGGGGACAGTCTGTGTGTGTGTGTGTGTATGTGTGTGTAGTCCGTGGTCTCCTCCTCAGCTGAACACTTTTTCCTCCTCGGCGTCCAGAGTGGTCCACAGGACAGTATGTACCCAGATGAGAAGGAGGCGGTAAGGTTGCTTCTTATGTTTTTGTCACCAGTCCACACATCAGGGACGGCTCTCTGTTCAGCTGCATGTGTGTTTCTGCTGAGTCAGCACGACACTGTGTGACGCTGCAGTGAGTCTTGGAAAATGTTTTTAGCAAAACAGTCTTTTAGTAGTTACGGATGAGTGTCATTGTGATGTCATTGGAACTGATTTTATCAATACTTATCAGTTCGTCTACACCTGTGAGCTCCAGTGTGACGCACAGTTCTGAAAACTTCGTCACCTCACAAAGGTTAGCAGTTGTTTTTAGCGTGTTGTGTTAAAGGCGATGCTAACAGCGTCTGCTGCTCCCTGCGTGCCGTTGTCTTTCTCTTCCTGCCTGATCTCCAGCTTCTGTCCACCCGCTGAGATCAGACATGTGTCTGGTCTGTGGGCTCGGCTCCAGTGATTAGTGGCTGCAGTGCTAACAGTTAGTAACGATGATTAGCTTCATGTAGCAAACGTTCACTTTGACTCACCGACAGAACAGATGGAGAGCTCTGCCCTGCCTCGCCACCGTTTATTACATAAGAGCACGGCTGCATGTCATTTGTTTGGACAGCTGGTGATGAGACCAGCTCAGGGCAGCAGAGGATGATGGGAGATGGACATGGAGAGACAGACGCAGGACCGTTTGTTAGGACGAAGAGGACGTGGAGAGACAGACGCAGGACCGTTTGTTTTTTGTACTAATTTTCTCCATGTTCCACACACACACAGAAACACACACACACACTATCATTTCTCACAAAGAAAACACTGCTTCTCTCTGACCCCCCCCCCACACACACACACACCCCCCACCCCCCTCCCGAGTCAGAGTGGATAAATAAACACGAGCCTGTGTCCAGTCTCATCCACACTTCTGTTAGTGTCTGACAGCAGAGTGAATGTGTTTAAATCAGCAGCTGTTCTGACCTGTGAGTCGTGACTTGTTGTTGTGTTTGGTGAAAACATCATTTCTTTTTTTGTGTTTTTTGTGTTTTTTTTGTAAAGGACAGGAATTTGTCTGACTTCCTGTCCATTTCCTACTCTGTCCCACATGAATATAAATGCTGAGCAGCAGATTTGGAGCCAGTCAAATTAAACTCACGTGGACAAAGACCTGATATAAAGAATATCCGTACAGTATCGTGACAGGAAATATCGTGATATTTCAATGTATCGATATATATTTTTTTCGTCCAGTCCTAGTAGATTCAATAATGAACCTCCTCAGTTTGGAGACAGAGTTTCTCAGAGTGTAAATAAAATGTTGATTCTTTGATCCCACTCCTCTGTGATCAGCGTTGAAGTAAATCTGTTGAAGAACTGTTACGTCATGTGGAACTGTTGTTTCTCAGCTTTGTAGAAGATGCTGCTTCAACGACTGCTCGGGTCTAAGTAGGTCAGTGCCTCGTGAGGAGATGACTTTTCTTAATCCTTTCACCCGACCCACAGTGTTGTTACAGTCGAGCTGCCCTCGGCCGGGGCAAATGTCAGAGGGTAAAGGAAACCCTGTGTGTGATGTGTTGGTATTGACTGGTGGTGGAGCTGTGACTGGGTGATCGATGTCTGGTTAGAAGCTGCAGAGGCTGATGGCTTCATGGGTTCTCCATTATATACTGTACCGTCCTCCTGTGTGTTTGTTCTGTGGAGAGGCCGGGGTCAGAAGGTCAGAGGTGCAGGGGTAAAGAAGCTGCCCTCCATGATGTCTGCGAGAAACCACTTATTTTCTAAAATAAGATACGACGCCAATCAAGTTATATATAGTATTTAATTCTTTTTTTTTCTCTGCTGCCCAGAACCAAATTTCTCATGGCTGTGTTCTGGTCCAGGGCCCCTGTGGTTGAGCACCATTGCCCTACAGGGCATTTCAGCTTCACCAAAATGTTGCAACATCTGAGGGCGGGGGTGAGTGGGAGGGGCCGTTTGTCCAGGTGTAATCTGGGTCTTTTCACCAGCCTCCAGGTTTCCTTTTCCTCCAATCATGAATTACCTGAGTGAGACATGTTCAGGCCAATCATCCGTCTGATTGATTCACTCAGCCCTGAACGACTCACCTGCAAGTTCAGACCCACACAGGTCTGCCCCCTGCTGCAGCTCTGAGTCCTCGACTCCTTGAATATTTCTACAGATTTCAGGGGGAACTGAGTTAAAATGATTTTTCTCACTGACTGTGACTGAACACGTTAGAAGCCGAGGCTCAGAGTCACGTCGGGGAATCATCTCTGCTCAGGTCTCTGTCTCTCCCCTCCTGTGGGAGAGAGGCTTCTCCTAACTGCTCCTGTTGGAGCTGTGCCCCAGGACAATTCCACTCCAGATTAAATAAGGAGATTATTTTAGGTCGGCTCTTCCACTTCCTTCTCCATTCTCCTCTACTTCTTGATCTAAGGCCCTGTTTCCACGCTGAACATACGATCTGATACAGATCCTGCACAAACAAAATCCGTACTGAATATGAGTCCAGTGATGTGGTTTTTCTGTACTTCTGTCTAAAATGAACTTATTTCCCACAGAGGAAACTGAACTCCTCTGCTCTGGTCAGACTGGTTTTACTGCCGCAGGTTTGTTTTTTCTGTTTTTTTCTTGCCTTTTCCAGATTTGTTTTGAAGCTGCAGACACCATGATGCACACTTGACTAGAAATACAGGTTTGGGTCCAGTTGGTCTGAGTAGAAACATACCAGGAGAAACCCTCCAGCACAAGCAAACTGTTGTCACTGGAAAAAGTCTAAAAAACGTCTACTGGAGGTTCAGTCACAGGAAGCACTGCTCCTGCCTGTGTCTTCCTCATACCTGCCCTCCTCCTCCTCCTCATCATCATCATCCATAAACTAGTGTTCTGTTGAGACATGTGGTTCTGTGAGGAGACCAGGAGACGTGGCGTCCTCGGCGTAGTTGAAGAATTTGAAAAGTACGAGCCAATGTCTTTCTCTCTTCACCGCATTCTTCCAGGTGGAGCAGAGACACGTCAGTACACGACACTGACGGGATGATACTGGTCTACATATGATACCGGGTCTCTCCAGTCTGAGCCTGTGGTTGTTTTTTATACAGCCGTGACGGACAACGGCGGTGTTTAAGTATGGAAAAAAACTGAAGCGGACAGTTGTTGTCAGCAGCCCCAGGTCAAAGGTCAATCCAGAGATTTCACCACACATGGTAAATAACAAATGAGGTCTTCAGTTTTCCTCTAAATAGGATCATAACTTACTGTGGCAGTCTTGAAGACCTGGGTCCAGTATTTCAGATCATCTTAAATGTTGACTGAATTTATTCTGCGTCTGTGTTCGGGTTACACATGCACCAAAGAAAAGAGAAATGAGAAGAGAAGCTCATTTAGTCTGTGAATGAACATCAGACAGAGTCCGACTGAAGGAACGGTCCTCTGTTCTCTGTTCTTCACTGAGGCCCCGTCTGTAGTAATGTGATCTGACAACATTACACACTCCTGTCTTGAACTCTGGTTCCCTGCAGATCTTTCTCTGTGACAACTGAAGCTGATTCAGTTCATTTTATCATCAACACCAGTAAAGTCGTCTGAGTTCAGCTGCGTGAAACGATCTTCACACTTTTTATATTAGATGAAGTTCAGACGGACGCAAAAAGTAAGCTTAGCACTTCCCGTGTTTCTGTTTCGACCAGCTGCTGTCACGCCTCACACCTGCTATCACGACTTTGGTGCCACATCCACCTGTCACTGCTCCACCTGCAGGCCACTCCAGTCACCAGTCTCAGTGTTTCATCAACATCAGGTTAAACTGTTAGTTTAGCTTCATCATCTTTATATATTTTCCTAATATTTTTTTCTTAGAAGACATAGAATATTTTTAATATTTTTTTATCAGATCAACACTGTCAGGTTTATCATTATCTTTGATCTGACACAGATTAGAAAAGTGCTAGCAGATTAGCCAGTGCTAGCTCCTAGGAAAAGTGCAAAGAACCATATATAGATAGATAGATACTCTGTAGGTGTGTGTGTGTGTGTGTGTGTGAACCAGTACGTGTTTGTTTAGTCCAATTATAAAGGTTGGGAACCCGTGTGCATGTGTGTGTGTTTTGTGTTAGCCTGGCTCAGCTCCCTGTGGTATGTAGCAGAGCAGGTTAATCTGTGCCAAAGAGAAAATAGGGAGGAGAGGAGGTGAACATGCCTGGCTCCTCCTCCTCCTCCTCCTCTAACCTCCGCTGCGAAACTTTTCAACCTTGTCGTCAGACTGCCACCTGTAGGTCAGAGCTGAGGATTATTCTCTGTTGTTTCTGCAGTTTGATAAATATTAACCGAGGTCACATTAGTATGCTAACCTTTAGTGTAACGTCTACTGCCTACGGAAAAAGGAATGAAGACATTGTAGGCAACATTTAGTGATCCTTCAGAAAACGTTGTCAGTTTTACTTCCTTATTTCTGTCAGTTGTCACTCCCTCTCCTCTATAACAGCAGCACTGATTCTCTTCCTCCTCTCTGCTCCTCTCTGCTGAACTGTGCTGATGTTGGATTTGACGTTTCCTTTCTTCAGAAACTGCTGTGCACAAACACAGCTGTCAACGTCGTCCATCACTTTCTCAGCCATCAGGTTCCCAAAATGACATGTGACAGTGTGGAGTTTATTATCTGAGGTTCATTTGAAGCAGTTGTCACTGGGCTGTAACAACATATACACAGTTTCAGATACCGTATCGATATCCTCCATCAGTTATTGATTTTTTTTTTTACCTTAACACTGAGTCTGTTTTCTTTCTTCTCTCTTTCTTCCTCCTCCAGACGGTCTCCTCGTCAGGTCAGGGCTGCCCAGAGTCACCCGTCTACACCAACCTGCAGGAGCTGAAGATCAGTCAGGCCAGCTTGCCTCCACAGCCCTCAGGTTCTCCTCTACATGTTCTGGGTGACTGGGAGATGCACAGAGACCAGAGCGGCAGACACTTCTACTACAACCGCTCCACCCAAGAGAGAACCTGGAAACCGCCCCGAGCCAGAGACGCCAGCAGCCTAAACTCCAGAGGAGAGAACCACAGCGCAGGAGAGAGTTCTGAGGTTAGAGACATGAAGTATGCACACGGTTCTTCTCATTCACATCTGGCCAGGCTTAGTCATCTTAGTTGTTCACTTAATCTTGTGTGTATCTTCTTGGCTAACAGTTAACAATTACTACTACAAAATTCGTAGCCATAAAAGCTAAACCTCTGTTGGGTAATTTACTCAGACATTTGCTAAAAGCTAACATTTTGATAATAGTGTTTAGCTCCTCTGACAATTTCATGTCAAACACTTCCAGGCGCTAGCTCAGCTACTGTTTAGCCACTGTAGTTTCTGGTTTCTGTCATTTTTTAAACCTTAATGTTTTCACACCAAAAGATAAAAGCTGAAACCATTAGCATCACTGCGTTGAGCTGAGTCATAGATTAGCATTTGCCTGGCAGTGATGTCTGTAATATATCTGACCTGACGCTAACAGTTTTCAGCACACCACGTTTAACTGAGTGGACGTATTGTCCTACTGTGAGTGTCAGCCAAAATTAGCCGACTTGGCAAAACGTTTGTAAAGTCACTCTGAGCTCAGAATAGGTTTAAATATGAAGAGTTGCAGGAACGCAGACCCAGTTTCTCAGAGTAGAGGAGCTGAGGCGTCAGGAGCCAGAGAAGACAGAGAGATTTGTGAAAGGAGATGACCAGAGCTGATGACCAGAGCTGTGTCCACTGTCCAGACTGGACTGAAGACATGGAGACATTCACCAGGATGTGGACTCTTATTAATTAATAATGAAAATCCTGTCACAAGGCTCAAAAAACCCACGTCAGTCCGAATCATGAAACTGTTTGACTCTGTAAACGTCTGCCCCACACTGACACCTACAGGTGAAGTCAGGTTACTCTCAGTGGGGTGGTTGGTGTCTGCTCTGCTGCTCCACTGTCTTCATCATCATCTTCATCATCATGGTGACAGATGTCCTCTCTCTCTTCATTATCCTGTCTCTCTGTCTACTAACACATCTGCTGTAGACCACTCCTCTCTCGCTCTCTCCTTCCATCCTCCCCTTCCTTTCGCGCTCTATCGGGGGACTCCAGCCTCTGTCCTCGGAGGACACCTGTCTCAGCAGCACCTACTGCAGCCACTCCGACAGTCAGTACGACTCGTCTCCACGCGGCTGGTCGGAGGAGCTGGACCAGTACGGCCACACCCTGTACGTCAGCGACTTTACCAACGAGAAGGTAAAGTCTGCTGTCTCTCCTGTCTCTGCTGTCTCTGCTGTCTCTGCATTCTCCTGTCTCTGCTCTGGTGAATTGTCTTTTCATGTTCTGTGTCCACTGACCCTGAAGACACGTTCTCAACAACACGTCCTCTACACCTGGTCCTGCTCTAACAAACATGGAGCTGAGAGTGATGAACATTGATTTATTTTTTTAACATGTTCTGTTAGCACCCCCTGTAGACACAGGGAAGTCACTGCACCTTTGACAAATATTCAGTTTTTTTCTGTGTGTGTGTGTGTGTGTGTCTGTCCAGCAGTGGTTGAAACACGTTGATGAGCAGGGTCGACCTTATTACTACAGTGCCGACGGCTCCAGGTCAGAATGGGAGCTGCCAAAGGTAAAAGTTGTTTGAGTTCTGTCCTGTCATTCACTCTGAATGAAGTCTGTTTCTAAATCCCCCGTCTCCCTCCCCCCACTCCCCCTCTCCCCACATACACACACACACACACAGTACAACGTCTCCCCACCCCAGCTTTCAGGAGACATTTCCAAAACCCGCAGCCTGGACAGGAAACACATGGAGCCCATTGTCCTGACCAAGTGGAGACACAGCGCCCACTTCCAGGAGCCCACAGAGAAGGTGTGACCCCCATCAGACGTTAGCGACAGTTATCATATGCTGGTCATGGCTCACAGCTACTGTCACATGTTCACCAACACCTTCAGCTGTACGTCTGTTACGTTGCAGCGCCTGTTAAAATCCAGACGTGTCCGTGCGGCCTCATTACGCCTGCACCCGTACAGGCAGAGAGTCAGTAGTCCGTCCCCTGACCAATCACCTCCCTGTCCCGTCACATGACCAGATGTGATCATCACAGTCCTGTCTTCATCATCTTCTCTGCATGATCCTATGACTTGATTGAACTTGTATTTAATTTTCAACTTCAAAACGGAGACTTAATCATTTAGCCAAGCTTTAAAGCTGGGGTAGGTCATTTATTATAATCACTGAATAACCACAGAGCATGGGGGAAGTTCACTTCTTCTCCAGGGAAAATTGTCACCTCATCTGATCTTTGTGCTGAGTAGAAGTCGGAATAAGGAAGAGAAATTCTGACCAATCACAAACCAGCTGGCAGAGACTGATTGGCTATTCTTTATGTCCTTACATAAAACTGAAAAACAGCCAGTGATATCAGTCCTGTCTCTTAATCCGAACTGTATTCCCATTGTTATTC
>NC_024326.1:14791347-14802822 GCF_000523025.1 Cynoglossus semilaevis
CCAAATATCAATGTTAATGTAATTCTGTTAATTCCCTGATTTATCTCTTTGTGAACCCTAAAGTAATCCCACTGTTAATCCCATTCTAACGCCCCTGTCTTAATCCAACTATTAATCCAGTTGTTAATCCAACTGTTAATCCCACTGTTGTCATCCGTCCGTGTGTGTCTCTCCTGACCTCACCCCTCATTAACACTCTGTTCATCTGACACCGTGTGTGTGTGTGTGTGTGTGTCTCCCCACTAGGAAGCATCTCTGGGGCCTGTGCCCTCCTCTCCTGACTCTGACTCCTGCTCTTCATCTCCCAAGCCCCCCGCCTCTGTTAGTACTCACCCCTAACCTCACCCGTGTCTCTCACTCACTCGCCCATCTCTGTCCTTCTGGGGTTGAACTTGACTCTGAGCCAAACAGTTGCAAAACAGAAGATCTTTTTTTTTTTTTCACCATAACCTTTTGTTCCCTCTGACTGAACTTCAAAGACCAGGTTCTAACATGAACCTGTTTTTTTAATCTTTGTTTTGCAACTGGACGGTTCTGTCCATGTCTGAAATAATCAGTGTCAGTGTGATGTGTGGTTAAATGGTAAAGGGATAGTTTTTGTTTTTTTTAGATGTTCAGTGTGTGTTCAGCACCATGTCTGTGTGAGTAGGGGAGACATTATTTTTATAATTACATCTTATCTTAGAACCATGTTCTAAGATAAGTGCCGCCCATGATTGTTTTCCAAGTTACAAAGGTAAAAAAGTGTCCCCCTGTCCAAACAGGCTGCGTGGTGGACAGTGTGTCCAGTCTATGTAACACAGGTGATCTGAGATGTTGAGGGAATTTCAAAATAAAAGCCTGGGTTTGGTTCTGCTTTACTTTAACTTCCTGTCTGCAGTGGATGAAAAACACAGACGACCACGGGCTGAACCTCAGCTCCTCTGTGTTGACTTCATCTCCCCTGGTGGTGGTGCTGTTTGTGTTGGTGTTTTAATAAACTGGAAACTAAGCTTTCTTTTTCTTTCTTTTTTTCGTTCTTTTTCACGTCCGTTTTTTTCCCCCCGCAGCCGTCAGAGAAGTGTGGAGTTCTGAACGTGACGAAGATCACAGAGAACGGCAAGAAAGTGCGGTAAGGAAGTCTGAACTTTTTTAATCAAATCACAGCCTTAAAGTTTGACCCCAGGTTCCATGCCTTTATGTCCATTTTTCTCTCTCTCCCTGACTCCTTTCCTTGAGTGAATTGGGATTTATGACTATAACTGTATTCATCTTTTAAGGGAGAACTGTCTCACAGCAGCAAAAAAGACTTCTTACAGAAGACAGGAAATGAATGAAGAAAAAGAAAAAAGCAATGATTATAACAATCATAAAAAATAAATATTAAATCAAACATTTAAAATATATATTTAGATATATATTTATAAAAAGAAATGCAGTGAAATCCATGGAAAATCTTGTACTTAAAATAAAGGCAGTATGGATTATGATGTATTTGCTACAATGATAATACTGTTAGACTATTTTATTCTAATTGAATTCTCTTCTGTCTCTGCAGGAAGAACTGGACCTCCTCCTGGACTCTTCTGGAGGGAACTACGCTGCTCTTCACCAAAGGACAAGGTGGAAGTGGCTGGGTGAGTGGGAGACGGTCTAGAAAATATATGTTTACACAGTAAAGCCCCAAGACACAAGTTGAATCTGTTCCACAACAACAGTCGTCTGTCGATTCAATCATATCTCGATCACATTTTCCCCATTAAAAATAACTAATTAAATTAACCCCCATCTCAACATCAAAAACATAGATATAAGATTAGGATATAAGTTAGAGACAAACTGCTGAAAGATGTTGTGACTGTTGGTGGTGGTCACATCACAAGATTCTTAACAATACACACCCCGAGTTTTGAACTAGCAACCATCGAGATCTTAACTGTTTGTGAAATTGTTCTCATCTTTAAGTTAAAGGTTTGTTTCTTCTCCTTGTCCAGTTTGGAGGTCAGTCCAAACCAGAGATCACTGTGGACCTGAGGGGGGGCTCAGTGGACTGGGCCTCCAAAGACAAGTCCAGCAAGAAGCATGTGTTAGAGGTGGGTCGGAGCTGAGGTCATGGTCACATGAACTGTTTCTTGTTCTTTGAAGTTAGAGGTAGGAGGGAAACATTGGACATTTGAACGTGTCTTTTCTCTGCTGGTTCCAGCTGAAGATCAGGCAGGGAACAGAGCTGCTGATCCACTCAGAGAACGACAACGTCATCAACGACTGGTACAGAGCCCTGCAGGAGACCATCAGCACCCACGTAAGGAACCACACCTGCCCCAACCACAGCGGCTGTAGTCTCTGTGTTTCTGTCAGGTGAAATCAAACACAGTTTCCACGACAACAATCCCACGACGGTTGTTGTCGTCGGACTTCCTGCTCCCAGTCTTGTTGTCGATCCACAGTCGGTTCAGTTTATTTCCCTACGTTCTAAGTCCAAGGTGCAGCAGGAAAAGATTTTTACAACTGCTGGTGTCTCACTGGTGTCTGTCTCAGGCCTGGGAGTCGGACGAGGCCATAGAAGAAGATCTGCCAGAATCTCCTGGACCAGAGGGTCACGACAAGGAGAAGGAGCACAGAGACTCCAAGAGGGCCAGAGGTCAGTGTGTGTGTGTGTGTGTGTTTGTGTCGACACAGATTTGTCGCCATGGTGATCACTGTCCTCTCTCTCTCTCCTCCGTCTCCACAGCCATGAAGACCTCCACCAGCATGGACTCCACAGAAAACAAAAAGACCAGACACAAGTTGAAGAAGTTCCTCACCCGTCGTCCCACGCTGCAGGCAGTCAGAGACAAAGGTTACATTAAAGGTGGGACGCCTGGTTATTGTTGTTGTTGAGAAGGTTAAGGTCCAGCATTTTATCTCTTAAGGAAATGACATCAGAGGTCAGCTGTAGCTGTCATGTGACTCTGTCTGTGTTGTGGTGTCTTCAGATCAGGTGTTTGGCTGCAGTTTGTCCAGTCTGTGTCAGAGGGAGAACAGCACGGTGCCAGAGTTTGTCATGACGTGCATCGACCACGTGGAGAGCAGCGGTGAGTCTGCGGTTCTACACTCAAACAGTTCTGAGCTCTGTCAGTACCAGTCCAGGTCACTTCTCAATGTCCGTCTGCACTGTCTGATCTGATTGGCCGGTGGTCACATGGTGATTCACAGCTGGTGTTGTTGGTCTGATGTTCCTGGACTCACAGACTTTGAACTGACTTAAAACACAAACCAGGAAAATGATTTACATTTCCATACCCATCATGCCCTGCAGGTCTACGTGTCGATGGTTTGTACAGAGTCAGTGGAAACCTGGCCATCATTCAGAAACTACGATACGCTGTCAATCATGGTGAGTCACCCTGCAGTACGACTGACTGGAGTCATGTTGTTGTGACGGCCGGGCTGTCAATCATACATCGGAGTGTGTGTGTGTGTGTATGTGTCCAGACGAGAAGGTGAACCTGGTAGAGGGGAAGTGGGAGGACGTCCACGTCACCACAGGAGCCTTGAAGATGTTCTTCAGGGAGCTGCCCGAGCCGCTCTTCACCTTCAAGTTCTTCCACGACTTCATCAACGCCATCAGTACGAGTTTGTTTTTCCAAACACAAAAAAAGAAGGAGGAACATCAAACTTTAAAAAAAATCCAAATATTTCAGTGTCTTTGAGCAAAGAAGTTGATTTTGAAATGACGCCCGTTGTGTTTCCTTTGGCTTGTGTTGTGCAGAAATGTCGGAGTACAAACAGAGAGTCCAGTCCATCAGAGACCTGGTCAAGCAGCTGCCCAGAGCCAACCACGACACCATGCAGGTTCTCTTCAAACACCTGAGGAAGTAAGAAGTACTTTGTACTTTGTAAATCCTAGGACCTGATATTCTCAGACTGAACACAGGGAATCAAACTACAAATCGATACAATTCTGTCTTCCATGTTAACCCCCCTCCCATACTGATGCACCCTCTGGGGGTCCTAACCCACAGGTTGAGAACCACTTTATCAAAATATATTTTTGAAGCTGAAGAATGGCTGTGGAAATTGCACATGTTCTCCTGTTCGACCTCCACGGTTCCTGTAACAGGAACCCTTAAATAGTTTTTCGACCTCCTTTTCCTGTAACAGGAACCCTTAAATAGTTCCTGTTCTTTCAGGTGTTTCCTGCTCCACGTAACTGAAACTCATAGTAACCTGCTAAAGGTTAGAGGTTTTTCGGTCATTAAAGTGGACCTACTAGGACAGAGGACTCGCTTCATGTTTTACACACGTACTACTACTGTACTACCTACTCATGTACTTCCTGAGTATTTCTACTGTACTTTACTGTGCATGGTTCCTTGAACAGTTCCTGATTCCTGGTTCACTGTTGTCCTTCCTTCCAGGGTGGTGGACCACGGTGAGGAGAACCGTATGACCACTCACAGCCTGGCCATCGTCTTCGGGCCCACGCTGCTGCGTCCTGAAACAGAGACCTTGAACATGGCCATCCACATGGTCTACCAGAACCAAATCGTGGAGCTGATCCTGGTGGAGTACGAGAATATTTTTGGCAGGTAGACACAGGCAGCACACGGTTAGTGTTGAAGGTTCTCAAAAAAACAAATCACATAGCTCCTTCAAACGCAGCACGGTTCTGTCAGAACCAGTACCGGCCCAGTCCACCATCATCTTGCTTCACCCAAACCTCCAGACTGTGGGCCAAAAAAAGTTAGTCAACCAAACTGGTGACCAAAAACATTCTTCCACAAGTTTCTCCTGGAGCCACAGTGACGGCGGTCCTCCTGTCCTCACACTGGACCTGGAACACACCTGGATCCAGAACACAGACCCTGAGACTGAAGGGGCAGCAGGAGGAAAGCTCTGACCTCAGTGACTTCCACCTACATCACCAACACTCCAGGGGAGAGGGAGGAGAAACCAGACGGTTGCTCTCAGGACAGCTCCGGACCTGGGTTTGGAGCTGGAACAAGAAGAAGACGACAAGTGGATGGAGGCTTCTGGAAACTGATTGATTTATTTTTTTTATAAACACATGAAAATCTCTTCCGTTAGTTTGGTTAATTCCAGGTCAGACATCACGGTGTCTCAGCAGATTAACGACCTGGGCCGTGACCCACCTGTGATATTCAACCTACTCTGAATCCTGATGTGTTTCACCGTGAGTCTGCATCTGGACCAGTGTTTGGTCACATGACCTATTTCATTCCTCCCGCCAGCAGCAGGTCATCTCCGACCTGGTTTGGACCTCTTTTAAAGCAGCACTGATGCTGTTTCCTCTGAGTTATTTTTTTTAATTCCTCATTTTCTGTCTTTATTCATTAGTGGTTTTCTTTATGTCGGAGCTACAATCACCTGAACCTGACACTAAATCTCTCTGTCCCAGAAACATGGCTGCCTGGAGTAGTTAACTAAAGGCTCATCAAATATTAAATTATCGTCATGTTAAATCAATCCACCGGGAGGCGTACGCTCACCACTCGACTGCTCTCTCTGGAACCTGGAGTGATTGAACCGCCCACTGGACTGTCCATCAACAACAGGGGTTTTTTTTCAGACTGAACTGTTTAAAATCCTTCATCTTCGTTAAAGTCAGATGTAAAGGGAAATAAAGTGAGGAGATGAGGCAGCGTTCAACCTGCAGCTTCAGCCTCTCTCTGAGAGACAGACCAACAAAGCAGCGCCTCCTTCAGTCCTTCC
This sequence comes from Cynoglossus semilaevis, assembly GCF_000523025.1. Classification (NCBI taxonomy): domain Eukaryota; kingdom Metazoa; phylum Chordata; class Actinopteri; order Pleuronectiformes; family Cynoglossidae; genus Cynoglossus; species Cynoglossus semilaevis. The sequence goes on from NC_024326.1 coordinate 14,797,042, forward strand.
TCTGAAAAATAAAAAAAAAACTTGAACTGGACCTTTAACTCTTGTGTCTGTGCTCCAACTCCTCTTCAGCTTTAGGAACAAATGATGTCAGAGAGGTCAGAGGTCAGACGCACGCAGATGTTAGTGGGGGGAAACAGGTTGAAATACACCTTTACTTCATGTGTGTACAGTGTACATGGACGCGTGTGTGTGTGTGTGTGGTTTAGGCGAATGGATGAATGAACTGATGATGTCATCGTAAAAAAATCTTAAATAGTTCAGTTGCCTGGAGACGGCTGTGGAGAGATGGTGTTTGATGGACAGGTGTGAAGGTCAAAGGTTAGCACTGGGTCTGTGGACCTTCAGCTCTGAACAAGTGGACAAAGGTGTGTGTGTGTGTGTGCGTGTGCGCGCTGCCCACTTGAACAAACTGGAATAAAGACGAAAACCTGGACGTTCTCTCTGTGGGCTCTTCATTACACTGACTCAGTGTCTGTGGATCTTGCAGCACCTGAGCAGCCCACAGAGAGCTGAAGAACTTCACCAAACCTGAGCAGAGTTTTATCAGAATTGTTGAGCAAGTTTAAAAATAATATTCCTATCTTTGTCACAGGGAAACGTCTTGTACACAGGCCCTGAAGGCAGAGAAACTTTGGACAAAATCGTCCACTCAGCAGTTCCGCAGCTGATTTTATTCTGCCCGTCTTCACTGTCTCCCCCTGGAGGCAGATTTTAAACATTAAAAACTCCCCACAGATCCAAAGATGAAGGTGGAAAATAGAAATGGGAACAGAGGTTAAAAAGTCGGAGCTTGTACTGTAGGAGAGCAGCAGGAGGTGAAGAGGAGGAGCAAAAACGTTAGTCAAATAAAACAGGTCCAGTGAAGTTTGGACATCAGGTTTTATAAGAGTTAGAAGTCATAATTAGTCAGAGGTAGGCTTCCAGATCTACCTTTAAATCAGCCAGGTCACATGGAGTTGGGCCTGTGTGGACTTCCACCCCCCTGTGGTTATTAATGGCTTTACATGAGGCCAGAGTTGATTTCAGCTCTGCCTAATGAGTCTTTAAATGCTGTGTACACAGAGTCTGACCTGTTTAATGTCACTGTGACTGTGTTGATTCAAGACGGAGAAAAACGAGAAAAGAAATGATGATGAGATTCTTCCCCCGGGGGGTGAGGGCAGTAATTAATTCTGCTGCCACAGAGAGGGAATATTAATCAGCTAATTAGCACCAGCAGAACATAACTATAAATACCCGGAGCGATGAGTCAGTGGTGGTGTTTGAACTGTGTTTGACGTCAAAATGCTGTGTACACAGAGTCTGACCTGTTTAATGTCACTGTGACTGTGTTGATTCAAGACGGAGAAAAACGAGAAAAGAAATGATGATGAGATTCTTCCCCCTGGGGGTGAGGGCAGTAATTAATTCTGCTGCCACAGAGAGGGAATATTAATCAGCTAATTAGCACCAGCAGAACATAACTATAAATACCCGGAGCGATGAGTCAGTGGTGGTGTTTGAACTGTGTTTGACGTCAAGGTGTAGACGGAAAACTGAGAACTGAAACTTCCTAATGAAACTGAGGTTTGTTCTCTTTGTGCTGTGACGCCTTCATCTTCATCATCACTGTTATCTGTTATTACTGCTACTACATTTCTTACAGTTTTACTGGAGCCGGCAGACTGGTGGTCTCATGGCTCCAGGGTCAGAGCACTGACTGGGCCTGAAACCAGAGGATCGAAGGTTTGAATCCCACTGTGGCTGCTGCTCCCCAGGAATGATTCAAAGGCAGAGGTGAGATGTTGTTGTTTGTATCTGTACAGGACAGGACGTTACAGGACAGGTGTGTTTGTTGAGCCTTTTTGTGGTGTTTCTTCTTCTGCTGTTCCAGGTCGCAGCTTCTCTGGATCATCTTTAAAAACCTAACACCATCTTCCACTGAAAGAGTCCTGAAAATGATCCAAGAAATGAGAGTAAATGTTGGAGAAGTGAAGCTCTGAGGTCTTTGTCATGGAGCTCCTCCTCCTCCTCCTCTGCTGCAGGTGATCCTGTCGTTCATCACACACTCCTCTGCTCTCTTCTCATTCTCTCCCTGGTGCTTCGGTGTTTTGTACATATTAAAGCAGCTTCTACTCTGGAGCCTCGGAGGAGTCGCCTGTAAACTCCTTATTTTATGATTGTGTAATAAACCACGGCGGTGTAGGAATAACTGTAAAGTCCACGGCGTGTAAACATGACTGCATACATTTATTTTGGAAATTTAACGTCAGTCGTTGTTAAAAGTTGTCCATTAAATGTTAGTGGAAAACTTCTGGCCTTGAATATTAAATTCTACAGAGTTCTGTGAGCGTTTACAGCCAGAGTCAAACAGATGTAACATCCTCATGGTCACGGCTGCAGTTTAATGTCTGAAGAAGTGGTTGGAGTGAAGTCACTGATCTGGAGTCAGATCAGAAAAAAAACCCTGTTCCATGGATGAGTGACAGCTTTTACCAAAATAACCCTCGTCAAGGTCAGGAGGTCAGCAGAGATTGTAGAATTGACTGTAACACACTTTACATCTGCAAACGTCTCATTTTGTAGATGTTTTGTAGATGAATGTTGTTGTTTTTCCTGGAGCACATTTTCCTGCAGGGATGAAAGGATGACAACTCAGCAAATCTTTTACATCAACTTGACATTTCATTTCTTTTCCTGGAAAGTTTTACTCTTATTTTTTCTTTTCTAAATCTTCTTTTCTGATCACAGATAAAGTGTGGCTGTATCTTCTTCACATGTTTGGAAAAGTCAGGGCTGCTTCTTATCAGGAGAACGATTTCTCTTCCGCTCCTGAGACTGGAGGGAAATCAAACTCTGCTGCTGTGTTTTTTTTCTAACATATTCTCTGCACCAGTGAGGTCAGTAGATGATGAAGATCTGCTCTCCTTTAAACACCTCTGATTCGCTGCTCAGTTCCCCCACTGATTCTGTTTTGAGACTACGTTCTACAACAATAAAAGACACAAATAACAAAACCAGATTCCTTCAGGTGACGCTTTAAATCAATGTTTATTTATGTTGATGAAAATGTGTGTTTTTTTAGGACAGCGGTGAAGATAGTCTGAGTTCTGGATGAAGGTGTAGATGCTCCCCCTTGTGGCTCCTTAGTGTAAACCCAGAGCTGTCAGCCAGTGAGTCTCAGAGTTTTCTACCACCTTATATTTTTTGTACCACTCTCAAATGTTTGTGTCTTCCAGTGCCACCAGTTTGACCGACATTGAATTGATGGCGTCAGATGAACTTCACGCATATGTGTCTAATTATTCCCATCTATTCACAGCAACACACGGGAACAGGGGATCCTGCAGTCAGCTGGTTCTGTCGTCTGCTTCCTGGTTGGTCAGTCAACAAATAGCTTCCACTGTTCTATGTCAAATAATTGTTAAGGTTGAGGCAGGACATCAAGTTCACTGAGGAGGAAGTCCCTCTATAATGATTTCATTTTCTGCTGGCTTGGCCTCTCTGTTGTCCTACTGTCCTCACACCACATTAACCAGACAATCTTCTGGATAATTGAGCTGCTTTTTCCATTCACTGCACTTTTCAGGAGAACATTTTGCTGATGGTGGGGAATCAGCAGAGACTGGGAGAGAGACAGAGAGAGAGAGAGAGAGAGAGATGTCTGCACTAAGAGAAACTGAACGTTTGGGTTTTTGGTTTATTTCTTAGAGATAATTGAACTGTTTTTGCCTCTTGTTAGTTTTTACCTTACTGTAAAACTACTTCAAGGTGATTCTCTATTTCTCTATTTACTAACGTGTGTGTGTGTGTGTGTGTTATGCGTTATTGCCTTTTTATTCAGATCTGTGAGGTTGGATGAGGGAAGATTTAATACCTCAAAAATGGTGTCTGCGAGCAACTGCAGCTGTTGTCAAACTGTTAAGTTTTGTTGTTCATTTAAGTCGGCTGGTAATCTAGAATTACATTCTAGACTGAACTGGATTTTCGTAACTGAGAAACACGATCTGATCATTTGTTTTCTTGCAGAGTGAAGATGGGCCACTGCCCTGCTGCCAACCTTTCCAGTGTGACTTCAGATGACGTTTCTGTTTGGCAGATGTACAATAACTGAAGACTAAACCAAAGGCAAGGCAGCTTTAAAGACAGTAGATGGATGTCACAGACAATTAATTTTTTTTAATATTGTTCGTATTTTATTAGGAAATGCAATAATAATAAAAACAAACAACTGCGGTAATAGATAGATAGATAATAGAAAATAAGATAAATCCTTTTAAACTTCTTCACCTAACCTTGTGAATGACAGGACTAATTTCCTGGGCATAATGCAATGTCTGATTTGGTCTCGGATAAATTTCCTTAGCTGAAAATTTTTAATGAAGAAGTTGAAATGCTATTTCCGGAATTTTAATGAAATCCCACTCCCATTTATCCCATTAATGAGGCCATTAATGCTCAAAAATGGCGATGCTCCAGAGGAACTCATTTTATCTGGAGCTATAATTAAAATGTGATGCGTTACCTTTCATTGCATTAAAATTTCTCAGCTTCTAAATCTGCTTAAGGACTGCATTGTGTTGTTTTTATTTTTAAACTCAAGGTCAATGGATTAGTCTTTTAGTAAATAGCAGAGCAGAAATTATTGATCTGCAGCGAGGAGATCATTGTTACACGACACTAAGAGGAGAGAACATCTCCCTGAGCTTCAGGACCAACCAGAGTCCAGCTCTGCTACAGGGAGCACCTGGGTCTGCTCATCAACAAACATGCTGAGAACAAGAACAGGAGGAGGAGTTTATTATGAAGCATTGTACTATTTTATTAGTGTTCAACAATAACCTTTGCTTTGTTTTTTTAAATATTTGACTTCAATAAAGTACATTTGGTTACGTTCTTGTCTTCCCACTTCCCTCGTGCTCAGGTAAGGCATCAGGTGTAGCACGGGTTAAACAGCTTAATCACTGATCAAGGTAAGGTTAGGGTCAGAGGGAGTTGTAGTCAAATGAATAACTTAAAATATAATGAAATTTTGTGTACTCGCCCCCTGGGGACGAAAAATCAGAACGCACTTCGTTTAAACACTCGCTTTGTAGCCAAAAATTGTTTTTTAACAAAGTAACTAAAACGTTGATACATGTGAAAAAGTTGCATGAATTTATATCGTTATTTTATTTTATTTTTAATTCGCTTTTCTTCTGTCGAAAGATATCTATTTTCTTCATGTTCCACAAGGGCAGTTTGGCGTAGGAACACATTTTATGATGAAATCTTGTCTGGTGATGCGGTCGGTTGTTCGGTTTAGCTCCGCCAACAACAAGATCCATGACTCAAAGGTGCATCTGCTTATATGAACAAGTTCCCTCCAAAAGGTTGTCTGCTCTGTGCGTCGTTGTATATTTGAGCCACAGGAGGGCGCATGACAATGATGTAGTCGCGGAAACTCCTGAAATATCCAGGGAAACCCCGTGTCTTCTACGTCGGCGTCATTTGACGGGCATTACGTCAGTAAATGCTTGTTGGCGGAGCAAAACCGAACAGCACTTTGCTACGGGAGGCTTAAAGTTGTAACCATCCGCCAAGACCACCGAGTGAAACTTTGACGAAATAGTTCGTTTTGGTGAAATACTAAACCAATTTAAACATATTAAATAACGATATAAACTCATGCAATTTTTTTCACATGTATCAACGTTTTAGTCACTTTGCTAAGAAACTATTTTTAACTACAAAGCGAGTGTTTAAACGAAGTGCGTTCTGATTTTCCGTCCCCAGGGGGCGAGTACTGCTATATAAGAGTTG